>NW_008795128.1:5303756-5390824 GCF_000699145.1 Aptenodytes forsteri
TTTTATTATTATTATTATTATTATTATTATTATTATTTTCCCTTCCTTTACTGTCCTATTAAACTGTCTTTATCACAACCCACGAATTTTACTTTTTTTTTCCAATTCTCTCCCCCATCCCACTGTGGCGGGGGAGGGAGTGAGTGAACGGCTGTGTGGTGTTTAGCTGCCTGTCGGGTTAAACCACACCACCTTATTAGTACCTGTGCAGCCCAGTGACTATCTGCTGAAGTGGACTATGCAACAGATGTTGATCTGTGGTGCAGCAGAGTGCAGCGAGAGTTGTTCTGATTTTATACTGCTGTGACAGAGCTGAGCATGGCTCTTCAGGACTCCAGGTGTTGCTGGAGTAATGCACATAACGCCTGAGGGAGCTCTTTGGAGGAACAGACAGTCCTAGGTGGATTTAGGGAGGGGTACGTTAGTGCAGTGCTCTCACTGCCTGTCTCTGACTCCAGGGTTTTTTGATTTAGCAAATATGATGTGCTACACACATGACATGCCAGTCAAGACATTTGGGTACCAGTGTTCTTCCTTACTACAGCAATGGTGTCTTGCTTGTGCCAAACATCAAACATAAGGTCCCAATATCAAAGATAGACGATACCACCCAGCACTGTAACACCCAGGAGGGGAGCAGTGTTAAGAATTAGGGGAGCAGCTGAGAGCACCGTTTATCAAGGGTGCTTGGCCACAGAGCTCTTTCCTCCTTAGTATGCAATGTGCCATCCCAGAACTGAAGGTGCTGAGCAGCTAGGCTGACAGCCAGAGGGCCAAAAGCTTGGGGAACAACAGCCTGATGCCGCAGTCTGCCCCCAGCCAAGCCGGCATTTCCCCAAACTAGATCTCACAGTAAACACAAACCAGCTCCCTCCAGCACTTGGACTTTCCTCTCCCCATTGCCCCTTTCATGTCATAACAGCATTCAGTGGCTCCCAGCCCTGTGCCTGGGGCAGAAACCAGTGACATCAGCCACATCTCCCTCTTCTTTCACTTTCCCATTGCTAGCCATGCCTGATCCTTCCCTCACCATACCAGGGCCAATCTGCATGGACCTTGATATCCCAGTATTGCACAAGTGGACCTGGAAAGAGATAACTGGAGGTGCATATGCCCGGAATACATCTCAGGTACCAGCTGTTTCAGTAAAGAGACAGATTAGGTTTAAAGGTACGATGTCCTCTCCTCGTATGCAGCATGCATAATGCATAGCCCAGCCTGCGTCAGCCATTACAAGGAGGTGATACAGGGCATTTGCAGCTCTGCTTCTGCTGTGAAATGCTCTTCTACAGGGGTGTTTCCCATATCCGAGGCTTTTATCTCTGCAGTCCTCGAAACATAGCGGACCGTGGGTCTAGATGCTTAAATCTTATCTGTAAAAGTTGGTGGTCACTGGTAATTCAACCTCCTCTCCTTTAGCTGGCATTTGTCATTAAATAAACAGTGTGCTTCCTCTTTCTCTCATTTAGATTAGAGCAAATCAAGAGCAATTCCGGCTCAGTGTCAGCTTAAAACAGAAACCAAAGGCCTGGAATAATTTTTATTTGTAAGGAGAAGTTCATGGAAGAGCAAGGTGCCAGATCAGCAGCCCAGGGGACTGCAGGGTTTACTCAAAAATGGCCTAATTCCCAGCAAAGTCCCTGTGCCTAGTGTTTCCTATTGAATGGCCCTGCATCTCCCAAAGGCTCCCTGCCAATAGGAAACGCTAATCTCCTGCATGTAGGTAGGATTTCAGGCATGAGTGGTGCCGGGAAGCCTTCCAGAACAGGTGCATGGGGAGCTCGGCGCTCAGGAAACTCACGGCCTCGACTGGGGGAGAGGTCGGTCCACCCAAGCCCGCCAGGTACCCATGCTCTCCACCACCGTCATGGCCACAGCCACCCCTCTGGCAGAAACTGGACCAAAGTCACCGAGTCCCTTTCACAGCTCTCCCCAAAAAGGGACATGAAAAAAGAAAATAACAACAACAAAGGATGTAGCTGATTCTCTGTGCTTATTATTAGCGGAGGAAGGGCTGGGATTAATCACTCCCGCAGAAGCAGCTGTAAAGGATGGAAGTAGTTGATCAAAGTGGACTTTGTTATTCCTGATGTATCATTCTGCTGAGCAATGAGAACTAGCGTGGGGCACCAGAGCTTCAAAAGGACTTTAATGACTCCAAGGCTTGAACCAAGGACACTGCTGGAACTAATCGAGAAGGAAATCCAGGGCAAGGTGGAAATGATGGAAATGAGTGCTTTGGTCCGAGGAATTTTTCCACATCTTTCATTTCCTAATTCCATACCTTTGAGGTAATAAAATTTACAGTGGCGGAAAAAAAAATAGTGGGACAATGGGAAATGTTCCTCTGTGGGACGAGGCTACGTGTGGCTTGGCTACACCTGATTGCTGCACTGCTGCGTGAGGGGAACAGAGGGCACAAGGATCCACGCTATTTCGCACTTCCAACGTCTGACAAAACTGTGATCCCTCTGCCTCCTCCTGTCCCAGAATAACCCCTCCTATTGCTGGGCAGTCACAGAGCACCTCTGAGACCTGGGCAGGCTCTCTTTGCTCCTCACTGGCCAAAGAGATGCACAACAAGCGCCTTCTGCATCCTTGGAGTGTGTAGCCTTGGCATGGTCTCTCTGTTAGCTGTGGGGACAAGAAGTCACCCTGTGCTGCTGCTGGGGACTGTAGTAGTAAGCCGTGAGGGAGTATGGAGAACCTCTGAATATTGACTGGGAATATGACATGGGAATGAGTCATGGGGAGCCTGACTCGTCCACACTGAAACTGCACTGACTTGGTGGAGCTCTGTCATACATAAGCATAGCCCCATGTCTGCAAGGCAGCTCTCACCCTAAGCTGGAAAAGAAATACATGCTCTAAGGGGTAGCTTTGTTAATGACACAACCACTCCTCTCTTCTCTCTTTCCTTCCTTCCTTTCTTCCTTCCTTGTTTCTGTTTATAGAGCAAATGGATCCAAAAGAGCATTTCCTACTAGGCAGCACTACCCTCTCTGAGACAGTCAAGGACATGTTGCGCAGAAGTAGGCCTTTTCTCCTGCTAACCAAGTATTGGTCCTCTCTTGAAAGAAAGTCCATAAGCGCATTCATATCCATACAGACTCTGAATCTATCAGAGCTCATCTTAGCTCCCTCGCTGGGTAAACTTGATGCTTTCCATCAGCCTTGACTGGCATGGAGACAGGATGGCGTCTCTGGGAGGGTTCAGATGCAAAGCTTCATCTGTAGTCACAAACCCCTCTCAAAGCACTACACTAAGTCAGCAGTCCTGCAGAGCTACAGTTTGCTCCACCCCTAGTCAGGCATGACGTGGTCCATCTGCCTTCAAACAGCATGTGACTTTCCTGAGTGAGGAAAGAGTAAAAAATATGTTAGACTCTCAGTAAGCAGAACAGTGCGTGTCAGTGGGTGCTGAATCAATAATCTGGTGGGCTGGGTCCTTCTTCTGGCAAAGACCACAGCATGAGGCTACGTGCTAGGCAGGCACCTCTCCCGCCAGGAGATTCGGGCATATACTGTGTATGCTGGATAGCACTGCAGCTGTCAAGGTAGTGCCCTTCTTGAGCAGTAGTAGGGTTTGGAAACATCAGACCTGATGCTGAGCTCTCTTCTGTTGGCTTTCCACCAACCTGGTCTTGCAGTGAAAAGCTCAGATCTTCCAAGGCACGGTATGGACACTTTGAGCAACAGCCAAGAAGATGGATGAAAAGCAGGAGGCCTAAGGGTGCAGTATGCTTCAGTCCACTTTTGAGTCTACTGCTCAGCTCAGCATGTGGATATAGTTGTAGCCCTCTTCTGCTCAGCTGAGTGGAGGGCAGCAGCACTCCTGATCCATTGTCTTCCCTCAGTGCTATTACCAGAAAACACCAGAGAGATGCAAGTGTCAGGGAGTATCATCTGTCGTTTTCTCCCTCTGCTTCCAGCAAAGACCTATGGCTTTGTTTCTTGTCACTTTTGTCGGGAAGAATCCAGTGTGCATTTTGTGGTTAAAAGTCAAAACTGAAAGCATTTCCCTCCCTTCCCCTTCCCCAAATCCAGCAGCTGTTGAGTCGGCTGTTTTGCTTTCTCAGCCTAAACATGCAGCAGCACATTCTGGTGAGGGGCAAAATAAACAAGCCTCTGGAGAAGACTGACAGGATGAGAAATTAAGAACCAGGACCACGTGCCTCGAGAGGGAATCTGACACCCCACGTGCTGGCCAGGGAACTTGCATGTCAGCTCTGTCACAGCACGCTCAGCGCTGTGTGGGCTCAGGGACCCAGTGGGCTTTCCTAAGTCACGTTGTGCTGGGTGTGTTACACACAGGGCAGGAGCTGCTTGGCGGAGAGGAGTATGTGTATTTTTGGTGGAGGAGAAGTACTGCAGGGAAATACTGTGCTGTACTTCATGCAGATGGGACTCCATGAGCTACCTCCTCCGAAGTAGCTGTGCTTGCTTTCAGCTTTCATGGAGGGAGGGAGCCTTGTCCTGCTTATGACCCAGAGCCCTCCTGTAGCAGCAGTGCACAGTGACTCAGTCAGTGTGTGCAGAGTCCTGCTTCCTCCCTCCCAGCCTGCTTTTGCACTCCTCTACAATGGGCAAGGTGGACCTGGCTTGCGTGCAGCTGTCTGCGTCCCCAGGGACATGACATTAGCTGGGACAGGGAACTGCCACGGCTGCATCCCCTTCCTCCTGCTGTGGAGATATTCCCTGGGGGAGCACCTGATCGATGTCGTAAGAGCATTGGGACATGCTGAGCTTCTCCTCTGCTCCTGTGTCCTGCAAAGGGCTGAGGAAGGCAGGTGTCGCCAGCCCCAGTGAGTGAAGAAACCTGGTGCCTCCTGCTTCCTTTTCCTGACAGCAGGAAGGCCATGGGGAAGGAGGATCCCGCTCAATCCTACCGTTGGAGCCCTTCTCTTGGAGTCACAGCCAGCAGGCTCTTTAGCAGCCCTCAAAATGCAGCCTTCTGCTGGCAGGAGTGGCAGGGCAACCAGGCTGAGCTTCATGTTTGCCAACAGCAAGGTCTGGCAGAAAGCAGCCTGCATTGGTGGGGCAGTGCTTCCCTCTGCAAAGCCCCTTGAAACACCCTATGTTCCTTGTAGTCAGCAGGCAGACGGGGAGAGTTGGGACTCCAGGGATGGGTCGGAGGAAGCAGAGCCCCGCAGCCTCAGCAAGCGCAGCCGAGTGGGTGGAGTGTGGCATGCTGAGAGGGAATTGCCTTTGTTATTTCAACACAAATGAATTCAGAAATTCAGTTTCTGGTGATGTCCTGAACTCTGCCCCCAGTGTCACCAGCACCCCAGCTCTGCCAAAACAAACATGGACGCCTGGCCAAAGAAAGAAAACTGGAGCCCTCTGCAGCAGCAGCCATAGGTTCGCACCCAGCTTCACACCAGCACCCTCCTCCTTCAGACCCTGGTATCCAGGTATCTGCTCTATTTAGACAAGCAACTTGGATAAACAGTTCCACTGCAGAGCAGCCAGCTAACACCATCACACAGGGAGCACTGGAGTCCCAGCTCTCCCCTCCACAGGCAGCCCATCGGAGACGGGTGAAAATGGAGGCAATGCAGTGCAGACGGCATTGCCGGGCACTCTGCAAGGCTGGTGTTGGTTCCCACGCAAACGCCTGGACATTTAAAATAGGCATCCTGGTTGGAAGCTGCATCAAGGGAGGCAGGAGCATTTCTGTCTCTCAGAGCTGTGGGGCTGTGGGGCATCCTGAGGGTAGCAGCTTTCATGCATGCCTAAGGATGCCCTGCCTGGCATGTATCCACCTGGACTCCTACACATTTGGAAGATGTGTAGAGCTGATAGGGCTGATTTCTTCCCAAAATGACTCCATGAGCAGTGGGACTGCATGACAGGAGATGTTTGCTTGGATTTTAGAAACATCTTCCTGTGAGGTCTTATTTTATCTTCCTTTCCTCCCCCCCCCCCCCCCCCCCCCCCCCCCCCCCCCCCCCCCCCCCCCCCCCCCCCCCCCCCCCCCCCCCCCCCCCCCCCCCCCCCCCCCCCCCCCCCCCCCCCCCCCCCCCCCCCCCCCCCCCCCCCCCCCCCCCCCCCCCCCCCCCCCCCCCCCCCCCCCCCCCCCCCCCCCCCCCCCCCCCCCCCCCCCCCCTTCATGGGGGTTGGGGGTGAGAGCACAGCATGAGCCACATGAAAAAAACAGCGGATCCCAGACAAGCTGGTGGAAAGGGGGAGAATAGGCAGTGAAGTGGATTTTATATAGTGGGAGAGAAAAGCAAATATGGCCAAGAAAGTTGCTGCTGGTGACAAATTAAGGCAAGATCAGAAGGATCAGCTTAGCTGTGTGTCCTAGGCTGAGAGTAACGGGAAATATTCATTTGGGGTCGGTTTGGCAAAGGCCAGACCTTATGCGAGTCCCTCAGTACAAAGGAGACTGCAGCCCCTTCCCATCCCCTGATCAGCACCTACTCACAACCTTGAACCGAGCTACAAGCTTTAAAATCGTGGCTATTTCACAGTCTGCTGGCTGCCCACCCAGCAGGACAGCTTCCCTAGCATGCTGCTAGCGAAGTACAAAGGGACCTTTCCCGGGAGGTGAGACCCCCCGGTCTCACAGCACAGCGCAAACACCCAGGATCAAGAAAGAAAAACTTTGCTAGTTTCAGCTGGACTGATGAAAGCCCCCTGCCGCTGCTTGGGAAGTCACGGTGCACGCAGCACAGCGAGCAGGTCTTTGCAGCAGTCTGGAGCGGTGTTGTGATGAGTCTGGGTGTCTGTGCTCTGCTGCCCTTTCTCAAGAGGCAGACTGAGAGGCAATCACGTGCATGACGGCAGAGAAGAAAAAAGGGCTACAGAGGCAGCACGCCTATAGGAGCTGGTGTTTCTGTTTCTCCCCAGAGCGGGATGCTCAGGGTTTGGTGCTCAGAGGGAGCACGGCTTCTTTGAGTGCAGCTGCAGATCAAGCCAGTGAGGATGGGATCCTTCAGGTATGCCCCAGGGTTGGTTTTGCAGCTGCCTTTCACACCTACCACCTCTTCTGGATTGCCAGGACAGAAGCTAGAGGGCTGGATGTGGCCCCTTGGTCCCAGCAGTCGTACGGACACCCAGAGCGAGCTGTGGCACTGCACGCTTTCTTCTCTGGGCCAGCAGAAGACGCACACCTTCACTGGGGCCGCCAGTGCAGCCCACCTCTTCCTAACTCAACCTTTGCTCTGGCCTGCCCTGAGTGATGCTGCAGGGCTTGCTGCTGCAGTGAACCTGCAGCGAACCTGCAGCCTTTCCAGCCGTACTTAACGAGGTTAATATTCATCTCCCACAGGACAGTTGCTGAGTGACTCCCACAACATGCCATGCAATGAAAGCCCAGGTCAGGGCAGTTCTGACCCTGCCACCGGCCACCCAGAGCTCAGCCGGCAGAGAAAGACCAAGCCTCCTATGACTGTGCTGGTAGACAGACCCTGACCTCCAGCACTGGGGGCTGAGGAGCTACAGCACTGTATGGGCACCTCCAAGACCCGTAAGACTGTGTCTGTGCTGTTCCTTGAGCAGTCTCTTCTTTGCCCAAAGAGAACAAGACCAGTGCTGCCGCCCACCTAAATACTGCCTCAGCAGAGCAAAGGGGACTTGGGCTGCTCGGCCCCAACGTGAGGATCCCCCAGCCCAGGGAGCAGGGGCACACAGCACGCCTGGCCATCAGCCTGCTGACGAAGGAGGCATCCCAGCGGTGCCTGGACACAGCACACTGGGTTCAGAGTAACGCTGCTCGGCCGACTGCTCACCTGGCTGCTTGCCCAGGAGGCAAAGAGGGAGCCTGCTGCTGTAGCAGGCACGGTGGTATATCTAAGGCAGGGTCTTGCTGGGGAGAGAGAGGGAGAGGGTCACCTGCCGGGTTGTATTTCAGCATTGCACACTGGTTTGGGCTCTTATCCCTTGCTCTGCAGCACACCCCCAGCACAAAGGATTTGACACCAAGTGATTATCTGAAACTGGAGACACATGATGTTGGTGCCTCTCTGGTTACAGATATTATACCCAAGCCTTTGCTCTTACTGATCATAAGCATGTTACCCCATGATTTGTTTTTTTGTTTGCTTACATTAATTAATGCAGTGAAATGAAAATACTGTCCACATAACTGTGAGGATGTCTGATGCCCAAACATAACTATTATTCCATTTTAAGGTGACAGTTGCATGTGGTAATCTTCACTTTTAATTATTCATGTCTTGAACATGGCATAGTTGCACACATCTGCTTGGGGCTTCTCTGACCATCGGCTATTGTCTATTTCTGGATCTGAGGCTTCCCCAAGGTCGGAGTAGAAATATTCACCAACTGCGTGAACTATACAGACGTTGCACATCTATTTGACAGTGTTTACTATTTGTAGGGCTGTTTTAAATAAATAACGCTTTCAATCTGAACGTTTGTCGTCTTGGTCAAGATGGCTTCCCCAAGCTCTGTTCCTATGGCAGGAGGAGAAGGGAAGAAGCGAAAAAGAAGAAAGGATGAGAGAAGCAAGCAGGCAAGAAAGGAAGAAAGATGGAAATGGGGAGCCAAACTGAGCTGCACTCTATCCCACAGTTTATTAACATTTGATTAGCATAATGAATATTCAGCCCCATTATTATCTTATTGTTCCTCTTTGCATAGTATGTTAAGTATGTAAAGTTTCTTCTGTGGGTTTTTTCATTGCAAATTTTGCCCCTGGAGAAATAATTTCTCCTTATCAAAAGAGTCTAAGATTAAGGATTAGGGAAAAAAAAAAAAGGAAAAGGAAAGATGTTGCAAGACTGTTCCTTGCGTGTATCATAAAATCCAAAGCCAAACAATTTCTATCACACATCTATAACTTACAGGAGACTGTTGACCAGGGTACGGTTTTAAAATACGTGTGTGCTCTGCATCTGTTGTTATCTTTATACGGCAGTAGCACTACCTTTCAATGCGCCAATATCTAACCCACCGGTTAAATTTGTTTTGAAGGTTATTTAGGAGGTGGATGTCAAACTGAAATGGCACCATCTTGGAGTCAGGCCAACTTCTGTGGCTGAAAAGCATATCAGCACGAGTGCCCACACCCCTCTCAGCCTCATGATTTGCCCCTGAGGCAGAGCTGGAAGGAGATGCGGGGAATTGCTCCTGAAAGCTCCTGGCTCCTGGGATGACCGCGGGACACCGCACGGCACCTCAGCACGGCCAGGTGGGCTCTCCTCTGATGCTGCCCGGGGGAGGCCCCCGGCACGGCTGCCCTGCGGCCGAGACCAGCCGTTGCTCAGTAAATCATCCAGACTGCAGGAGGGACGGAGAGGGGAAGGAAGAGGAACCGCAAGCGTTGATTTATTTTTTTAAAGCCCTGGTACTCTGGCTCGGGGCGGCCATGGCCCCGCACAGCAACCTTTGGTCTGGGGAAGGCTGCACCGCACTCCCATTGCCCACAACGGGCATCACCAGCCACCCATCGTCCCCCACCGCTGCACAGGGATCCTCATGCACTGGCTCTTTCACAGGGGAGAGTGACCCATGTTGCGTGATGGTGGCCAAGCATGTGGCCGGTGCATGGGCAGCTTTACTGCGGGATGGAGGGGGTGCACCCCACACCCCTCATCCCCGCTCCCCACCATTGCCCCAGCTGGGGGAAGCGGGGGCTGGAGCCGTGCGCTGGGAAGGTCTCCGGGTGGTTTTCTCCTCGGAGCAATGGACATGCTCGGGGGAGGAAAAAAAAAAAAAAAAAAAGGAGCGGAGGAGCAGCTCACCAGTGGCAGCCAGAGGGGGCCACGGGGGACAGCCGCCAAGGCAAACAAGGAAGCCACCTGATGTGACCAGATAAGAGAGCCGTCACTTCAGGAGCAGGTGCTTCCTGTTCCTGACGCCCGGCCCGGCCCACTGCCCGCTGCCTGCCAGCTGCCCGCTGCCCGCCCCAGGCAGGGGCCCCTCGCAGGGAGGGGATGGCCACATGCCACCAACATCTCTAGTCATGGGGAGCGGGTGAAGGAGGTTTGCTGCGGCAGGGAGCAGAGGGGATGGCTGGTCAGGGATGCTGGTCCTCCTGGCCTCACCTGGGGATGGGGAGCATGAGAGGGGTTGCTGGAGGCACTCCAGAGAAGGAAACTGGGGGTTTGAAGGACATCTAGGGTGTCTCTCCACCCTAAACATGAAGTGAACTTTGTAACATGCTGAGCCTGGGCTGGGAGACCTTGGGGATGGTTTTTGTACCTGCAGGGTCCAGATAAAACCAACCGAGGCCTTCAGGAGCTGGTTTCCCTCTTCTTTATACAGCTGAAGCCTGGACCCCAGTGCAGGTGAGGACCTTGCCTGGAGGTGCCCCAGAGAGACCCAGGTCTGTAAGGGGGCTCCAAGCGCGCCCAGGGCCAGCCCCCCCAGCCTGGGATAGCCCACAGCGTCCCTGCCCGAAGGCAAGGCAGGGGGCTGGCAGCCAGGGGCCTGGCTGCCAGAGGCCCTGCAGCCAGCAGGAGGATCCGCAGCAGCGTTACGTGGTGCACCATTTCATGACAGTAGCCTTGTCTGTATGCAGCAATATAGATCATATTAATGAGGAAGGATAAGGTCAGCACTTCTTTTGGGGTCCATGTGTCAGCTGTACTTCAGCAATTCTGCTCTTTGTTTACTGCTGTCTCTCTTTTTTCCCTCCTGATAAAGCCACATCTACTAGAGAACGTCTCCCCCGTCCCTTTAAACATACTGAAATGTTTCCAGACCTCCTGAAGATGAAAGGAGGGGTTAAAGAGGAAACCCAGAGGGTGTTTTTCCCTTCCCTGTGCACAGCCAAGATGGGAACACCAGCATTCAGGCAGAGAGCTGGGGCCAAGTCTGGTTGGGAAGATGTGCAGCTATGTGGTCACCCCGTGCCATGGTCTGTAGCACATGCCGTACAAGGCAGCGACAGACCAGGGGCTGCATGCCCCAACAGGCATGTCCTCGCTCTCCCCTCTAGGAAATCCACAGGTGATAGAAAATGTATGGGGAGAGAGGAACGTGTTTGGGAGTATATGCAGTGCAGCTCCCCCAGGACGTAGGTATGTGATACTGTTCTCGAAGACATGGAAGAGAAGCAGGCCACAAAGAACAGCAGGTGACATCTACTAATGAGTTGTTCTCCTTAACTGGGCATAAAGTGACTGATGACAGCCTTTTGTTTAACAAGTTAGCATTTTACCATGCCACTTTCTAGCAATAAGAGAAGATCTGTAGTCTCCTAGAAATGGGTAGAAGGGCCCTCAGGAGGTAAATCTGGTCCCACCCATGACTGAAAGTGGGCTCCAGCCTGCCAAGGTTATGCTTGGATTTGTATGAAAAGGTGAGAAAGCATTTTCATGAAGAATGCTTACCAATGACTACAGGAGAACTCAAGGTTTGAACACCATGTCTATTCCCCATCTCTGTCACTGATTTGCCTTGTGAATTTGGATAAGTCAGCTTTGTAAAAGAAGGGGGATGAAATAACTGCCTACCATAATGTGGTGGTTCCAGGCTTCACTGATCACTTACTCTGTGGCAGATAAATATGCGACTCATTGTGAATGGGAGAGGAAAGTTTTTCAGAGGTGAACGGGTTAATGCTATAAAGCTCTCTGAGAGCCCTGGGTGATTAATTAGCACGAGAGAGGCGAAGTAGCAGAACAGGGCAGAGCTGAGAGGAGATTTGTACCTGAGGGCTCTCTACTGGCTGATGAGCAAGCAGATCAGAAAGGCCAGACGTAACCATTACAAATACGATTGTACTTAGAATGTCAGAAATTTCCAAAACAGGCAGAAAGGCCATTGTATTCCAAATAGCGCTCAAATGCCACGTCACTCAGGAAGCCCTGCATGTATTCCTCTGATCATGCAGGCACATCAATGGCATCTCTGCCGGATCATGTTTCCTAAGGGGTCTACTTCAGCTCTAGAGCATGCTATTTGCCGTGGAGATCCTTGAGGGGCCAGCAGTTTGCTCTATCAACCCATCAGCAATATACACTGTATGCATCTCTTCCTCGGGGTGGGCTAGCTAGTTCTGTGTTTGAATTACTTTTTGGTATCAAGTTCTGGTTGAAAGACTTTCCCTCTGAAGGCACGGAAGTTCAGTGTCCTCTCTGCAACCAGCTTTAGGAGCATGACAGCACACACTGCACAGAAGAAAACTTCCAGAAGGCACATCGTATAACAGCACAGGGCAGAGGCACCTAAGCAAGCTCCAAATGTATAAAAGTTCATCAAAATGCAGCCTAAGGGAAAGAGCTTGGGGTTGACTCTGGGCAAATAGACTCACCCAAGATGGAAGGCCCAGCTTTCTCACCCTAGGTCTGAGGAGAGCCTGCACCTCAGCCTCCTCCAGCCTAGCTTTCCATGCCTGTCCCTTGCTCTAAACCTCTGACGCTTTGGTACCTGATACCCCTGGCTGTGCTATCTTCCCCTCACAGTCTCTCCTTTAAAGAGTTGCTCCTGTGTATTATCTGTGGTCGCTTCCTTTTTGCTCCGTTCCCAAACACCAGGTCTATTCTTGGAACGTCCGGCTAGAGCGCTTGTATTGACGTCAAAATTACTCAACAGTTATTGTCAGGAAGGACTTGATTTGCATTTGAATAGGGTGGCTTTTTAATGTCTCAGAAATAAGATGCTGTTGAGGACAATGTCTGGAAAGATTCCCCAAGGTAAATGTAAGGAGGCAAATTGCGTGCACGTCTCTTCTTCTAAGGACTTCTCTGGCGGAGTAAGGGTGGGGAAAAAACCAACCTGTGTGGAGTGGAAGAGTATGGCTGCTTTCTCCAGAAACCCCCTTCCTGCACTCTGTCCTCAAGGCCTGGCAGGGAGAGCACAGTGCAGCTCCAGCTTCCTGCCGGGGAGGAACTGCAGAGCTCACAGGCCCTTCTTGAAAATACTGTGGCAAATGTGAACCAGTCACTCGTGGATGTTCCCGAGGAGGAGGGGAAATGGAGGTTTAATGGGGATTTTCCTGTTAAATAAGTGACCAGCGTCGTTCTCTCTTTTGCCAGCAAGAACCTGGGTTTGGATGCACCTTGGTCAGTCTGTCTCCCAGAATGGTCATCCAGGTAAAGGGCAATGGGGATCTGGAGATCTCAGCAACAGGATCGCTATATCAACTCTCAAACCTGGGACTGTGAAGTCTCCTCAGCCTTTCACATGCCTCAGGAGTCGGTGTTATGTCCCTTGCTGTTTGCTGTGTGGCTGATGCCTCAGATGAAATCTTAACACCACGGTCTTGTCTGTGCATGAGTGTTAAGACAGCCAATTATCAACATGTTCAGTGAATCTAATGAATGCAAATCATAACTTAAAGTTTGCTAGCTAAAAGAAATTGCTGCAGGGAAAACACTAACTCAGCCCATGGGACAGGATTTTAAGCTTTATCACATCAGGGGTTTTTTTATTATACTCATGCCTAGGTTTTACCACATTCATATAGCTGGATGTCCAGTGCTTTTGTCTGTGTGCATGTTTGTAAGTAGAAAGTTTCTCACCAGCTATGAACTGAAATGCCCCTTTGCCATCTGCAGTAGGGAACTGGGTGCTGTTCTGCTGCTACCAGCTCCCTGTGAAGCAAGTTGCCCTTTAATGCATATATGCTCACATATGGTGAAAGGGAGCATGGGGACACACAGGGCTACATGAATTAATACCGCCTAACTAATATCCTGGGCTTTAGTCTCCCTAGTATTAGAAGTTTCCGACGTGCGGAACTCGAATGGATGAGGCTTCTCTTCTGCAGGGGAAGATACATCCTGGGACTCACCCAGACAGCTCTGGTCCATGGTGTGCTCATTTTTAAGCAGTTGTGCCACTAGAGGTTGGGCCTTTGGTTCTTGCATGGTCACTTGACTTTGCTGTGCCTCATCTCCCCACCTGTGAGATGGGGATGACATTTCTGCCTGACTTCACGAGAAGAGAAGGACCTGTAAGGATTCTTGGACATAAGAGTAATAGAGGCCTTGTGAGTACCTATGGCCAACAGAAAGCAGCTTCAGGTAATACCTGCGTGCAGCCTGAGATGTTACAGGTAGCTTTTCCCAGAAAGCAAGCTGTGACCAGGGTGCTGAGCAGCTCTTCAGAGCTGTCCTAGGGCTCTGCACCCTCCCCAGACATCCAGCTCCAGGATCTCCCTTGCTGGGACTGCCTGGATCACATTGTTGGGGTAACCAGACTTGAAAATCAAAGCTCAACTTTTCTATTCCAGCTCTTCCCTGCTCCTCACCCAGCCCACTTCAGCAATGTACTCAGGGCAACAAGCCAAGGCCTTACTTTCTATCATGTTGTTACCAAGAAGGACGTGAGGCTTTCCAAGCTCGGGCTGATTGCATGTTTGTGCTGAACAGTGCCACTGTTTACAGATAAACAGACCACGGTCCCATCTGTGTGCTGTGTGCAGAGCGGCGTCGGTTGGGCTGGCCTCCTATTGCACCTCCCGGGTCTTCCGCTCACCCTCCTTTCCACCACTGGAGGTATTGCTATGTCTGTTTTCCCTTCTGAGTGTCTCTGGAGAGGTGAACGTTAAGTCCTGCCTAAATTGTGCAAGACTTGCTGGCAGAGACGCTGCCTTGGCCCTGGCAGCCAGACCCGCCAGGCTGTGTCCCCAGTCAGCACTGCCCATGAGGACGGCGGGAGGCTGCCCTTGGCAGAGGGAGGACTGGTGCACCCACAGGGTTGCAGGACTTCCAACTGCAGATGCCAGTGCAGACCCACGAGGGACACTAAAATCAATGCCACCATTCAATTAGCAGGCAAGTGTCAACCAGCCTTGCTCAGAGCAGCTGCTCCTTTGGAAGCCCCCTCTGGCCCGGACAGCAGGGACACACACCAGGGGGGCAAGTGGCAGGCAGCGTCTGCACCACCAAAGGAGTGCTCCAAGAAAGGACCCTTCCTCTGGTGCCAGGAGGCAGCTAAGAGCTTGTACGTGGCTGAGGACAGTGCTGTGCTGTGGGAGTGGGATATCTCTGGCACAATGAGTCACCCAAGTGCCTTTGCTAGCCTTCCCTGCCATCCCTAGGTTGACTACTACTTGACTAGATGCCTTCAAGGCAGCTTGATGAGGAAAATCCCTGTGGTAGGGGAATAAGAGCGCATTCCCAGCTAAAAGCTCCATGCTCAGCCCAGCTTGCAGGGGAAGGATCCCAAACTGCTCATGGAGAACACATCTGACTGACTAGACTCAGCTCCCGCTTGCAGTATCCCTACCACCCTGTGGAAAATGCACACAGCTCGCTGACCCATCCCATCCTTAATGTCTGTTTTGCTAATCCATGCTGTGTCAGCAGCTGCAAATGCTGGGCGATGAGACATCGCACAGCCTAGTATATGCCATGTAGCTGGGAAACCTTTACTGCTTGTTAAATCAGAGCCTCTTGTTTTATTGCAGGTCAGAGAGCTTCTCATCCCTAACCTCTTCCTGTACTTTGCCTTGGTAGCTCTGTGTCATGTGCACGCAGCGCAGTGCTGTCAGACTAACCACATGCAAAATGTCAGGAGGAGGTTTCGTTTCGATTTACCCTCTTTAATAGTGAGATGTAGCTCTGGCTCAGTTTTAGATGTAGGAAGTGAGCACACCCCATACCAAAGGCAGACAAGACATGCTTCACCCCTCCACTGCGATCAGTCAGCAGCAGGCGGATGGTGTGAGCACCCTGACTCATGGTTTGAAGCTGGGGACAGGAACTGAGCTTAAATTTGGTTTAGCTCATCCAGCTGGGGCCTGATGGGGCTGACACAATACTGCTGTGGGGAAGCTGACACCACCAGGGTCTGCGCTGGCCCAGACGCAGTGGGCTTGAGGGGAAGGTCATATTTCTGGGCCCTCAGTGAGGTCCAAAGGGACATCGCTGGGGGAAGTCCTGCTGCAGCCTGCGCTGGCACTGGCACCAGTGGCGGGGAAGTTCAGGCAGCCAAAGTTCTCACCCCTGCAGGCAGTGTCCTGTGTGCCAGGACAGCCGAGGAGCCAAATGGGGTGA
This sequence comes from Aptenodytes forsteri, assembly GCF_000699145.1. Taxonomy (NCBI): domain Eukaryota; kingdom Metazoa; phylum Chordata; class Aves; order Sphenisciformes; family Spheniscidae; genus Aptenodytes; species Aptenodytes forsteri. The sequence continues at coordinate 5,319,677 of NW_008795128.1, forward strand.
AAGCCAGCAGGATGGCGCTGGAGGTGGGGAAGTCAACAGGGGTGAGCATCCAAGGAGGACCATAAGTGGGCGAGGGATTTCCACTAACATTTCACATGCCCATGGAGAAACCAAGAGATGCCCCAATTACACTGCAGCTGATGGTCTCCTGTACATTTCCCAAACTTTCCCAACTAGTATTGCAAATACCAGTTTGGGATTTGAGGGCTTTAATGTAACGTGCCAAAGCAAGCAAACTCAGCACATCCTGGAAAAAAATACGTTGCACCTTTTTGCTTAGGAAGGTGAAACTAGCACCCAGGGGAGAGTTCCAAACACTGCAAGAAAATTTTTGTCTGTGGTCTGATAGCTCAGTGTTGGCCAGATCACTTGCTGATCGAAAGCCAGAGGCTATTGGCAAGCCAGTGAAATTGTGTGTATTAATCCACCTGAAGATAGTGCTCAATGAAAGTCAGGATCTCAGAGCCTAGTTATTTTCTTACTGAGTGCTAGTGTAAATCAGTTAGTTTCAGCTCGCTAGAGTGACATGAATAACAGTTGAATGAAAGGAGAATTAGACATGAAGGAAAAGAAGAGTCATCTACTGGCCGTGCCATTTTATACCAGCTGAACATGAAACTCAAAACTCTGAAGTGTAGGATAAGCACTCTGTGGAGTAATTAATTTATATAACAGTGGAGAGTAGTTTGTAGACTTTCAAATATCTTCTGGGCACATCGCCAAAAGCATGCACTGAAGACTGGATTCTTCAAAGGTTGCCTGAGGTCCAAACCAGGCTCCAGGTGTCTGTCCTGGTGGCTCTTCACCAGTGCTCTGTACTGTCAAGCCCCAAGCCATTGCTTTTCCTTCTCCAGCACAGCTTAGGGTAGGGATTCCCTCAGCTGGTCGTCTTGGCTGACCAATGTCTTGGATGATGCTAGTTATTTAATTTTCCAAATTCGTGAGGAAGGCTAGCAAATGATTTCTTATGAGCAACAACAATGAGCGATTTCCTCCATCCTGTGCTCTCTTTGATGAATGTTTTTTAAAATGTGGTCAAAGTCTGATCTTCCAGGTCAAAATTCAGCCTGCTTTTCCTTTAACTTTGCCCCAATCACTCCTTTGCCGCCCACAAGAAGCAAGTCTGCAAAACTCTGAAAGGCAGCTGGATGCATGTCGCATTTGGCCTTTCTCGGTAATGCTGACTGCAGCGGTGCTCTCCCAGGGTTCATGAGCTTTTCTCCATCTGCACTGAAATGTACAATGGATTTACTGGTGAATCCACCAGCACAAACTTTTAAGCAGGCTTTCAACTAGTACATTTAATTTTTTGACTTGCATCTCCCACTTCTTCACTTACAATGCAAGCCATTTCGTAGGCACTAGTCCTTTTGCATTTGTATGCTTAGTGTCTCCTGTGTGTGCTCTCCCTACCTCTTTTTCTGACCTTATGGTATTATTAGTGTCTTTCCTTGTTCATTATTAGTCAGTGACTGTAAACATTTCTGTTAGAACCAAAACTGGCTGGAAATATTCTGAAAATGTTTCTTTTTTTGTGTGCATATGATGATTCATTAAAAATAAACATTTGCAGAGCTGTCTGAGTTCCTGGATACTCTATGGGGTAGATTTCTCAAGTCTCTGATGAAAACTAGCTATAAAACCTACATCTGTTTTACCTAACTGGGAAGTGCTTTTTAAGTTCCTGGGTCCATGCAGCCCAGGTGTTCTGGACTGCGCCAACCTGCTCCCCTCTGCCATGGTCTGCTTTTGGCGCGACAGCCAAGCTGGGCTGTGTCCAGCTCTGCTCTTAGTTGCTCCCTGCAGCTGGGGCATGAGGAGCCCAGGGCACACTTTGACCCGCTCAAGCCCTTCAGTATCTCCAGTTGCATCTAAACTTTTCTCAGATTAGTAAATGGGCTAGCTGTTGGGAGGCTGGTGCATTCACCAGAGATAATCTCATGCAAGGACATGAACCCAAATCTCAGTCCCACACACGTACCTGTTCTCATTTTTGTGTTGAGGGGAGAGAAAGGAAAGAAGGAATTGGGTTCTTTCCCGTTATGTTTTTCCAAAGGTCTCATCTTTGTGCTGACACAAATAGGAATAATAGCATTTTTTGAAATCTCAAATATTTTCACAGGAATGTGAAAAACTCTGCTTTTGTCTGTCTCCAGTTCACACCTTGCCAGTGGGAAAATTGTTTTATTATTGGCTTCCTCAGTAGAGAATTAAATTTCTGTAATGGCATTATCTGTGAGGGTCTCATGTCACCTCTCACACTGGTATTGCTTTGCTCTTTTCTTTGAACAGGCATTTTTCTGCCTCTCTGTCCTAAGCCCTCCTCCTAGGGCTTGCAGTTTGATTTCTTTCCTTACTTTCACAGAGTCTCCCATATTTTCAGTCATCTCTGCTTTGCCTTTGCTTCTCAGGAAACCGCCCAGACTTACCAAGCTGTTGCTGATACTGTCATGCAGGAGGGAGTGTGACACATGCTTACTTCTTGCTGACTTCTTGAAGTGGCTTTAGGTCTTGCAGCAGCTGAAAATTGTCATTCAGTCTGATTTGAAATCATTGCCCCAATGTCCTGTCTATTAACCTTTTGCTGGCAGTTTTCCTGAAGCTTTGAAGTGTTTTGTTCCACTTAAATTTCATCTCGTTTTACCGTATATAAACTGCAGATGCTTCTGAACCCAAATCAGTGTGAGCTCTCATAACCTGGAGAGCTGATGTAAACCTATTTCAGTGCATGAATGGCCAATCTGGGTTCTGACCGCTCCATCTGGAGGACTCCAACATAACCCTTTGGGGTTTGGGGTACATTTGGTGAAACCAGTGTTTGACAAGTTGTGATGCTCCTTCCAGACATACCTGTCCCATCTCTCTGAGTCTGTTGTGCCAGGTTGCTCCTTCCACACCACTGTTAACATCTTCAGCTTTGTAATTCATGTCCCTATTACCGAGCAGATGTCCTGCTTAGGAAAATTGTCATTCAGGTTGTGCATCAGGCTGTGAGGTTAGTTTCTGGTCTCATCCTCAAATTAGGCTTCGAGCGTGCCATGTTCAAAACGGCCATTTTCTTGAAACCTCTGTAAAACCCAGCTCAGAGTAATGATACAAGTTAGCTTGTATACTTATACTTAGCTCAGATACAACTTAGCTCCCCACCCATGATCAGCTTGGTGCCTTGGAAGTCCAAATGAATGCTGAGCCTTAGGCACAGTGGCTGTTTCACCTCCCAGTAAATTATGATGTTTTTTCATTTTTTATCACATTGACATTAATTTACTTGTGCGATATCTGATACTTTCACTTCTGACTCTGCTGAGTGAGCAAGGTCTGAATGGGAATGGAGAACCCCCCTCAAAGTCCTCTCCATTCCTAGAGGAGCTTGTTGCAGGTCGGGGCTGAGCCCTGCACCAGGCTGGTGCTGCATGTCCTGACACTTGCCAGGGGCCTCCTTCTCCAGGAGGCAACACTACCAGAGGCCCTGCGAGAGCGCAATGTGCCCGAAAATGCACCTGGGAAGAGACAGCCCACGCATGGTGCTGCAAATGCCATGCTTTGGAGAATTCAGCACCTTGACAGTTAACACCGAACATACAGTTCACAACCCCCTGTTGCCTTCCAAGTGTGGCTAATCACTCACAACCCTCCCCAGCCCTCCTGCCATTGACGTGGCCTTTCTCTTTATAGCTCTACTAGAGCGTGTTCAAGTTTCTGTCAGAACCAGAAACATGCCACACGCTGCTCTAATCCCTTTAGCAGTGCACAGACTCAAGCAGCTCTCCAATAAAAGGGTGAGTGCCACCCCTGAACTTCTCTAATTCGTCACAGTCAACAGGATTTTTTCCCCTCTCTTTCACAGCACAGCAGTAACTTAACAAGGCTTTGATGCGCCGGCTGGTCCCTGTCGCTTCTACAGGCTGATGAAAGTGCTGAGGGCAGCAGTGGGCAAGGGATGCTCAGCTACAGAGAGTGAAAACAAGCTTCCCTCGTAGCTGTCCCCATCATCCCACAGCAGAGGGAGAAAAGGAGGGGTGAGGAGGAGATCTTTCCCAAACCGCCTCATATCACTCCTCCAGGCTCCTCCTAAATGCAGGTTGGGTACTTCTGTATCCTGCAAGGCAAGAGGCCACTCGCTTCCCTCCATCTCCATCCTCGGGCAGCATGGCGGGGAGTAAAGTGTCCTCGGTCTGGTTCTGTCATCCTGGCAGAGCAGCAGGGCCTGGGACTCACCAGGTCATCCCTGTTAGGTTTACAATTTGTAAACGCTTAGACAGATGGGCCTGGCTAGTTCCACAGAAATGCCATACAGGATACAGCAGGGGCCCTGCTGAGCAACATATTTTTTCCTCTGTGCCTTGCAAATCACAGCCAGCAGTGAGTACAAGCAGATTTTTTTCCTCCTGTGTTTAGGAAATCTCTGCCATGGCTGGTGAAGAAGGAAGAGCTGAGTGTGCTTTGGGTGTCAGCGTGAAGGTGCCTGCTCAGCTTGGAGCTACTTCTCAGGCACATGAAATAACGTAACTCACAAACTCAGCCAGCGAGACCCTCACATTCAGGGAAGGCACAGTGATCCCAAACAGCTTCCTGAAAGTAGAAGGGGGCTGTGGACTCACTCTGCCCAAAGTCCTGCTAAAATTCCTACCATTTGCACATGTGTTTGTGGGAACACATGTGCTCATCAGCTGTGAGTAACCGATGGAATGTCTGGAAGACCAGGACTAGGTTTTATGAGGCCATGCATGAAGCCCCATCTATGCTACTTGCACCAGTGCTGTTGACCCTCATCATCTGCCAGTCTTTGCCATCTCCTTTCTGCCTGGCAAACCCTTCAGGCTCATCTAACTCCCCTCACCTGCCCATGAGCCTTGGTGGCTTTAGGGGAGAAGACAGAAGGTGAAGCTCAAAAACAAATTTCCCTGTGGGTTAGGGGGAGAGAGCAGAAAAAGAAAGAGCAGAAACCTCCCTGGATTAAGTTGCTTCTCCAGGTGCACGCACATGTGTAACCTCTGGGGGGCCAGTCAGGGTGCCCACGGCACAGCTGGGTGACAGCCTGCCCAGGAGAAGGGCAGTGGCCATAGGCCAGGCTGCTCTCTGCTAACGTAGGTCACACAGACCTGAGGCTCTCACTACCAGTATCTGGGCCACAGAGGACATCAGCATCTGTGTATGTGTGGCAACATGCACTTGCTCAGTTCTATTTGGGATCACTTCCCCAAGTAAGCATGTGAGCAGCACTGCAGCCTGTACCTGTGGGTTGCCACTTTGGTACTCCTCTCTATCAGTACATGTACACACACACACACACACACTGTTTACTGCATCCAGATATGGCTGTGTTAGGTTTTAATCTAATTTTTTAATCTTTTTAATCACGCTTGGTCTCAGCTTGCCAGGGAGTCCCTCCAGGGATATTTGGTGCTCCCCACAAAGTGCAGTGGAGACAGGGGCCGCCTCTTGCTCTGCAACTGCTAGGGCCCCGCTTGTTCGTGTGTGCATCTGCGTGTGTCCATCTGCATGTGTGCACAGGCTGAGTGGCTGTGAGCCTGTTGGGATGTGCACTGAGAGTCTGTCTAGCACCCAGGAACCAGGGGCAAGGGTGGCTTAGAGGACACACACTGGTTTCTCAGAAAGAGTGATGCAGGTTCCACTTTCAAGCACTGTCAAGTCCATTTTAAGGGTCTGGAAAGGATTGTGCACACACGCGCTATGTTTATTAAATACACATACAGTTTAACACCAGTCAGGATGGCTCTTTTCCTTTCAGGATGGTGACCCTGTTCTAGGGAAACTGATGAAACCCTACAGGAGGGAGATCTGAGTCATGAGAACTCATGGAATCTTACTTCCTGGCCTCCTTTTTGCTGTGTGCTGAGAACAGAAGATGAACTAAGGCATGGTGGAGGGAAGCTGCAATACCATGAGCTCTCTGGAGCATAATAAGCAGTTTTCATTCCTATAAAACATGCAGTCTTTCAGTATCTGTAGTCTTTCCTGCTTCTTATTTCTCCCCTTTGCCCTCCTCACTCCCAGCCCTGCTCAGGGAGCAGCCTGTGGTCTTTGGTCACACATCCATTCAGTAACTTGCAAGGTCCCATCATTTATAATTCTTAGACACACAAGCTGCCACTTTCACATACGGAAATTCCCAAAGGTCAGAGAAGGGAAATGGTTAATTCCTTTTATTCAATGCATAACCTCCCCCCTCATCCCCCACTTCCCACCCCCACCCTGTGTGAACAGGAAGCTTGAAAAGGAAAAGCTTTCTGAATCCAGCAGCTGGGAATGGAGGAATCCTGGAACTTTATGCTGCAGAAGCTCAGAGACAACAATAAAGGTTTCCCCCCCCATCCAAAGAGCAAGTATATATATAAAAGGAGTTATCTCTTCAGACAAACACGTGGGGGATGGGAGGGGTCAAAATCCCAGCAGGCAAGTGCTGAATTGGCTAAAGCTCTAGCAAGCGTGGGGAGACCTGACTGTATCACAAGCCCAGTAAGCTGGAAAACCTAGGGAGAAGCCTAGCCAGGTGATGCTCATACAGGTGTGATTTGCATCTTGCTCACGTCTTCTTTGCATTGCTGAGAGATATGAGTCCAAAAAACGCTCTTTCAGACACTAAGTAACATGGAGTGGACCTGAAGGTAGCGTGCAGGGATGTTGCTCTCTTTATAAGACCAGCCCCAGACAGCAGCTTGCAGCCCTTTCAGGTGGAGAAATTGGGGTGACTGAAATTTCAGCTACTTTTGGATTTTTGTAGGAAGGTGAGGGTGAGGATGAGGATGATTTGCTTAGAAAGTACCAGAGTGCCTGCCAGGACTAACGGGAAGATAGGCTCATGTCCCAAGGAGTTTACTCACTAATTGAAAGCAGGAGCCTGTTAAAACAAATTTCCAAGAGTCTGGCACTGCAAAGCACATGCCTATGCTTCTGACACTGTGGTAGAGATTCTTAGAGATCCTTATGGAGGGTGTTAGGATGCCACAAAGTTTCAATGAGTAATGTGAACAAATAATCATCTGAGAGGCAAAGATAACAAGCTCAGTTACGTACTCTGCACTGAGGGTGAAAGAAGAGTGAATTTGGCATGAATAAGGATTTGGAAAATATCCTCCCATTTTCCGTGCACGTAGCCCCAAATCAAGGGTCTTTGAGCCCGATGGTCAAAAGGAGCTGCTAAAGTTATTCTTGTGCCCTCTCTGTGAGTGTCCACATGCACTTGCCCATATGCAAGCAGGAGCACACCTCTGGCAGGGTATGGGACCAACCTACAGCTTTACAGGAGTGCAGATGCTTTCAGTGGAGTTTCACCCTGCGAAGATGGAGTCTGCTGCTGTGACTCAGACCTGCTGCAGCATGCAGTGAACCTGGGCACCATGTCGCTTAAGCCAACTCAAACATGATCAGCTGTAGGTTTTATTTCAGAGACTAGATTGAGGCACGCTCAGATTCTGTAGCCTGCCACCAGAGTGATGCAAGAAGGAGCAACATAGCCTGGCAGCTTTATCAAAATTAATTACTGCTTAAAAAAGCCGGCTCTAGGCTAGCTTGGATGAGGACTGGCAGTTACGTGGCAACAGGAGAGGCAGGGACCTTGCATTTTATTTCTCTGCTGATCCCTTGAACAAACTGTGTTACTGTTCTATGGGGGTGTGAAGAGCTGAGGGCTCCTTGGAGGAAAGAGGAATCCGGACTGATGCTATTCCACAAACCAGAGGGCACAGCCCACCTGAGGGGTGCCCTCCTGTTCACAGCGCTTTGCTGTTTCACCTTTCAAGACCTCAGGAAAATGGGGGGTATGAAAACTACCTTTTTTCAGCCTTCATGAAGTGTACAGTAGCAAGTAGATGCAGGCAACCATTGCCACCAGTGGCACTTAAATGTAGTGACCACTTTGTCCTGTGAATCGCAGAGTCCTGACGCTCCCACATTTATGAAGGGCTTCCACAACTGGAGGAGGCAATGGTAAATAAAAGAATGATCCAGTGGCCGGGTTATACCATCCCCCTGCATTTGTAACCCTAAATCTCCTTCTCAGAGACCCAAAGCCATGTTTGCACTTGGCTTACAGTGAAATTCATCGCAGTCTTCAGATATTTCCTCTTTTGAACCTTTGGATATTCTCTCCTCTTTACAAATTAGGGGCTCACATCTGCGTTACTTGAACGCTGCCACTGCCAGGATGTGATCAAACAATCAGACTCTCAGGCCTGCTGTGTCCCAGGGGAGCCCACCCCGGACTCTCCTACAGGCCATGCCAGACAGCCCCGATGCCATCCCTCCCACCGCTGACAGAGTGGAAGGGGGCATTGGCAACGCCTGCTCCCCTCCAGCATGCCCCGGTTGGGGTGGCCCTGGGGACTGTGGCCAGATGGCATAGCTTAGAGCGATCCCACCCCAGCCCCAAGGCACTGCTGGCACCGCATCAGCCTGGGATCAGACCACAGCGAGCCCCCTGCTCTGCAAGAGCTATCAGGCTGGGAACCAGGAGCTCATTTTACCTGGCTGCAGACGCCCCCAGTGCAGAAATGTCTCAGGGCATTCTCCCCACCACAGCTATAACACCATTTACTTGTTTCCCTCGCACCAAACCCTAGCTGACGCGGACCCGTGGTTAATGGGGCTGCGTGCTCTCCCATCCCCTTGCCCGGTGCATTGTTTTCCCATCCATCCACCAGCGCTGGGTCGATCCATCCACCTGCAGGGTTAGGATCCACAAATCTCTGAGGGCAGGCAGCGTCCTACTGTGTTTCAAGGGGAAGTAGTAAATGCTGCCTGAGTCACTGTTGATGTAAATACCACATCATATTTGACAACTGCTCTAAGGCAAGGCTTCATCAGTAGTATTTTGTGATCTGAATTCAGGGACTGCTTTCTGAAGTTTTCCCTTTTTTTCCTTTTTTTTTTCCCACTCTCTTGTTTGTAACATCCCCTTTGAACTTATGACAATAAAATTTCCTTCCCCACTGATTTAGTCCTTTTCCACTTGGCACGCATGGACATTTTCCCTGCTGTTTCTATGGAACCGAAGTCCCCATGAGTCCCTTTTGTTTACTTCCTTGCAAGTAGCCGAGCATAGTCAGTGAGGTCAGAGGGAAGGTGCGTAGCTCTGGGAATAGCAAGTGCGATGCTGCCAACACCAGTAGGCTGTAAAATTAACCTGCCTTGACACCTATCCCATTTTCAGGCTCTCACTTTAAAGATGCAGGGGTTTATATGTTTCCACCCACCGCCATACTTCCTGATTTCAGCTGGCACCCGAAATGAAAGTACCAAAATACTATGAGAAAGCCGTAACATTTGTGCTGTAGCTAAGCCAATGAAGATAAGGATGATAAAATGCTGTACCTCAAGAACAGGTCTGATTACCTTTGGGAGACAGGACTCCTTTTGTGCCCTCTCTGGCACAGCATTGTGGCACTGGCTGGATACGCTGGGTCAGCTCCTGCCTGTCCTACTGCTACCACTGCTCTGCAGAGGCTAACTGAGCCCAGGGACCAGGAGACCAGCACATACCACCTTCACATCCAGCCAGATATTTGGTTTGTGGGAAGGGGGGAGATTAAGTGGAGATGTTTTCCTGAAGCATCACTGGCCATTGCTGGAGAGGGGGTATCGGATTTTTGGGGCAAGTGATTTCATCCCATGTTGCAGATATTCTGCGTCTAAAGGATCTTCCCTCTGCAGTCAGAAGGTGCTGCACAGCCAGTGCCACCCGAGTGACACAAGGCTGGAGCCCCAAGACTCAGCACAGATCAACGCTGCTGGCTGAGCAACGCCAGCCACTGCACTCCTGGGTTAAGCTTGATCAATTTTATCCTCAGATTTATCCAGGAAATATTCCCGACTAGAAATAGTCCAAACAGGATGAATGTGAGGAAACCTGTCATTTCAAACCACTTCTGCCATGTGGAACGTTCTGTAAACCCATCTCAAATTGTATGCTGGGAAAGTGTTAAGTAGTCAAGTGGGTCTCAGTAAAACAGGTGAAGTGAAATCTGCTGGTAGCAGCCTGCAGGGACTGCTGGTTTCTCCACCACTGTACCAGGTGGCTGCACAATACCCCGCGATTAGCACCCACTGACCCTCCCCGGGCCTGCTGCTGCCGGCTGCAGGGACAGGTGACTGTGGTTAGCAGGGGACCCCTCACGGCAGCTTGGCTCTTCTTACACAGCAAGGTCTTTTTTAAACTTTCGAGGGGGGTTGTGTGTGGTGTTTCATGGTCTCCCTGTTCGCAGTGCCAAACAACAGAGTGGTGCCTGGTTTGCAAACCTGCAAGCAGAGGAAGCTGTTGTACCTGGCTAGTTTTAACCGCTGCTATAATTTTGACTGTGTCCTTTTAACTTTTAGCCCTATTGCCCTCATTCTCCCCCTCACACACACCTCAGACCACACCTCCGCCTGCCTTGAACGCAACCGAGATAAGCCTATGCCCATGGGGGTCTGATCCCATACACTTGGGACTAGCATAAAGGTCCCTGTGCTACCTTTCCTCCGCAGACCAAACCAGGCTGGGATGTGTCTCCCAGGAGGGAGGTGGGATGGGGAGGAGACACGCTGCTGCTGCCAGGCTGGCTCCCTGCCTACGGAAGCAGCCTGGCATGGAGCCAGTTTGTCTCCACCGAGGACGTTGCCTGGCCTTTTGAATTCGTGTTTCCATTTGAAATATGTGTATGTTTTGCAAAATACAGTGAAGAAAGCTAAATAGAAAGTTTCCCTTTGAAAACATTTCTGTTCACATTCTTCCTCACCTCCAGCTCTCTCTCCCATCCCTCCATCCATCCTCATTTTTTAAAATGAAGGGAAAGAAATAAACTGAGAGAAAGCAGAACTTCCTCCACCCTTCCGACTGCAATGTTGATAAACACTTTTCATTAGAAATCACCTTAGAAATAGACAGTTGTTTTGACAATCAAAAAAAATCCTTACTGTCACATGTTGTCCTGTTGCCACTGAATCCCTGCTTTCCAGGGAAGAAATAGGCACATATGGCAGCCCCAGTGACCGCTCTTCAGCTCAGCTCCAGGGACTTTTTGGCTGCAGCCACCCATCCCAGGCAAACTCCTCTTCCCACCACCCATAGCAAGCTCCTGAAGGTGGTCAGGGGATGGAGCTCCATACAAGACTTGCCAAGGATAGCCATACCAGTGGCATTTTGTTGTTTACAGCCAGCATAAAGGAGGGCAGCTTGCAGGGAAATGTCCAGCCTACATCTACAGTGAGGTAGAAGCAGAGGCATATGTTGTATGTAAACTAATCTCAGTGCAGGAGCAGGTGGCCAGGAAACTCGGGGTGACTTTGGTCCTTCTGAACCTCGGCTTTGTGGATGCGTAAGGGACGGAACCTCACCCCACCATGCACAGAGGCTGAAGGTTTCCCTTCTCCTTGATGAAGACCTGACTGTACCGCTGTCTCCAGCCTGCCAAGAGCAAGGTGTGCTGGCAGGGCGCTGCCACGTGCCAGTCTCCTCTGTCTGGCAGGGCTCAGTGTCATGGAGAAGCATCCCAAGCCGCCCAAAGCATGTCTCCGAGTTGGCACGTGCAGCCTGGGTCATGAGGCTGCTTAGCTTTCAGAGAGCGGCACACCTGCCAGAGTTACAAAATTGAATTTATTCATGCAGGGCTCAATCCTAATCACAAGTGTCTGGGCAGTGTCCTCCACAGGGGCACGGATGGCAGGCGTGGTACAGGGGCCATTCTTCCCACAACCTGTGGGCACGAGAAGGGATGAAGAATTAAATTATCTCCCTTTGAGAGAAGAGAAAGTGACATTGGGCCAACTCCTGTTGCACACATCAAAATGGTCCTAGAAGTGGAATTAATTTACTCAGGAATAACAGTCCAGTATTTTGGCCTTAATGTTGTCAGCCTGGTCTAAAGCTGGGATGCTCAGACGTAACATACCACCAGGCTCCTCATCCCATGGTCGAGTACCGCATTGCTGAAAAGCAGTAAGGAAAAATGCAAGGAATAAGAGCTCTACCAAGAGATGCTGTGGCTGAGGTAGATGAAAAGATAAGAGAGCAAGGGAGGGAGTGAAAGATATCACTGAAATCTAATTTCCACCAGATCTTCCATACTACACCTGTGCACAGTGACTCAGTTGGACACAAACTGCGAGGCGTCAAGTTCATCCAGATTAACTTCAGAAAAACAGTGTTCAGTACCTTAAAGATTAGAGCAGTTTGGTGATGGAAATAGGAAGCTGCTCAAGAACCGACTAATCATGTTGCTTTGTATTTGCTCTTGCAAGAATATAGCAATGAAAGACTTTTCACTTCCTGAGTTCCTCAATATACTTCCTCTTACCTAATTTCTTTGTTATGGGAATACAATTTCTGTTCCCATGAACAAGGAGGATGCTTCGTTTGGGTTTCCAAACATTATTGGGAAGTTGGGTTTACAGTTTCGTCAGTAATTACATTCAGGTCTGGCTGTTGGGAGATGGAAATTATTTTTCTTTTTCTCATCATAGTCCTCAAATTCCTACCTGCTGGGTAGGGTGGGACAGGAGGGACAATGTTGGCATTGTCTGGGTGCCTTTGGAGTATAAGGCTTCTTTTTAGAAATGACATCACTATTTACAGACGTAAATCCAAGTGACTTTCTCAAATTATTAAGACCAGATCTTCAAAGACAGTCATATGTTTCATTTTGAGTGAAATCAAAGGGATTACACACTTACATTTCTTTTAATAATGTTGGACATAAGTCCCTCTTGAAAACAGAGCACAAACTCTAAATCACATAGGCACTTTTGCAAGCAGAACTCAAGAAGCCTGATGCTGATCTCCGTTGTATCGGTGTAAGGCCAGAGTAAGTGCAGCAAGGAGTTGGACCAGAGCTAAAGCTGAGGGGAGGAAGTCCAACAGCTTGTGTGTGTTCTCCGGAAGGCGAGCATAACTCACTAAACAAATGTCAGGAGGGGTCACATCCCGCTCTCCCGGAAGCCAGAGGGGAATTAACCTGAGAAGAAACCTGTGTCAGAGATGAAACACATGAGACTGAATTTTAAGAATGTAAATGGATGATTCACTGCATGACAATGACAGAGAAAAACATTCAGGAGCTGTTGCACCAGGGTTTACCCCTTGCAAACTGTGTGTGCATGTCTCCTTTTTGCAGAACATGCATACACCTCAAAGGGTCGCAGTTGCTTGCCTGTCTTTGCAAATGAGCTTCCCCCCTTGCAAATGGGCTCCTTGAAAAATACACAGTCTAAATCCCTAAAGCAATCGGCTGTTGGAATTACAGCATTTGTGTCTGAACCACTCTGTCTTCTGCTCAGAGCCCCCTTCAATCCCTTTGGTTCTCACGTGTGCGTGCACCTGCCTCGCCATTACCCCTTCACAAACCCGTCTGCACCTGCAGTGGCTTTCTTGCAGCTATTAACCCTTTGCACTGCACAACACGTGACCTCAGCGAGAGCAGGGTGGCAGCCATCCGCAGGGATGGCTGATGCTGTAGGGCTGCTGTGCAAGTGCAATGCTCAGAAGGGGAGGCAGCAGCGGGGCCGAGGGGGAAACTCCCTTCCACACCACACCAACCACAGGCAGGAGCATGCCAGTCCAGGGAAGAAGGAGACTGCTGTCATCCCCGCAGCCATCCCCACACGCAGGTACCTGCAGGGGAGAGGACCAAAACTATTGCACTTATTTCTTTTTTCCACCACAATTGAAGCAGAAATAGCTTGTAGAAGTGTCTCAGGTTCCTTCAAGAGCATTGTCTGGTTGGTGCTGGGCCCCAGGTGGAACTGCAGCTGGAAGAAGAGCATGGGAAATGCGGACGAGGTGACCGCTGTGGGCAGGGCAGGCGTCAGCTGATCCTGGCTACTCTACAGGACTCGTTTTGCATTGTTACATTGATGGTTTCAGGCAAACCTATGTGTTGGAGAGAGGGGTGGTTCCCCAGAGGCTGTAGTGTAAAGGTTGGGTATAAAAGACAGATGATTGTTTTCTGGTTATCCTTAATCCAGTCTACCTGCAGGTTGCCAGCTGACCTGGTGATCTCCTGCATCATACATAGGGGTCTTCCTGTGGCAGGATGATTCAGATTGGCTTGTTGATCCGGCAGAAAATTAATTTACCAAAAAAGAAAAAAATTCTGTCGGTTCTTTCTGTAGCCTCCAGGATTGCAACTTCTAGTGCAAGGGAGGTGGCAGGAACGTATGGCTAGGAGCAGGCAGGAAGAGCAGGACCACCCTTTCACCAGCAGCCCACGGTCAGATCAGATTAAGCCTAAATGGGAAACTGCACCCTGAGGGTCAGCAGATATTATTCCTGGTCATTGCACAGCCCTAGTCCCCATTGTTCGTGTCTATTTTGCCTGGGTGTAACCCTACTGGTACTAACACAGTTACTTCTGCGACATCTCTGCAGGTCTTGGAGAGAAGCAGAGGTTCACTGATTTAAAAGCACACTGTCCTTCCAAGGTCTGAGCCTTAGCTCTGGATTGTACAGAGGATAGGCCATGAACAGAGTCAACAAGATCTAGCTGAATTAAGCCAGCCAGAAGAAGCAAACGCTCTAAAAATTACCTCCCAGTAAATAAAAGGGCAAGTTTGAAAGAAGGAAAGTTTGTGAACATTGATAAGGAAACAAGAGCTGGAGGGATAAAATAATCAGGAATATCCTTCAGCAAATTACAGCATGTGCGCTTTATCTACAGATCTTACACTTGGTCTTATTCAGGTCACGATGTACTGTCAAGTCTCTACACAAGAGCAAAAAAGTGAACCATCAGGATGAACTAAGAAACCACCCTGTCTGTCCTCAGTTCTGGTTGACAGCACAGGTAATGATTTATTTTCATTTCTGTGTATTTCATGTCCATCTACTCAATATTCCCAACAATAAAAGCCTGAAGAGGAATTTCAGTAATAAAGCAGTCAGACAATAGAGTAGGGGTTAGGGTCCCCTCTTACTGACCAGTCCCAGGGTGTTTGCTGGTGGAAGGGAGGTGCTGATAACCTGGGCAGATATTCAGGCTTCCGTTTGTTTTGCTGCCCCACTTAATCCTCGCAGTGGCTGAAGCCAGCAATGCTTCAGTTAGATTAATGAGCCAAACCAAAACAAACCCACAGGCTTCAAGTACACGCTCTCCTGTTTAACACTGTGAGGTCCACTACCAAGAACAGCAGAGTTCAGATACAGCTCACCATTAGGAAACCCCTGTTTTCCCCTTTCGTTTTTTTCTGCAGTGATGAAGTGCTGGTGAGAAGCTGTGACCCGAAGCCCTGGCGATGGGAGCCTGTGTCTCCCCTTGGTTCTGGCAGGGAAGGGGCTGAGCTCATTCAGGTTTCTGCCTGCTGCTGCCACCACAGTCTCCATTCCCAGCCACGGGGGGCTGGGAAATGCACAGCAACTCAGCTGGCTTCAGGGAGCAACCACTGGAGGAACCCAGGGCAGAAAATTATCGTCTTGGCCTTAAAGATCTAGCATTAAGTGAAAACATTTCTTTAGGGTTTTCATTTTGAAGTAGCTGCTGCTGTACACTCATGATGGTAAAAGATTTTCTCTGCGTTTTGTTTATGGTATGTTAAGGGGACCAAATCTCCCCTTCCTGTGTTCCTCAGAGGTTCTGCCCAGATATTTTAGGAAATCCGGCACTGAAGACTCATGAAGCAGAAAGCTGAGTTGCAACTGAAAGAAGAAGGGATGTGAGTAAAGGCTGTGAGTAAACAAAAAGCCATTTTTAAGAGACTAAAAAAAATTCATCTCAAGGAAGAAAGAGGGAAAAGGGAAGGAAGGAAGGAAGGAAGGAAGGAAGGAAAGGAACTTCCCTCCTGCCAAGTGCACACACCAACCCCCCACTCTCTGAAAAGCGTAACTTCTCCTCAAAGCAAAATGAAAGGCTCATGGTTGAGCTAAAATGAAGACATCCATTTCTGAGATAGGACTCTGAAAAATGCCAGTAAAGACAACTGCTCTTCATGCCAATGGAGGTTAAGAGAGACTGCCTGCAGCGCCGGAGTCAGCTGGACAGGTGGAGAGCACAGGAAAGGCAACTCCAATAGCTGGAGAGTCACTATCAACTAATTTTGACTATAAAAAGGATTATCCTAGCTTGGCAAGATTGCTATGATGCTGTAGAAAGTATTTCTCCTGTTTGAAAGTGCATTCGACGGGAGCACAATTCCTTTCTCCTGTAAATAGGTCGTTACCAGTGGCAAAGCATTGCCAGGTGCTCTGTTATTGAAATCTTCTTGCCAAATCCAAGAGAATAGAAAGAGGGCTTCTGTCACACTGAGTGTTTCACCTACACTCAGACTGGGAATTCCTGCGAACGATTTGCATGCATGGGCTCTGGTTGCCAGCTCCATGTTGAAGAGGACACTTGGCTGCGACCGTGTGTCCTGGTTTCGGCAGGGATAGAGTTAATTTCCTTTCTAGTAGCTGGTACAGTGTTTTGGATTTAGGATGAGAACAAAGTTGATAAGGCACCGATGTTTTAGTTGTTGCTAGGTAATGCTTACACTAGCCAAGGACTTTTTAGTTCCCCATGCTCTACCGACTGAGAAGGCTGCAGGTGCACAAGAAGCTGGGAGGGGGCACAGCCAAACTGGCCAAAGGGACATTCCATACCATGTGACATCATGCTCAGTACATAAACTGGGGAAAGCTGGCCGGGGGGGCCGCTGCTCGGGGACTGGCTGGGCATCGGTCGGCGGGTGGTGAGCAATTGTACTGTGCATCACTTGCTTTGTGTATTATTATTATTATCATATTATTATTATTATTATCATATTATTTCAATTATTAAGCTGTTTTTATCTCAACCCACGAGTTTTTCTCACTTGTGCTCTTCCAATTCTCTCCCCCATCCCACCAGGTGGGGGGGAGTGAGCGAGCGGCTGCGTGGTGCTTAGTTGCCGACTGAGATTAAACCACGACACCGTGTCACCTCTGCACAGGCTGTGCAGTGCCCGCAGGATGCGTGTCTCATCAAGGAGAAGCCCCCGGGGCCAAAATGCTGGCTCTCCCCCTGCCTTTCAGCTACCTAATGAGGCTGCCAAGGGGCTAGGGAGGCACCCACCTGGCACAGAGCTGGAGGGAAGGGAAGCAGGGTCTGCATTACCTGCAGCTTGCAGATTCAACATACCCAGCTGTAAGTGAGTCACAGAAACAAGAAGCCAGGAAAGCATCGCAGCCTGACCTCGCAGCTCTGCTAGGGAAACCCCAGGAGTTTTAGAAAGAGCAAGTAATAAAAAAATCCTCTGAAATCTCGTGAGTTCTCTCCTCCCTAGTAAATTCTTTGCTCGTAGGCTTCTCCAAAACTGTGAAAATCTGTGAGACTGCTTTCCGCTAGTGTAGTAAAGGAAACTTGGGGGAATTTCCCCTGTCATGCTGAAACTCAGGGACCATTTAGTGCATTATGATTTGGCAGATGCAGCTCTAAGAAAAGAGCTCCTTCTCTTTGCAGATGAGCATGAACTCAGTGCAATTCCACCACAGCCAGGAGTCTCTGGAAAAAAATTTAAATGGGATTCAGGCCAAAATTTTCCTACAAACTGAGTGCCAGGATCATTGGACCATATCTCTTATTTGCACCGGTGTAAATCAAGATGTATATTTATTGCAGACAGTGTGAGGAGCTGACATGGAGGAAGATCAGAGCCTGGATATAACTAACACCAGAAGCTGCATTTACATCACCCAGAAAAGGGTGTCTTTGCCTGGATATTGTGTTCAGGGTGTTCTGTATCTCTAAGGTTTTATTTTCTTTTTCCTAACCATAAAAATTATAAAATGAGATTAACATAAAGATAAGAGGCAAATAAAGCAGCGCCCTGGCTGAGCCAAGGGGGTTGGCACTGAATACCTGCCAGCTCTGAAACTCCTTCCCCTTCCTCCTCCACGGCAGAGGATCTTTAGGGCAGCAGTGTAAGGTGGTGCTGTAAGCATTGCCCCAGGCCCTGTAGTACACCTGCCCCTGAGACGCTACCAAAAAATGGCCTCTCCCTGAGACCCAGCTGCTTTATGAACCTTGTTTTGCTCTTGAACACCGCCATGAATATCTGAAGCAACCCAGCTGAAGGCAGCTGAGCTAAACCTGCACCGGATCCCTGACAGCAAAGGCCGGAGTCCACCCTTCGCCATCGCAGGGGAGGCAGCGTTCTGGCAGTGCTGCGGCAGCACTGCTGCTCCGCAGCACCAGGGTACAGGGCCTCCATCGCAGTTCTTGCTAACTGAAGCAAGAGGTCTCTGCAGTGCGGCAACCCTGCTCTGAACTGGCAGAAGGTTGGGCACAGGACACCATGTCCGTGGCTGCACCCAGCTCTGGGCCAGTCAGAGCACAGGCAAAAAGCCAGTCAGAGCACAGGCAAAAAGCAAGTCCGAGATAGCCCACCACATCTGCTGGTATAGGACCACGTGGATGTACTCGCAGCCCAGAAGGCAACACCGCCCCAGGGTATAGCACAGGGCAGCAGCCGATGACTCCCAGGGAGAGCACTACAGAGCAGTGCACCGTAACCCCCCAAACCCAAGAAGCGATGACTGTGTTGATCTTCTATAGTAAAAAAAAACAGCTTTCAGGAAAGCAGAAGACCAGAGAAGCAGCCACTTAAATCAGTATATCTACTCACGAGAGTCTGATTCCTTCAGTTCTAGAGGCGACGCAGCTGTGTTATTTTACTACCATAGCTAGGAGATTATTTATATGTGCAGAATACAATTTTTAACTCACATTTCAGGCATCTGTGTTTACTCTGCTGGAAGCAGATCAAGCTAGGAAGTGTTCTAGTTCATGCTGACATGTACAGAAAGCTGTTCCCTGCTTCTGCTGAGAGCCTCTGAAAAGAAAATGCAGCAGTTTGGAAATAACTCTTGAAGTGATAACTCTGTCTTGTTTCTTCATGTTAGAACACGAGAGGAGCACAGGGAAAGGTAAGTCGTATTGGCACGTAGAATTTGGACTGTCTGGAAATAAATGGTGACAAATGGAGGCCCCACATAGAGGAACCGCAATGTGTCCTCCGCAGAAATACTACAGCCTTTTCAATATTCAAGTAACTTCTCTCTTGCCCTCATTCTTGGGGTCAGAAGCAGTGTGAAGGAGAGAGAGTCATCTTCAGTGAAACTTGGTGTATCCATACCCATCCCAGGATAGAAACACCCTGAGTTTAAAAATCACCTCCTGTGTGGAAGGCAGTTCCCCTCCACCTTCATCACAAGTGAGGAAAAGACAGTGGTGCCGTGGCATCACCCTGCACAGCCCCAGGGTGGAGATAATGCGAATGCAAAACCAGAGCAGACCAGAATGGGAAACAAGAGCAGAGTGAGTGCAGGACTCAGCCAGAGCTTCGTGGGATGCTGGTACTAACATCTGCAATAAAACCCATCTTTCTGTATTGACATACCCTGAACTCCAAGGTGCCAAAGACAGCCATCGCTGCATGGACGTCAGTGTAGTTGTATCAGCCACTGCAAGCCCTGTAGCTACAAGGCAAGGAGACTTCTGGCACCCCATGGTGTGGTCCTTGAAAAAAACCTGCACGTTTCTGGGGAGCTTCCCACCGAGCAGCCTGCAGTTGAACGGTTCCCGTACTGCACAGGCAGGGGCTGGACCCCTCTGCCGGGACCCTCTGGGCAATGCTGGCACTCAGCGAATGACCGGCACACTCTTCCCAATGGGCTCAGCATGCCACTTGCAGAGCCGGAGATGGTCAGGCCGTGAAGCCGCAGAAGTCTTCCTATGAAATCTTGTTTCTAGGCTACGTCTCCCTGAACTCCTTCCACTGAACTAATTAAATGCTGATT
Source organism: Aptenodytes forsteri (assembly GCF_000699145.1). Classification (NCBI taxonomy): domain Eukaryota; kingdom Metazoa; phylum Chordata; class Aves; order Sphenisciformes; family Spheniscidae; genus Aptenodytes; species Aptenodytes forsteri. The sequence goes on from NW_008795128.1 coordinate 5,339,421, forward strand.
TACAGGAATGGTATTTGTTTACATGTTATTGTTGTTAGCAATTGGCCAGGATGACAAAAGGTCTCTGCAGCAGCTCAGTCACACAAATGATTTCAGGGACTCGAAGATAATGGCACCACAAAGAAGTGTTCTCATGGCTGAGGTGCCGGTATCAGCCAACAAGAAATGACAGCAATATATCCACCTCAGCAGAATTGCTATGTGCTGCTCTGGAGATAAGGCTCTCACCAGCCTTTCACACGTCTACATATATTACATTTTGCTGCGGTTTTCACTGGGGAAAGTAGCCATAAGGAATACTGCTCTTCACCCCATGTAAACTCCCATGTTTCAGAGATTTCTGAGGTCCCCAACAGAGATTAGGACTGGGGTTGTCCCCTGCTGCCAATGATGCGCACACCTCTGTCCCCAGTGCTCCCCAATGAAGATGACGCTGCCATCCTGGGAACCTGATGCACATCCGTCTGTGCTGAGGACAGTCATGAACTCCCAGGCAGTTAGATTAGGACTGAAGTAACTAGGAATGTCTCACTAATGGCACTCTTGCAAAATATTCCCTAAGGGGCTAACCTTGGGAAGCCAGTGCACCGTAGCTTTTAACACTCATATACCACTCCTTTCCTGTATCCTAATCTGTGGTCATGAATGCAGTTACACAAGTTGCCACAGCTGTGACACTCGTGGATGAGCTTCTCAGCAGAGCTGCCAGCTCCCCTTCACCATGCTGGAGCTGCAAGAGGGATCCCCCCCCGGATTTAAACTTTTTGGGTTTGGGACTAGTGGGTGGCTTGCAACAGCACTAAGCAAAGAAAATCTGGTTCAGACACTGATTTGACCAGAGCACCTGAGGAGAGAAAAGGGATCCTTTTTGTCAGCCAGAAGCAAACATGGTTGAGGTTATTGCACAGTAGCACTCTTATCTTACAGCCAAAGTAATCCCTTCACACGCAACAAGAGAAGACGATATTACCCTAACGTTATAACAGTATTTCTGAGTGATGCATGTGAGTTTAATACCGATCTATTTTACCTGGAGGTAAACAATACCAATCTATTTTACTGAGCTTGTTAAATCCACGTAGACCAAATGTAAAGTGGATGTGTAGTGCCCACTGTAAATACCCCTCAGCTTTAAGATTAGTGCTAAGGAGGCTGAAAATGCTGCGGTGGAGCAGCTTCCCTGGTGCAGATGGTTGTGTGGGGAAGCTGCTGTGGGGGACACCAGCCATTCCCCATCCTAATTTAGGCACTGCCTGACCCACTCCCACATTAGAGCCCATCTCCTGGTCTGTTGCGATCATCAGCTTGCCACTTGCTTTGTTGGGGAAAACCAGTATCAGACCAGCTGAAAATCTCGCTCTAGTCCTGGAAACAGCAGCTCTGTTGCTAGTAACATCAAACAACTGCATTAAAACCCATGAGGCTTTCAAGGAAAATATGAAGGGTAGATGGATCATCTACTGATGTCCAAAAAAGTTTGAAAGTCTACAGTCTATAGAGTGTGGCCATGCTTCACTGGATCCTGGATCCTGAAGCTGCCAGGCTTCACATTAAAGAAACAGTAGGGAAAAGCATTTCACAGACTCCTCCGATATACACCAGCCTTCCCAGGGACAGCCTTTATCTACTGTGTGCTTTCCTCACTGGCTGCCTCTGAAAGACGATTTACTTTGCCAGGTGCCCACTGCCTGCCCTCAGCCTGTGGTGGAGCGCTGTGGTTTGAAAGCGTGGTACCCCACCGAGACCCTCCTCCAGCGGGCGCAGAGCTGGCAGCGCTCTGCTGGGAAGTCTCCCTCCAGGGGCTCCTAGGAGAGTGCTTTCCCAGGCTGTGAACCAGCGCACTGAGCAGCAGTCATCTGTATCTGGTAGTCTTTAAATGTCTCAAAAAAGCAAATTACATGCAGCAAACAACCTGGGGAACTGTTGGGGGGGAGCATCCTTGTGGGGGCTGAATTGTCATTTACTCACCAGGTGCCTAGCTTCTTTCCTTGTCATCTTCACCAATATTTCTAGGAAAAAAAGTGCCTGTTCTCTATCCTCTGCTTGGAGAACTTTGAAGACATGAAGAGAGAACAGTACCAGGGAATAGTACCATCTATCCCTGCCGAAACCAGGGCAGTAAATTAGCACAATAGTAGTTGTGCTAATAGTAAATTATAGCACAACTCCCTTAGCTCTCGAGTAAACGCATGCCTCCATCTATTCAGCTGCATTACTTCATCCTGACAAGGGGAAATCTTACTTTCCCAGCTCAGTGTCTGAATCACTGAAGACCAGGCTTAAAATATTTTAATCCCAAAAGATGTCAGCCATATGTATAAACATGTTTGCAGATTGAAGAAGGACACCAGAAAGTCTTGAATCGATTTTAAGTGATTATGGGTCAGACTGCAAATAGATAATTCCATATGGTGTCAGAAAGATGTTCTTCTCTTTTGGATCTGGCTAGCCCATTAGCTCTGTAACATCCTCCACGCCTGCAAGCATTTTCACCACCCGAGTAAAATTCCTCTGTCTCTTGGTGTGCCCATTTAAACCCATCAGTCCCCTCTGCAACGCAATGCCCAGGATGCAGGATAAAAAGAATTGTTCCCCCAAGCCAGCAAAATAACCGACTCCAGCAGATAACCTTGCTTTATCCCTGAATGTCCTGACTTTGCCTGCCTGCCCCACCCATTTATTGCGAAAATCACAAGCAAGAACATACAAGATGTGGAGCTAGTTAACTGCATGGGAATACAATATTGAAATGAGCAACAAACACTGGATTCCAGGTCAGAGAAAAATCTCTCCTTTGCCCCGTCACCTAATTGAAAATACTTCCCACAAACAATATGGAGTGTTGGCCGCTGTGTAAACTTCAGCTGCACTGAAGGGACTCAATGATTTCTCTGCGACTTTCTCCAGCCTTTTGGCCAAAGCCAGAAAGCTAAAATGTTGTAAGCCAAGTTCAAAAGGGTAACGGAGCTTCAGTTCCTAGCATTCTCCAAATCTCTCCTTACTTCCCCCCAAAAAACCCAACAGTTTTGTATAAAGAGGATCCTGAAGAGCATCAACAAAAGCACCGCAGAGAAGGGATCAATGACTTTCTGATAAGATGCTGCGGGGAGCCCCAGGGAACTTCCCTTCTTTGCTAATAGAGCAGCTGCACCAGCTTCCTATCTCCCATAAGCAGCTCTGGAGAGCAGCGGCACAGCCAGGGGCCAGGATATGTGCAGGACACCCATAGCTGAGGAGGAGGTTGGCACTCACCTGAAACCTAGAGAAGTAAAGTATCAAGAGGGACCTGCTTTGGATGTAGAAGGTTCCCTGGCAACGGGCTGTGGGGATCTTTTAGCTGGGATCCCATAACTCTGCGTTCACTGTTCATTGCATCTCAGATACATGCTGGAAGAGGTTATCCCTCCTGTTGCCACAGAGGCCTTCCAAAAATGGCTGATTCCAGCTTTCTTCTTCCATACTGCACTTCCCATCCAACTCTCACATCCATGTGATCTCCAGCCAGCAGTCGGCAATGAGGATTTCTGAGATGCCTCTACAATGAGTTGATCAACAGACATATAAAATACTGATATCGTAGAATACATCTAATGAACTATAAACAAATGTCCAGAGAAGGGAAACAGAAAGGCTGCTGGGTTCTGATTACATTTCCTTGCCTGCCCCTGGGTTGCTTAAAATGCCCCAACTGTTCTTCCAAGCTTAATTTAGCAGCATAGTATTAGGTAAAGAGCTAACTAGTGACTGTTCACAAGTCTCCATATAATGTTACTCTCCTGCACTTGCAAACTTCAGTTGGAATCAAGCCATAGAAAACTTTTCCAACAATCCGCGCTACCTGGCATCCGACCTTTGCTTTAGCTTTTCCGTACAGCACGCTGACCTGACTACTAGCTCCCTTTCAAAACAAAGTGTAAAAACACCCTCTCTCTTCTTTAGTGAGGACACCAGAAGACACCACTTAGCCCTTGTGGTTTCATACAGCTTGCAGATATCTTGCAGCAGCTCCTAACCTTTGGGGTTATTTTTTTTTTAGCAGCCACTGCAGCTAAACAATTGAAATCTCCTGTAGAAAGCAGTTGACAAGCTGTCAGTAAGAGAGGAACAACTTCTATAGAAAGTTCTTCCTTTTGCTTTTGATACTATGGACCATAGATGGTGGCACAACAGTAACTCACATCTGGCTAAGAGAAATCAAGCGATAACCCCCTTCCCAGCTGCAGCGCGGAAGAGCATCCTCCATGCTCTGCTGGCACTGCCAGGCCCAGTGGTCTGAAACTGTGGACCTCCAGGTCCTCTGAGCACACCCAGACATCTTGCCTAAAATATGGTCTTCGTCACTGCACCCTTTTCAGGTCTGAATCCAGTCCTCTGTACACCGCTCCTACCTGGATTCTGTTTCGGTTCCCCAGCAAATCTGCATTGTACATGTTGTCGTCTGGCTTGTCCCTATGAGGTACCCAAATTTCTCCCACCCTCCTGTTTTCCACTCTTTTCCCGCACTGACTGGGGCGCCTGTCCAACTGATCTGCTTCCATCTCCTGTGTTTCCCCTGGAAATATGTCTGATCTGGATGAATTACTGGCCATTGTCCTTCCTGTGTGCCTGTTTGAGATATGTCCAATTTCTTCTCCTCTCACTCGAGGCAATGCCTCCTCTAGGAAGCATGATGTCTTGGGAATGCCCTGTTGCTCAGGCAGCTCAAAGGCAGCTTCTCGGTCATTGTGACCCTGGCAGCTCCCTCAGCTACTCTCCTCCGCTTTCCAGTTTGAAGAGCTTCTCTGTCCTCCACTTTGCATCCCTCCCAGCCGTGCCATATGTATAACCTCCTCTTCCAGCCTCGCATCTGAGATTCCTGTGCAATGATGAGTGCTTGTAGATGTTCATCCCCATTTCTCTTTGCCCTGTCTTGTTTTGTTCTCAATCCAACAGTCTCCCCCACGCGCATGGATTTTATCCTGCGGTCTATCGCATCCCAAATTTCATTGCTTGTCATTCCTCGACATTGAGTCATTCCCGTTCCCGGATAAGGGAGGAACAAGTCTTGCCCTTACACTGAAGGGTGGAAAGCCAGTCTCACTCAAAATGGAGCCCTCTTCAGCCCTTCAGGCTGCTCAGAATGCTCTCCTCTTTTGATTCAGGGAGGGAGGAAATCCCTCCAAGAGGCAACAGATGAAACCTTTCTCTGCACTGCCAGAGCATCATCTAGGAAAGTTACCACTACTCATAAAGTATTTAATTTTATCAAAAAAACAGCATTTTTCATCCTCTGGAGCTTTAGATTCTTTACTGGGCTCAGAATTGAGTTTGTGACTATTTGTGATACCTGGGGTAAACTTTAGTACCCAGACAAAATGCAAATTTTCCATGGAAGCAACACATCTTCAGTACAATCGGAAAACCAGCAAAGAACATATGGTTCATTTTGGAATTTTGGAAAAGAAAATAAATTACAAGATTAACAGAGGGTTGTATTTAAAAATTGTTAATGCTATCATCCCAGTGCTGGACTTTTCCTGACGACAGACTAGTCTGAGAGAAATTCCAGCTCAAAAACTGCCAATGAATTATTTCCTATCTAAAAGGTGAATCATTGTTTTTAGTCGTAGAGGAAAAATTCCTAAAAATTTCAGTAGGAGAGCCCCAGGCGCAAAATCTTGAGAAACACATTTGTTCATGCCCTTTCCAGAGCCCAGCTGGGTTACATGGGAAGCAGTTTTTCTGGGAGGATCCCTTCCCCATCTCAGCTGGCCAGGACAAATGGGAGCAGGGCTGCCTGTCCAGGCAGCTATCTGGAAGCTCAGATTCTGATGTGATTCTTCCAAGCAACATTTTGCACCTGGAAGAGCACCTAAAAACTTGAGGACTGTGGCTTAAAAATTAAAAGGTAGATTTAGGAAAAAGACCCAGAAGATCATGCTGGAATCCCTACATAGGGCAAATCTGGATGCTTTTCTGCACCTTCGCATCAGCCCAGGTGCAATACTTCACTTCTATATTTACCTATTTATATACGTGTATGGGGCTTTTTTCCCTTTTGCTTCCGATACATTGGATCCTAGTTCATGATGATCCTGTGATGTTTGGCACGCGTATCACCGGAAACCTAGCAGATTGAAATTATCATCTCTCAGCCTGATAACTTGACAGCTGGTTTCTGAAAGTGAAACTGGCACAGAGGTAAAATGTCAGTGGTGTTAGGCACAGTTCAAATGACTCTTCCTCCTTTCCACATGCAGTCTAGTTCATTTTCACAAAAAGAGACACCCTTTCTCTTAACAGCTACTTCTTCCCAAGAGTAAAGACATTCGGTCAATAGAACAACTGCTTTATCAAATGCAAACAAATTCAGCTCTTGGTCTCTATCTAATCATTAATACAATGTTTATGCATCCCATGTTGCAAGAGCGTAATGTGTTCCAAATGGGAGTTCTTGAGAAAAAAGGCCTTCATTGCCAACCCTTCCCCCTCCTCATGGCGAATACTTTCATTAAGAGCTTCAGGAACTGGAATTTCTCTAAGCAATATCCTATCAACACAATCTAGCTCTCCCCGCCGCCCCCCACCCTGCACACACATTTCAATTAAAGTTAGAGAAATCATGTGTTGCACAATGCAAAGACACTTGACTTCTCTCCTTTATAGTATGTGCGGAGGAAAGCCCCTCTCTTGCTTCCCCTCATTCCAGCTTGAGCCTTAGACATTCCAGTAAATAAATCCAGTATTCACACTGGAGAAGAACTTCAAACGTCTTCAAATCATCCACCCTTTTCTTAATTATTTTGTACCAAAAAGGTCAATGAATGCTTTTTTTCTTCTATGGCTTGAGGGGGTGTTTGTTATTTAATGTTTATTGAGTAATACCACATTTCCTATTCCTGGAATCTTCCCATTCTTGCAATACTTCTCTTAGTGTGAGGGTATGCGCCGCATTTCCTCAAACCTCTATCGGGCAGCCAGGCAGGAGAGACACTACAGGGTAAAAACCAGTGGGCGATAGTGAAAAATGAAATTTCAAGGTTGAAGCACCTGAGTGACACAGAAACAGGACTTAAGACCACAGTTTTCCTCCTTCTGGTGGAAGACCTTATTTGGTTAGACAAAATTGACTTTTTGCCATTCTTTTCCATTGCCTCGTGACATGCTGCCGAGTATGTGCTCCAAGCAGAGGGAACGGGAGAGAGGAGCTGCCGCGGGTCAGCTTTGCACAAGGCTTCCTCTTCATCAAACCGTGAAATGGCATGAGGGGGAAAAAAAATCCTTCACCGTTTAATCTGCAAACTGCTGAAGCGTTCAACTCAATACCTTTGGTCGAGAGGGAATGAAACAAAATATAGAGAAACACAAGAGACCTCGAGTCACACAGTCTCATCCTCTGTAGCTGCAGGCACCAAGCACAGAATGATTTTCAAAACACACATAAATCATCCGCTTTTGCTTGGAAGGGAGATAGGAATTACTACTGTGTTGTTCTTAAAAAAAAAAGATTAATGATTCTTTTTCTATTGCAGAGAGGAATGTAATCTATGAATAACACTGCAGTTCCCCAGATTGCTCAAATGAAGTGGATGGTTATGCTTATTCTTAAAAATGTAACCTTTATTCCAGCTTTAGATTCTTCAACCTCCAGCCAGCAGAGTGTATTAGTCTTGTTGACTAAATGAAAAAAAAAAAAATCAATGATATCAGATACTTCTTTTTGATCTAGATTGCTATAGGCAAAGATAAAATCACTTCTTAACCTTCTTCAAGGAGTATAATATTTGCTAAACTGAAAAGCGGGTTTTTCATATCGCAGATTTTTTATTCTTCTAGCTCTTATCTGACCCATCTGTAATTTTTCAGCCTCCTTCAACCTCTCCAAGCACGGCTAGCACAGCCAGACCCAATATGCCATTGTGGTTCCCATCACTGAAGTTCAGAAAAGTGCATCCTCTCTGTGCCCTCCTGATGCACCCTTATTTCCCTTTTTGCACACCGCAAGGACAGTACAGGCCTTTTTTTGCCAAATTGTCACATTAGGTCATCATACCCAGAAGTTAATCTATAATTATTCCCATGTCTTTCCCAGATTGCCATCTTTCAGGAAGCCATTCCCATGAAACTGATGAGTTCAATAGGCAGTGAGGTGGCAAGAATAAACACCATACAGATAAGTTTTATCTCGGTCACTGAGGGAATCCACTGGCTAAAGCAAAGAGTTACAGAGTGAACAAAGGAAATCCCAGATAAATCCCTATTTCCACCGATCTTGTCCAACAGCAGCAGTCAAGAATATGCTAGGAGTCCCAGTCTCAAATCTTAACCTCAGATTTGTCATGCTATTGCAGACTTTAAAATTACTATGATCTATTAGATCACCTTAAAACTCATGCGCTTCAGCTAGAGACTGGAAAAACAACATGGTTGAACCCAAAGGGCTCAGCAGCCAAGGGAAAAGACAAATCAGTTTCAGAGCCTTCCTCCTAATAGGCTTAGAGAAAGAGGGGCAGTTGGGTGGGACGTGGCTTGCCAAAAGGTGAACCATGAGTGCCAGTAGTGGAAAAGGAAAGACTGTGTCTTCTCTGGGTAGCACAAAAGCACCTCTTTCCCTCAGGAAATGGTACAACTCTGTACAGTGGTGGTGTGCAGTGACCTGTTGTGCCTGCTGTAAAAAGCACCAGGACACTGTTCAACCTGTGTAGACCTAAAGAGACTCACACTAAAGCATGATCTTTCTCTTGCAGATGATGTGGACTTAGGTTCACCACACTCATCTCTCTGTCCTCAGCAGCCAGTCCAGGGGAAGGATGAACTTCCTAGTGCTGGCATCTATATCCGACAGGCAGTGGTTGGTGTTGATGGCCATAAAATCGTGGTGCCAAGAAGCAGGAAGACATTGCCAGTTTAAAGCAGGTCCAAGCCCAGCGTAAAGACCAGATTCACTCTGCATCCACACTGTAAATGCACCTTCCTGGGAGAACAGGTCTGGAAGGAGCACTCTGGCCCCCAGCCCAACAGGAGATACTCCAGCTCACTCCTCACTCAGGGGGGAAATCATGGACCCCATGGGGCCAGCACACCATGCCTTGTCCTGCTCCCACGCCTCCTCTCCACCTCCTGTTGCAGCCCCAGCCCCAGTGACTCTCTGCTCACAGGTTTCCAGCCAGCCTCACATCCTCCAGTGCAGCCCATGTGGGGACCTGGAGAAGCCAGGGTGATCCTGGCAGGGGCCCCGGGAAGGCTGGGGAGCCTGGCCCCCCATCCCCATGCTGACAGACGCCGCGGTAGTCTTCTCACTAGATGGAGCTAGCGGATGGATGCTGGCAAGTCTGTCCTCCCTCCTGGAGGTGCCCCGCAGCCAGCATCACATGGAGAGGGGATGTGATCCCATGCAGAGCCCCTGGCTCCTCAGGGCTCCTCCATGGAAAAGGAGAGCTTTTGTTAAGCGTGGAAGAGAAGAGGTTTCAATGACTAACGTTTTGGCTCATGCAAATTCAGAAGAAGATGTGAATGAAGTTTTCACAGAAGTTCTGGAGGCAATGGATTCAAATGAAATTGGGGAAAAAATAACACTGCTGCAAAGCCAGCTGCCTCTGGTACAGGAGGAGCCAGACAGAGGAAGAACCAGAACGGTGCTGGAAACGCTGCTGCCCACAAATGTCCCAGCAGCGATGAGGTAAAGCTCTGGAGTAAATTTCCATTGTCTTCCAAATGCAAAGTAAACATTTGGGGAATTGCTCAACACCAGCTCTGCATGGACAGGGAGAGAGCAGAGGTGCAGTACAGCCCTAAAACATGCATCTGGGGTGTCCAGAGATTGCACATAAGTTCAGTCACATTTAAACCTGTTGCATGTTATGCACTAGAAGGTGGTGGAGGTGACAGACCCACAGGTCATCTCCACCCCTGGCTCACAACAGTGTCTTGTGAGGCAGCCCGGCTGAACACCCCAGTACCACCCGGAGTACACATCCTGCACCTTCTCTCCTTAGTGCCTCATGTCCCAACCACCCCTGCTCAGCACCCCACAGCCAGCTGTCCCTCCCCAGGTGCCTGTTCCCTCCACCCCAGCTCCCTGCTCCCACCACTGGCCCAACACCCTCTGCTCCATGCTGGTGCTGCAGCTGCTGCTCCAAATCCCTTACCAGCTGGGACACTTCCATATTGCCATCCCCACCACTTTGGTAGACCTGGGCCATGCTGAGGTTTCAGCCCTTCTGCTTTTGTAGTGCTTTGATGAGTGCTGGACTTTTCACACATTTTCACAGCTTCTGTTCATCATCTCATAACCTCACTAATGCAGTCATGGTCTGCTTTGAAAATCAATACCTGATCTTTGTTAAAATCTATTTGCAGGGGAAAAAATGGGAGTCAATAGATATGTCTTAGCAGAAAGCCAGGTGAAAACCTACAGCATGACTTAGAAGGGTGAAACCGGTAATCGGCTCAGAGATATCCCGCTTCCTATCCAAGAAATTTGTTTTGAACACTTTCTGACTCTTTTGTTACTGTGACCTCTGTATGTATTTTTTGAATGATTTATGAGGAAATGTTAAAATTGGTCAGGGGGCATAAATTGGTGACTAGTACTAAAAATGAAGCACCAACCCCTTGCTGAGCATGAAAGACTGGTGAGTACTCCTGGGACTGTTCTTTCTCAGATATTCAAACACCCTTGCGGGGTTTCTGAAAGGAGTAGGCATTTTATCAAGGACATATGATACGTTGGGTGTTAGCCAGACTTCAGTGAAATGCACATTCAGCTTTGATCATTTTTTAACAGATTTTTTTTTGTTTTGTTTCCAAGTACATGCCCCAGAAAGGCAAGTGGGTGGGTGGCTGTGGGCAGAAGGGTGCTGGCCCTGCTCAACGCTAGAGTAGCAGCTTCATTCTCAAGTTTGGCTTCCCTCCCTTCACGGGCGTCTATGTGCTTTCTGCATCACAGGTCCACAGAGGAAAACCAGGTCACCCTTTGACAGGTTATCTTGGAAGCAGTGGAGTTTGGCTATAGGAGCCAGCAGCTTTTATTCAGGTGCATCCTGCAGATACCTAACTTGATCATCACTACCAGTGGGTCTCTGCCTCATCTGCAAAGCAAACTCCGGTCTGGCAGCATCTAAATTGGGTGAAGGTGTCTACCTTCAGCAAGGGTTGTAAATACAAACTGATGTGGTTGATAAACTCACCCTGCTAAGCCCACGCAGCCCTGCTGGCCTTACCATCCCTGGTTTCCACCACAGAGGGATTCCCACACCACTAAGCATTAGGGAGTGCTGATGTGTCCCTAGAAAGCATTTCCTCATGGTTTGAGTCCAGAGGGTTACATCCCCAGCCTGCCTGCTGCTTCTGCACATCCCTCTCCTCCCCCACGGAGAGGAGATGATAATGCAGCAACAGCGGATCGGGAAGCATGGGGTGATGATGTTTCTACACACCTTTCCCTCTCCCCGAGCCCCCCCAAAAGCTGTAGCACGAGAACAAACATTTTCCAAGCGTCGCCAGCACCTGCGGACGGCTGCAGCCCTGAGCAGCCTGGTGCAGTCCAGCAGCCAGAAGCACCCATGGCAGTGCTAGGCGCCCACCACCCGCTCCAGCGCCGCATCCCCAGCATCCCGCTGGGATACAACAATAGCCGAGCCCCCAGTGCCTGCTGAGGGAAGGCGGGGGCTGGAGCAGGTGACACGCTTCATGCTCTGCTGCCAGACGCTGGCAGACCCATTTCAGGACGTCCCTTTCCACGTGTCACCCTCTCCCTTTCTCACCTGCGGGCCAGCGGGGCAGCGTTGTCCCCTGAGCCCATGCCTGTCACTGTTAGTCCCCTGGCATATGGAAGCTGCGATGTCCCAGGACGCCGCTGCCCGCGCGCGGGGCTTCCCTTCTGACACTCCTGCATTCAGCCTGGCCCGCGCCGCCGTCGCAAGGGGATTTTTACAAAGGGGAGAATGCTTCCTTTCAGCAGCCCGGGGTCAGCACAGGGCTGCTTTGCTCACAGAGGTCAATCATTAGGATGCTCAGAGATGGCTGGGATGCTTGGGAAGGACAGGGTACTCTCCACCCCCCTGCTTCTCCCAGCGCTGCGTGTTGTCACAATGATAAATGAGAGAGTGAGGTGGGGAAGCTCTTGACTGCGCGTGGCCTGGGCCCCTGGGGGTTCGCAAACTACTGCAAAGCGGCAGCTGATAAAATGGTAACTAATTCAATTAGTGAAATTTAATTTAGGTGGGGAGCGGATGGTGGCTTTGCCAAGACCATATGGGAAACCAGTGGTGTTTCCATATAGAAGAACTTAATTTAAACAATGAACTCATGGGTCTTCATAACCCAGCGGCCAAAGAGCCCCCAGGAAGCCCTGGAAGGAGTTGTACTGATTAACCAGACAAAAGCCTGGCGAGCCTGGGCCAGGTGGGAGGAGGCGAGGGGGAGCGGGTAGCAAAAATGATCCAGGTTCAGGTCACGAACATGGCCAAGTTGAAAGAAATTCCTCCCAGCATCAGAACAGTGTTTATCTCCTCACATATCCCCTGCCTGCTTCCTCCAAGCAACGTGATCCACGACTGAACCCCTGCAGCCCAGCGGGAGACGGCGGGAGGCTCGGACGTGCGAGGTGAGAAGGAAGAGCTGGATACGTGCTCCTCATCAGTGGGGAAACCGCTCCGAGGAGAAATGCCAAACTTCTGCAAAGACTAATTAGAGTAAAAGGCTTCCTGCCCGACACGGCCTCGTGCCGCTGTGCTCCCTCCAAGCACACAAGGCACCTGCCTTCAGACTGCCTGACCTTTCGGGGCGGGAAGGTGCTGGCTGGGTGGTGGGGCGAGAGGAAAAGGGGGAGCCTCGTATCACAGCCATTTTTGGGAGGAGAAGAGAATGGCAGAGCCAGGGGAGAAGAACTGGCAGTCGGGGAAGCTGGGGTGGGGAGAGACTCCCTGCCTGCTCTAGGGGTATCACGCTGCAAAGTCCATAGGTCATAGCAAATCTCATCTTTCCTAACTGGAAAGGGATGCAAAAAAAAAGGGATTTTGGTTTGGTTTTGGTTTGGTTTATTTGGCATTGAGCCCCTGCGGAGTTTGGGAAGAGTCCTGTGATGAAGTCCTGCTAGCAAGAACCTTCCTGGCACTGAAACTGTGGGTGTAAACCTTCATGGAAACCAATTTCTAGGTTTGAAAACCTGGAAGTCCTGCTGCAAAGGCTGGCTCACTCCTCCGGTTAGGGAACAGAAACGGCGCCATGCGATGAAAGCAACCAAGCACCACAAACAGACAACTTAAGTAGCAAATATCAGACACTTTGAGAGAAAATACTTACAAAGAAACGCGCAAGTAGTTGCCCACGACTGTATCTCCAAGGCACTGACATCTGTTGGGAGCAATTAGGGCTCAGCAGCAGGCTGGGAAAACTCTGGGAGAAATTCCAGCTCTGTTCCTACTGCAGTTTGGGTTCATACAGAGAAAGCCCATCCTGTTGCAATACCCGTGCACCAAACAGGCCTGCTCCGGCATGTGGCTGAGAACCGGCAAGACACATCCAAAGCAAGGCAGGAGGACCCGCATGCCTCCCAGCCAGCAGTGAGCTGGTGCTCCACTGCTCCCTTGGACAGGGAGGGATCTGAACGCTCATGTTCGGTGGAATGTGAGAGTGAGAAGGAAGCTTTCCACAGCTGAAAAGAGGGATCCAGGACTTTTAATCTTTTTCGTCCAGTTTTGTCTGTGAAAAGTTAAGAAGCAAAGACATCTGGGGTTGCCTGGTAAACTGTCAGACAATGTAAGTGTGCTTGGGTGATAACCAGAAATCATGCATTCAGCACTAATCCTAGCCCTCTGTACTCGCTCACTTCTAACGCTGAACTGTTCTCTTTGCGGATTGCTGTTTTGGACACTGGTCAAAGGCAATTTTTTAACAAAAACATATCCACTGAGAAGGTTTTCATAGGTTTTTTTTTTTTGAAGGGGAGAGTTAGAAAACAGAAACTTCTGCAAACCTTTAATACTTTTCTATTTACTCCCAAAACAGCCAAAGCGAAAAACTCTTCAGCAATGGCATTATGCCTCAGAGCAGGGAAGGAACGAAGGGAACAAGAGAGCTGCTGGCCTCAGAGGTGATGTAGGGAAAGTTTAAGTGAGTCCCTGAACTGAGGAAGAGGTGCTGTGTCCCACGGGGAGCTTGGCGGACAGGAGAGGACAAGACGCCCTCGGTGCTCACAGTACACTTGGCCTCCAGAGGCTCCACCATGTGCAAAAAACATCTGTCTTTTGTACTATTCGAGCACTTTCCTCTGCCACCCGCCCACCCCGTGTGGCTTCCTGGGGATATTTGCTCCCACCTGACACTGAGCTGCAATGAGCCGGTGCCCAGAGGAAGCCGGTGGTGGCTGTGGCACATCTCACGCACCAAGCGTAGCCCAAGCGAGGCGAGGAGTGTCACTGCCCATGCTGAAACGTACCTGCAGAGGAAGATGAGGCTCAGGAGAAAGGTCAGGAAAGAGGTCAAAGAGAGGTACAAAGGGTGAAGAAAGGACTTGTTTGCTTTCCCATTCCCCACCTCCTCATTTGTAGACAACTCAAGTCATTAAACACCGGTGGTGTTGAAAGCTGTGGCAAGGTCTGACCTTGTAGGGAAGATGAGGTGGTAGCAAAGGCAATATTGGCCTCAGCCCCAGCATGGCCTCTCCCGGTACTTCCATCCCCATCTGTCCCCCATGCATAAGTGTGTCACTGTTGTGGCTCTTCCTGTTACCGTATTCCTTTGCAAGTCATGTGCAGCTGCATTAACCCTCCCAGAGCTTCAGGCTGGGCTGTTGCAGCTTCTTCATCCACCTACTTAGGCTCAGGAGTCATTGGTGCCAAGCAGGTAAGGACGTAGTAAGCAAGGTCCTCATTCATCACACCTAACTTCACATATGCCATGGAGGACCTTCTATGGACCCCTTCCGCTAGGGGCACCGCAGAAGAAGATGCACCACAAGAGAGCTGAGACCTGAAGTTGTGGAGAAGGACCTGGAGGTGCAAAGGAAGAAGGAGATAAGGCTAAAGATGTGGCACTAATGCCTAAAAGACATTAGTGGCTGAATTATGTGAACCCACATATGAGCGGGCACACAGCAGAACCACAGGATTTGTGCTCTTTCACCCTTTGGGCCATTTAGGTACCTGACTGGTCACTATTTGTGCTGGCTACTCATGCTCATGAGGGCTAATCTGGCCACTGGGAGTCATGAGGACACAAAGATGTGGCTATCAGATACTTGCCAGAGAAGTAGAGGAAGTTCTACAGAGAAATTACATCCCCAAAGGATCCTTTGCCAGGACAAGTCTTCCTTTGAGTGAGCTCATCGGCATCAGAGATGTTTTGTGCAGGCAGAAAGATGCAATATATCTGCAAAGGCACAGGGTGGGGGGAAGGATAAGAGCTGTCCTTCTTCAATATAAAACTGATGAAGAGGCACCTCAGGAAACTGAATTGGGACAAAATGTAATGTGATCAACTCCTGCCATGTACAGACAATGAGAAAAAAAAAAAATGTCACTGCGATGGAACCTCTGCAAAGGAAGTATGGTGAAGTTTGTCTTCAGCTACTCCCTCCTGGGCTTTGAGTGCATCAGCAAGTAAAAGGTGGGCAGCTCTTCTTGGACACCTGACAGAACCTGTGTGATAGCACAGGCGCTACTAACAAATAACATGATGGATTTAAGACTCACAAAAGAGCAAGGGAAAATCCAGAGCGGGGCTTTCTGGGGTTTGTTTCTTTTATGCACCAGTGGAACCAGGAAATATATCAATATGGAAGTTCAGAAATGGTCTGAGGTTTCGCGGAACTTGCATCAGAGTGGCCCAGTGCCTAATACTACTGTAATTCACAAAGGTCACACACTGAAGTGCTGGTTTCAGACAGTGGCTCTGGGAATTTCAGAAAGCTGTTTAAAGGAACACTCCAAGGGTTGGCCGAGGTACTGATCAGTCTGTGCGGGAACCTCACTTCACCCCATAGATGCATAAAAATCAATTTTGTTGTTTGTGAACCGTCCGCAACAAATGCAGAATTTTTGTCTCTGCTCATGAACTTTTTTATCAGAGCAAGCTATAAACTTCCTTGGCCTATCTGGAGAGCCATAAACTTTCTGAGATGGCTGTTGATGGAAACATTTCAAGTTTTAACTGGATTCACTAAGAAGTGAGATGTGGGAAAAGTGAGCTGGTCCTTTTCCAGTGTGTGGTATTGACCACGTCCACACCAAGGGGTTCTCGATGGTGATGCACCAAGACAGCGCCTGCGCTCGGCTTTCCGGGAGCACTGTGCACCAGTGCAGGAGAAGCTGCAGCCGAGGGACCCCGGGCTCCCTGCATCAGGCAGCTGCATTTTTATTGCATCATCACATTGAGCCCTGCTTATAAG
Organism: Aptenodytes forsteri; assembly: GCF_000699145.1. Taxonomy (NCBI): domain Eukaryota; kingdom Metazoa; phylum Chordata; class Aves; order Sphenisciformes; family Spheniscidae; genus Aptenodytes; species Aptenodytes forsteri. Next base: position 5,355,790 of record NW_008795128.1, read on the forward strand.
AAATGAGATGACAGGGTGCTAAACTGCTGGTGGGCAGCCTGCAGCAGCGCTGGTGCCTTGCACTGCGGAAGTACGGAGAAGGCCAGTGCATTCACAGAGACAAGAATAAACTACGCTACAATAGGATTTGGCAACAAATACGAAGCATTGTTCGCTTTGCTGTTGTTGGGGGTGCAGAGGAAGGCACAGTTTCTCATAGAGAAGCGACATTTCAGCTCAGTTCTCTGATCCAGATGGAAAACCCAGAGACAAATAAGGCTGTACCTTACCCTCTGGGTTTCTCCAAATTGAGTTGGCCTGTTTTTGTTTTCAGCTGCATCAGAAGCTGGCTTTGTTGTTGTTTAGCTTCATCATACTGTATTTATTTTAGCTATAACTTGAAAGTGACAAGTTCTACCAGTTGAAGCCCTGAATTAGGCATCGCTGGCAGCTCCATCCCATCCCACGTGGCCGCAGCTCCCTGGGTGAGAATCCAGGTTCTGCCTGTTTGAACTTCTGCAAATTTGGGCAGACAGGCTCAGATAAAGACTATGGGCCAGATTTTGAAAGGTATGCACAACTGCAGATGTAAATGTTTCAGGCTGCTGAAACAACGAAGAAGAGTTTCTCCCTGCCTCAGTGGCAGGAGATAATGTGTTACTCTCTAGTGAGTCTCACTAAATGCACCATTCAATCTAGTCAAGGCTTAATATATGCTCACATACCTCCAGTTTGATCTATCTGTGTGTCTGTCTTGTTCATTGTTGGGAAAACCATATTGTTTTTCAGGATCTCCACTCAGCCTGTGGTGCTGATCCCTCTTGCATGGTGCTTTGCCGGACAAGTAGCAGTTTGATAAAACCAGAATTTTCCTTTCGTGGAAACTGCGGGCTGGGTAAGAGTCACCGCCACAGCAAATTCTGCATTTTTAATGGCCTGTGTCATTTAATGGCTTGTTTAAACTGCTCTGAAAGCCTGTCTTCTACTAACGGAGCTAGGAGCCGAGCAGCCAGCATGGGCAGAATGAATGCATGGAGGGAAGCAGCGGTCACAGTCAGGTGGGGCTTTCCTACAAATGCCCCATGGAGGACAGGAACCTTTCACGATGGGCCACATGCACTCAGTAACCTCTGTTATGGCCAGGCTTGCATGCCACATATTTCCCCTATTAGTTTTGCCTTAAGATAACCTTTCTGAACGCAGAAGACAAGATCCCTGGCAGCCATACTCAGGGACCCAATGTTCACACCCTTGCCTTTACCGGTTTTAAAGAACAAGGATATTGCCAAATCATTTTGTTTAACTAGCCACTGATGACAGAAGGCAAGAATCAAACTTAGACTTCTTAAGAAAACTTACCTTGATCATTGTATTTTACTGAGACAATTGTTTCCTAGTGGGCAGGACCATGACTGCCCATAGAGCACAAGCTGCCTGAGCTCTGTGCTGTGTGCTTTCCAGGTGAACTGGTTTTCCATACTGCACGGTCCTGGGCAATGCATCGACTCCATCCGCTTCTTGAGGGACTCTGCTCACTCCTCCTACTGAGGAGACTTCAGTACTGCACAGGTTTCACTGGCATTTCCCTGTGTGCCCTGTCTGACTGGAGTTCCCAGACCTGGCCGCCTGGCCCCAGGCAAAACAAACCTTGCACGTGTTGCAAAACCTTTCTCTTGAAATGACAGCACCACACCAAACAGCAACTGCTCTGGTACGATGTTCAGAGCATTTCCTGAAACAAAAGGACATTGTCATAACCAGGGCCTTGTACAATGTACTCCACAAAAGGAGGGAAGGAAAGTAAATATAGAAAATTGAGGAGATATTCAGCGTTGTGAGAGACACAACGAAAGGAAAACTGCCAGGAAATGACTTTACAATGGGGCCAAATTCAGACTCCTTGGTCCATAATACTTATTCAGGCCAGCCAGAAATTAGTGAGAACCTTTCTGCTGAGTTCGAGAGCCAGGCTCTTATTTTAGTATTTTAATATTTTAGATAAAACCTTTAGGTTGCTAGATATAGGCTTTCAGTTTTGACAGTCTGAGCCTGGCTGGGTGCATTTAAAGCATCCTTCTCTGCAGATATTAACAGACATATTTATATTCACATTCACATATTCATATTCACTGCACAGAGAACCAGAGGAGATGTCGATACAGCCCAAGCCTGTTTACCACTTTTTCGTCTGGTCCAGGCCAGTCATCTTTGCACTCTCTAAAGTCAATGGTGGGAGAAAGAGAGGTATTTCCAAAGGATAATTCATCCCATCCCAAGACAAATGGTGTTACCAGTGGGAGGAGAGGTTAAACTGCTATTTGAAGATGCCTTCACGGTCTACCAGGAAGTGTAGACAACTGACTTAGACTAAACACCTATCCGCTAAGTACAAAAGGGATGAATCCCACCATCATGGTCTGAACCGATAATACAACACAGATGTATAGAGCGGTAAGTGACCAGATGGTGAATTTATCATACTACAGTATAGTTTCTTATAATATAAATACAGGCTGATGAAATAGTTGATTTGCTCAGCAGACCGCCTCAGCTTCATTACAAGAGCTAGTCTGGAGCCATTACAATTTGTCACAGGGCCCTGCTTATATTTTTAGAAAATATGATGGTCTGGAAATAAAAGATTATGTGCAAGCAACAATTTTTGGTCAATTAATCTAAGGTTCTCTGTACTGAAAAAGAATCCTAGTGTCCATTTTTTCCACACTATGTGCAGAAATTATATTTAATGCCAAATTACATTTAAATGAACAAAACCACTACAAGACTACAATACATTAAGACTACTAAAGATAGCCTCTCCCATCTATTCCCCTGTGCCTCAGAAGCAATGGATTTATTTTGAACTAGTAAAGCATATTTTGCTTCAAGACTCTTTGGGTCAGGAAGCTACCAAAATGCTTCAACAAAACTATTTCTGGTACTGTGGAGACTCTGAAAATAAAGAAGAGGGTGAAATTAAAAAAAAAAATGGGGCCTATGTGAATCACTCTACCTGGTGGGAGCGATTCCCTACAGCTTGAGGATGGGCAGCCCACAGCCAGCATCTCCCAGGGCAGGGCATGAATCACATCCAGACTCATGACTTGTTGCATCTCCCTCATTGCCTGAGGAAGAGTCACGGCAGATCCTGCTGTTTCCCAGTCCAGCAGTGCACATCCATCCTGAGGCCCCGGCTGCCCCGCAGCTCAGAGCAGCCATGGTGACCCCAAGACCCACTCACCTCCCCGTGATGCACACAACAAGCACACATCTGTGATGCCACCTTCCCCGCACAGATGCAGGATGGTGCACAGGGCCAAGCCTGCTGAAAAGCAAAGTCCTGGCATGGATGATCCCAGCGGACCCCAGCATGACCTCATGCAGCTGCAGGGAGACCTTTTGGATAGGGAGCAGGTTGTCTCCAAAGCACCAAAGGAGATGTCCTTCAAGAGAAGGAATACCTTCAGTGGAAGATCCTCTGTGAAGACAATGCCTGGCCACTTGTGGGCGGCTCTTCTTTTCAGCAAAGGCCAGCCCAGCTCTGCCCCAGCCTTTGTTGAGCCCCTCTGTGCAAGTGCTGCAGAGCCAGGTCCCCCATAAATGCACCCTCCCCAGGTCCAGCCTGCTTCTGGGAAAGGCTCTGAAGATGGGTATGCTCATACGGCATCCACAGAGGATCTTTTTTAATATATGCTGTCGGCCCAGGGACTTTTTCACTCAAGGAATTTTTTCCAGCTGTGTGGAAAACCGGTAAGAGCAGGCATTTATCCAGCATTTTCAGAAGTTGTGCCTGTGTTAGTAGCTGGCATTGCTTCATAAAAGAAACATCATGTTGAAAATAATGTAAAAATTCTTTGGTCTATTAATCATTTAGTGTACATAACTGTCATTTTTAAAGGTTATATGCAATGCCAGAGCTCAGAAAAGTGACGCTCCGTGGGAAAATGCAAATCAGTAATTCAGGTAACTGCTGACTACATCTCCCGAGTCTTGCCTTTCCGCTGAACCAGTGGCCTACTGCTCTTGCTTTGGATCTGCTCATGAAATAGTCTATCCATTCGAATTTGGCCATTCTTTCATCCCTCTCTGTTCCCCCTATGGAGCTTTTCTTCATAATAGCCCAAAGAGGAGGATCCTAGAGGACTGTCATGGTGGTAAGAATGAAAATGTGTTGGGAGATTTCGAAGATAACATTTGAAAATCAGGGGACATCTGGGCTACATAACATGACTGTCAAGACTAATGCCCTCCAAAAGCCATTCTAGTCCTGGGGGCAGCTCCCACTGCTACTTCTGTTCAGACCATCTCTCCGCTGGCACTGGTGTCCCACGCCTGACAGACCTGGGACTCAGAGGAAAACTCCCTCAGGAAGTACTTTGTGGACTTTGTTGCTGTGTGATGGCTGGTTTGGGGAAGCAATTTTCTTCTGGCCAGAGGATGCCTGGAAGGGTGAGATCTGATTGTCCTCTAGCCACAGGCATTACCAAAGCAACAAAAGGACCTGGGTTTTGGCATTTTTGTGTGTGTGTGTGTGTGTTTGTTTTTTATCTTGACCTGCAAGTTTCTATGTGGCAGGAGAGCTGCTGAGGGCTGCTCTAAGAGGTGGAATTTGTATGGTGGGAGGGGGAGAAATGCAAAGAGAAGGATGATGAAGAGACAGATGCTCCTGTTAAAAGCATAAAAGGGACATAAATGGCTGGTCTGAGTATTACTCTGTTCCTCCCTGATCTTTATCTGTCTTATGCACATTTAAAGAAATGTCCACTCTTTCTATCACCTCCTGCTACCAAGAATTTTATAAATTAGAGACAGAAAATATCTTGAGACAAAGTGGATTCGTCTCAACCCAGTAATACTCCTTTGGACACTAGTTTTTAATATTTCCACCAGAGCAGTTTTAAATGACACCAACACCTTTCTCCTTCTGAAACTGACCCATACATTGCATGTCAGATGTCAGGAGGAACTGTTAACCTCCATCACCCATCTCAACACATCCTCTTTGCGATCTTGAAAACAGTCCAGTCTATACTTACACATCATTTAGCCAAGCTAACAGCAAAGTATACAAATTGTAATTAATTATTGTAATTGTCTCTCTCATGGCTTCACTCCCCTTTTGACTTCTGCTGGAATAAATCTGGAGAAATTTTGCCTGACTCAGGAGAAATGAATTGGTGGATGAAAGAGGAGAGTCAGGCAGTGTCTGTCCCTGCAGCTCCCTTATCATTTTTACTTCTTTTTCCTCCATGTATTTTGCTTTTCTTCACACCCCTATTGGCAACAGCCAGTGTGCAGGGCCAGGCATGGGGCTGCAGAGGTTTAGACATGCCACGGCAGAGAAACACTTCAGATGTGACTGTTTAACCTCACGCAACCTGCTGACACCCCGCCGCTTCCTGCAGGGAATATGGGAAAAAGGAAATGACTCCTGTTCTGGTCGGACGGTTTCACGAAACAGCCGGACGCTCCCTTGGCTCTCGCATCCCCACACGACAAGAGTGTGCTCCCAAACCGGCTCCCCTGTGCCGTGTGCCCAGGAGGAAGGCAAGCAAGGGCTGACACCACAGAGGTGGTTTCTCCACCAGCAGCATCCCCTCAGAAAGGCCCTGAGTGTCCCTGGGGCTCCCTTTTACTGATACCAAGAGGTCATTGAAATGGTTAAAAAAACATATCTTGAGGGGGAAGAAGCATGTCCTTCTCCACTTCACTTACAGAGGCAGAGCCCAATGACACCTTCAGGATGTGAAGCAAAGCCACCTTTCCCCAGGGCTGTCCTCCTTGGCTTGCTGCGCCATTCCCAGGAAGAGAGACCCCAGAGCACAACAGCGCTGGATGAGTCCAGCTCAAGGCTGCAGAGGAAACCTTTCTCTCCAGCCTACTCCCCCTTCTGTCTTGTTGACCCTTCCCAAACCCTGAAGTGTGGTCTGTGCATTTCCCTTTTGAGATGGATCGCATTTTTATGAATTTTACAGTAAATCACTTCCCCATTTCCTTTGTTTACGCTAGGTGGATTCGGTGGTTTCCATCTCCGTGTGACGCAGCACTTGGCATATGAGCACAACCCATACCATCACTTCATCGTATGCATTGCTGACACTCCAGCTCTAGGAAAAGAAGATAAAAGGGCTGGCTCTATGCTGTCATTTCCCTTCACTCTCCTGCACCAGTTCAAATGGAAACTGCAGCCTTGCATCCCTCAGTCCCTTCCTCCTTCAAGCAGGACGGTCCCAAATGCTAGTGCAGCACAGCTCAGATGTGCGCCTGCCAGACAAGCACCACGGCTTACCAAGTACAGCTGCTCTGTGTCTCATCTGCTTCTAATGCCATGAATCTTGTGCTTCGTGTGGGAGGGCACTGCAGCTTGGAAAGGAGGAGTAGCTGGTAGCATCCCCTACTTTCCTCAGGAAAAGTGGGGTTGAATATCTAAACCCAAGGATGATGGGTGTACCTGCAGCGTGCTGGCTGTGAGTAAGCTTGGGGTCAAGAGCCTGGTCTTCTCACTGTGCAGATACCCTCTGAGACCCTAAAGTAGGCAGCCTGAGTCTTGCCCTTGAGCAACCACAGCCTCAGAACCCCCTCCCCTTTGCAGAGCACAATGGCTACAGGATGGTCAGGCACGATAGTGACAGAGGATGAACCCAAACTATGAACAGATGAAATGCACGCCAGGGCACACATCCTCACTTTCCCCAGGGCTGGAAAGGGAGGGAGGGAGGGAGGGAGGGAGGGAGGGAGGAACTTCGACTTCAGTGCCATAAAGCAAAGCCATCAGAGCTCAGCCACAGATATTAGTCCAGGCCTTCCCGAGGGGCCCGGAGCAGGCAGGGAGCAGGCAGCGATCTTGTCCATATCCCCAGGCAGAGGAACAGGTGCTGTCCCCTCCTCAGGGCAAATCACAAAATTACCATCTAGTCCTTTATCCTCCAGCAAAGTCTCTTTTTCTATTCTCGCATCTCTCACACTCTCAAGTATTGCTCCAAAATAACAACAGTAAGTATAAACGGAGAGGATACTTTATGCCACCCTCAGAGACAAGGAAAACCACTGCACTGTCAGCCCAGGCAAAGGCAGCATCCTCTCCCTGCCCTCCCTCTCCTCTGCCCACTCCCCCTCCTCCCAGGGCTTTGGGCCCCTTGCTGAGAGCAAACAGCTGGCCTGCACTATTTTAATTTCTTGGCTTTCTATGGCTTGGGTCCCAACCTCAGTGTCGTTTCAATGCCATTTTTCTTGTGTGTTGAATAGCAGGCCTGGAAAGCTCCAACTCGCTGTGGGCGGCATGTGCAGTGAGGATCCTGCCGTGCCCATGCCAGGTGCTTTTCTTCCTAAGGACCTGGTCAGTGCCAATCCCCGAGGGCACCCATTGCAGCAGGTTAACTGTCTCTATGGGATCTCCCCAGCTCCCTCTCCGCAGTCACTCCCTCCTCTTATATCTTTCTGTTTATTGCAAACAGCATCCCCATCTCGGCTGGAGCTGGTAGCTCTCCTCTTTGCCTTGATCACCTGCCCACCCAAGTCGCCTCACAGCCTGCTGTTGCCTGGGAAAACAGCAATGCCATCCTTTGAAAATGACCTGCACGTGACAGAGGGCTCTTTTCACTCCTGGGTTGCTTTTTTTTTCCACCCCCCTATTATCAGATTTGCCTGGATCTCTCATGGCAGCTGCAGCATCACGCTGCCAATGAGGACTGTGTGTTTGTGCATGAGGGGAGTGTTCAGGGAGATCTTGTAGGAGGGAGGCAGGGTGGCTGCAACTCCTAAACCCTGCTCCTTCCTCCAGCCACATCGCCCCATCATAGGAAGGGCAGTGGTGTGCCCAAGGCTGGACTATTGGGTAGCTGTACAGCCCTTCCCCTCACCTACATCCACAGCATGCCTTGATTCCACCTGAGCAATCAGGAAAGGGGTCAGAAATTTCCCCAAGGCCCCAGGATTCACCTGCTTCTTCAAGCTCCATATAGTCCAACAGTCCCATCTCCCATCCAGTGTCTTCCATTCACTTTCTGATGCCCACCAGAGACGAGGGAGCCCCATGGGGAGCGGCATTTCTGTCGTGCTCCCCCAGTGGCAGTACAACCCTACCTTGCCTTAGTGCAGTAATGAAAAGCACCCATGGCTAGGAAACTGTCCTCTCCCGCAGGAGTTTTTTTTAAAGAGATGTGGGGAAAAATGTGGAGGAGTAAATGCACTCATGTTCCTTCCTAATCTATCACCCTCCTCTCTAATGCAGACAGCTGGCACGTCCCCAGCGTATCGCTACAGTTCCTCTGCTCCTGACACTATTTTGAGGCCATATCTTCACACCAATGAACCGTTCCAAAACAATTTCTCCAATGTATTTGGCACAGACAGACTTTTCTCTGACATGCCTGTGCAACAGCACCTACTGCTCATTGCCAGGGTATTTTTTGTACTCAACCCCGAGGAAACCTGCCTCTCCCTTTCTGCAGGAATGCCTCTGACAAGCTCAGCTCCCTGCCCCCCTCTCCGAGCAGGGGAGGAGTGCTGGGGTTTGCTACACGAGGCTATGGGGGGCCGTGCTGGGAAGAGTACGTGCACCTAAAGCTCAAGTTGCAACCGGTCTTCAGGTGGCCTTGAATCCATCACTTCATCGCTTGGTGCCTCAGTTTCCCTCAGTGGAGCATGGAAATTACACTGGTCTCCTTTCAGAAGTATTTTGATGCCTTTAGCTAAGCACAAGCTAGATAAGCCTCCATGAATGGATGAGAAGTTGCATCTATAGTTTCCTAAAACAGGCAAAATGGTACATCCTTGGAGCTTGCTACTGCCATAGCAGAAAGTAAAAATCTTTCTAAAATTGCCATGGTACAGAGTTTTGACACCCAACTCCTCTTAGAACAGCCCAAACCAGTAATGGCAAGCATGGCTCACCATCCTTCCAGGTTCACCCTGCTTTGCATCATCCAGCCAGCTCCCAGAGGGACCTTTGCTGCTTCTGACCCACAAGCATGTTTATCTGACCTGCACACAGGCCACAGAAATGCAGATTCACAAAACACAGCTGCAGGGAGACCTGTGCAACCTCCTGTCCAGCAGCTGGCAGGAGAGGGACCCCTCCCAGACCCCTCCCAGCGCCCGGCATACACCACATGTCACCTAGACGCTGAGTGTCACAGGTGTGTAGGAAGTACTGCATAAAACATGATGATAAAATAAAATCTGTGTGACAGGGATGAAGCCACTCTGGTTGCTTCTGAACTGTGATTTGCACAGAAAGAGATGCTAACAGACAGAAATTGAGATGGAGGAAGGAGGTCCTGGTGGCAAAGAAAGTTCTTCCTATAAAACATTTTCAGAAGGACTGAATCTTTTGGATAGGCCTATCCACCCTCAACAGCTGCCTCCAACATTTCAGAAGGACTGAAAGAGCCTATCCACCCTCAACAGCTGCCTCCAACTAAGTCAAATAGAAACACTCCTGCTTATTTCATCTCTTTTGTGACCAAAAGATTCAGTGATAAGTTTATGTGCTTCAAAGCTGCAGAGGCCCGAGTGTTGCAGGTCCCACCGGGGTGGTGGGTGCAGATCGCAGTCTCCCAGATCACCATAACAGGCAGATGACCAGAGCCTCTCACACCACTGACAAACCTGGGGGTAGCTCTCCCCTCCTGCAGCTTGAGCAGTCTTTCAGTACATTTAAACAGCTCAGGCACTCACGCAGTGACTCCACATCCTTTGCCAGACCTGCACATACCCTGCTTGTCCCAAGACCATTGCCTGTCAGCTCCTCTGTAACATCCACCCTACAAGAGCTACAGATGCTCCCATTCAATGCAAAAAGGGCAACCAAGGAGACACAGCACCAGCAACAAGTCATGTGGGGAAGCTCCTCCAGATCTTTGGGGGAAACCCAACACTGCTTTTGGAAGAGTGATATATATGAAGGTCTCTCTTGTCCATCCTACATTCTTGCTCCTACAACAGTCTCACCATTGAGGTTAAGAAGCATTTCCAAAAAGGAAAGAAAAAATTGAGATCTTTCAGTTCCTGTCAGCTCCAAGTCAAAAATAAGCTTCCCTACTTTTCCTGTTCAAGGCAGATTTTTCCTGGCCTTTAACCAAGTCTTTGCCCCTGATCTGTATTCACATCTATGACGCATGGTCAACATGTTCAGTGAAAGCTGCATTTTACTGTTAACCAATGAAGGCTTTTAAGGGAGAGTGCTTGGGTGTCAATAGCAAAAAGCAAGACCCAGAGTTTCATAGTGTCAGAAATTTACTTTCTTTCACATTAGCTGTCCAAGCACCTTTGTTGGTCTGGGCAGTCCTTTTTTCTCCAGGGAAGTCCAAGTCCATAATGATAGTGGTCCAACTCCTAGGGCAGCTCGTACAGCATAAGCTCTGCTCAGCAGACACTCATATGGACCTCAGTGAGCCGGAACGATGCAATCCTCCAAGTTCTGCATGATACTTGGGACAGTCAGAGGCTTTTCTGCACTGGTGCACTGTGGCTTTTCCTATAACCTCCCCTTGGGAGAGCAGCACTCAGTGGAGGCGGTGGGAAGCAGGAGAGCTAATGCTGACAAGTACAAGCATTGATGGCTGGGCAAGCCAGGTCCTTCATTTGTTTAAAGCAGACCTGTAATCTGGTGCCTGACGGGATGAGTGTCTCTCCCGGCCAGTGTTAATGGAGGGCAAGTCATTCTGCCTAATGCACTAGCCTGGTTGATCACACAGGCTCCAAACTGCGCTGCTCCATGGAGAAATCCCATCCATTGTACATGGAGAATTACCACTTTCGTGCAGAGAAGAAAGCTAAAAGAATGGACATACAAGTGAAGCACAGGTACCAAAAATGGTGAAAACTTATGAGATCACCTTGTCCTTCCCCCACGCTTAGTCAATAGAGGATTGTTCCCTGCCGGACTCCAGAACAATGCCACTTAACCTAGATGCAATCATGCTGCAGGAACTGCCAAACACAATGCAATGAAGAGCAGAGAATGAGCTCATATGAGTTAATCCGATTCCTGCAATAAAACAATCCAGGGCTCTGGTCTCCGTCCCGCAACCTTCTCTCAATCCCATCCTTCTGTACATATGTGCTAACACTCAAACAAAAGCTGGAGCCGCTGGTGGGCTGCTGAAATAACCTGGAGCTGGGAAAATGCAGCACAACAATATCAACAAGTGTTCTTGCTACTAAAACCATTGCTTTGTTTAGGTGGAATCCATAAACCTTGTTATTCACAGACATTTGGGGAGCAAAGCTTTATTTCCAAGAATGCTCATGGAAAGGAAATCCATTGTGTAGGCCAACATGAATAGACCCTCGCATGTGCAGTTTGTATGGGAAGCATCCAGGTGGCTAGTGAGAAAATAGCTTCTTATCAAATAAAGTAATGCATTACAAACAGCTACTGATGATTCCCAAGCAGTTAGAAGGCATCCCCATCTGTGAAGCATACATCACCCAAACAGGAGTCCGAAACAATGCCGCATAGCAAGCATGCTGCAGGAGTGGCCAGCTGCAATGCAGCAAGCACTCTCCATGGCCCACAAAATCCACCATCAACCAAAGCGTTCACACTCACTACCTGCAAGACATGTCCAGAGCAACAAAAGCACATTCAGAGGGTGAAAAGGATCATCCCAAATATTCCTTGGACTGGTATCTTACAGTTGCCTTATAAATAATAGACCTTAAAACAAAGGGTTAAAATGTCAGTGTAGTGTCCACCAAAACACTTTCCTGGAACTGGCCCAGGTAGCAAACCCATCTCCTCCTCCTTCTTAAAGTCATGTAGCTGATAAAAAGCAGCAAGGCTTTCATCACTGTTCTGTATGCATAATTAGGTTTAATTTGCAGAGCAATGAGTTCTTAGTTAGCAAGTGTGCACACAGAGAGAGTGAGTTTTTTCATTTATGCGACTGATACCCAGAAACATAATTCCTCAGCCAGAGTTTGGGCAGCAAATACGAAAATGCATTTTGATAATTTTGATACTGGAATGCAACAGCATGCACAAAAATATGTCCACCAAGTGCAACATATTGTAAACAGGAGCATAAGTAAAATAAACAAATGCATGTCATTTCATCTGGGTCACAAGTTGACTCAACATGACATTTCCTTTTGCAGTGAAGAACATTGGAGAAAAGAGAGCCTATTTATACATACTGGAATATATTTGGGTAGGTTTTTTCCTAGCTCTCTTGGCTATTTTTGCAGTTAGCTGGTCAAAGAGTTTAGAGGCCTTTCCCCACTTCAAGGTCAAGATTTTCTTTCTACTTGATCTCACAGGATCATAAGTCAGAGCCCTACACCCTTAAAAATGACATTGCTGCACAGCTGTGATCAATGACTTCAGCCATGTGATTTTGCCACAAAATCAAATAGGAGACTAGGCTGAAAACGGTAGCTCTGAGTTCAATAGTACCAGCTTTTTAAAAGCATCTGAGACAACCTCTGTTTCTCCTATGTTTGGTTTCTCCTCCTGAATGATGCTTTGCAGCTGCGTGTCTTCCAGCAGCAAGGCAGCCAGGGCTCCCTGGGGAGCCCATTTACACTGTTGCTTTTGAATGGCTAAAGTGGGAACACGCGTCCTGTGTCTCTAGACTCACACACTCGCACACACAGCTCTGTGAAGCCCTGTGGGTGGTTTTCATGGAAGAGAAAATTTTGGCTAAAGCTTCTCCTGCTCTGCCTGCCTCATACAGAGTGAACGCAGTGCTGATCGCAGACGTGTCCCTCGTGCTCCCTGAGCAGGGCATGGTGCTGTGGGCAGGGCCAAACGCTCACATGGGGATCACTGTGCTGGATGCTACCTACACCAGAGCAGAAGGGGAACAGTGATAGCTGCTCACCTCCTTGTGCAGGTTTCCATCCGGAGCACTCAAAGTGCCATGCACAGGTAATAAGAATCACAGGGAGGTATAGGGAGGAAAAGAGATTGACCTAGTCATCACCTACCCAGCAAGCCACCTGGCTGCAGGGTACGTGTTTTGAGCACCAGGTCAAGCTAGAAGTGTCACAGCATCCTACACAAAGTCACTCATTTACCACGAGCAGCAGAGTATGGCAAGAACAAATAACTTGTTGTGAAATCCTACTGAAAAAGCTGAGCCTTGCTCCGGGCTAGGCACCCCTCCATGGCCCTTTGGGAAGGTGACCATGCAAAGTCAAGGCTCACTGTGGACTATCACATATGTCTGTGTTGAGGGAGTTGGAGGAATCAACAAGTAGGCTTTTCTTTTAACAAGGAGATGAGGGAACACTGGCCAAGGCGAGCAACTCCCCAGAGCTCCCTGTCCACACAGAGTGACACTGCAGCACCGAGCAAATGAGATTATAGTCATCAACAGCTCATCAGTCCTGTGAGAAGGGCAAGAGTAATCACCTTTGCTTAACAAACAAGGGACCTGAGACAGGTCAAGTGCAACTACAGCAGTGCTGGGAGCAGCGTAGCAAGTCTCTGCCCCGGTTCTCCAGGGTTTGCACTAGGCTGGGCCAACAGCGTGGTCCGTCAGCCTCGGTCCTCTGGGCAAAGCCATCCCTCTGAGCCAGTCAGCTACAGACACCTAGCAGAGAAGGAGCCAGGAACAGGACCTGCACTTCAAAGCCCTTGGCTGTGCATTACCAACTCAGCTGTCATCCACAGAACTCCCGCATCACCCCGGCACTTCCTCTTGTGCCCCTGGCAAGGGGCTCCTCGGGCTCACAGCTCACTGCGGCTGCAAGGTTGGCAGGAAAGGCTGACCTAACCCTGCACCAAGTGGGCCCTCAGACCTATTGTCTTGAAATCAGGGTAATGATGGATGCCTAGGATGTTTCATCATTTCCCAGCACAGTTACAAGGCCCACATTTAAACCTCATCAAAAACCTTTTGGTTTCCTTTCTGATTTTTATGTGCCTGGGGTGCTGGCCATACCTCCCTCAATCTTTATTCTCCTGTTATTGAACGAGTGGTCCATTTTTCTGAGGATGAGTAGTGCTGTAGAGCAAACCCGTTAATTAACCACTTGCGTTAGCGATGAGACCCCAGCGAGGTGTTTGCCGCTTGGGACACGTCCTCTGCATTCTCTCTGTCCGTCTCCCCCATCCACCCAGGCTCCATCGCTCCCTTCTCAGCTTTTTCCAACGCTTGCCACAGGGTCAAACAAATGAAAGGCTGGATGAGTCAGCAGCAGAAAACAGGGCAATGAGCTTCCGAATGCATTTGACAGAGAGGTTAAGACAAGAAGGTTAAGAGGCTGAGAGGTTAAGAGGCTGAGGGCCCTGGGCTGAGTTTAAATAGAGCCTCTGAGCATGGGGAGGCCCCAGGTGAGGCTGGTCAGGGCCATCACAGCCCTGTGGTGCCCTCGGGGCCTGGCACGGTCACCAGCTGGATCCTCCTTTGGACAGGAGCAGTGTGTCCTCCTTGTGCAAGGGCAACACACATCTGCACACAGACAGGCACAGCATGATTTTTGACATTTGCCCCTCTTCATTTTCCATAATTTCCTTCTGTTAATATTTTTCCCCACATTTGTGCAGAAATTAATACGCTGGGTTTCCAGTCTTGACCAGGACTTTTCCATTATTGCTGCAATAAGAGCTTATAAAAATAGTAGTAGCCATACCATCATCATTTGGAAAAGAGATTGTGCGCAACAACTTGCACATTTTGGTGGCTAACGTAATAAGGCAGCAATTACAGCCCTCCTTTGGGTCTGGTCCAGCTGTTTGTCCAAGAGGTCTCTAGGTTCTCACCACCAGACCCAGATCCTTTTAGTTACTGCTGAAATTGTTCCATAATCCTGCTTACAGATTTTGGTTTTCTTCCTTGAAAGCACCTGCTCAAGATGCACGGCCAGTTTTGTTATTAGTCAGAAAAGGCAAAAGCTGAATTCTGCTTTTAGGTGAGCTCTCATGTTGGAAGCCCCTCTCTTGCAAGCTCCGCAAAGAAATTAATCTACGTCTGCTGCCCAAACTTGCCTTCTACCTACAGGACACTTGAAATGGGCAGTATGAATTAACCTGCCTCATGCATGTAGGCTGGCTTAAGAAAATGCAGATCACTGCAGCAGTGAGTATGATGTAAATACCTATAGGAGCTTTGGCAAGTAACTCAGATAAACCAGAGAGGGAGAGAATGCACTTCTCTCCAGAAAAAGAGATTTTCTCATCTTCCATGTGCTTTTGATCCTTAGTACAAGTTCGAATTCTTATTTGCACAGGTTGTTAAAAATGCATGAAGGAGGTAAAAACTGGTGACTCCAGCAGGGACAGGAACAGTGCAATTTGGGAAGAATAATGCTGTTATTCAGCTGAAAATGACCCACGTGCGTGCGATCCTAATGCCATCATTGGCATGCGGGAGCAGCCGGGCCTCCCCTTCGGAGCAGGAGGAAACGAGCCGCGGCCGCCGGAGGAGGCAGCTCGCTGGGGTCAGGCGGCACGTGCAAGCCTGTAACGCCGGAGGTCCCGGCGCCAAGAAAAATATCTTGGCCGCACTTCCTCCGTGCTGTCGGTGGGCAGGACAGCCCCAGTGGTTTCCTCCAGACTGGTGGGTAAGCGGACAAACGGGGACGCGTGTTGTGCTTGGAGCCGGCCGCCTGCCCACCTACACCCGCCTGACAGCGTGGAGCTCTGCGGCCGTTTGCCAAGCAGCGGCCATTGCACTCGCCAGCGGCACCTGGGCTTACCCGGGGCCAGCAGAGCGCCGTGCAGGGTCCGGGCTGCCCTCAGCCCTCGTGGCCAGCCTGGCTGTGGCCCTGGATGCTGGGAGAGGTGGCAGGTTCGTGGCTGGGAGGGATGTCCCCACAGGTCTGCCCCCCATTGCCAGCATGCTCTTCTGGCACCCGCTCATCGGTGGTGCACAGCACAGCTTCAGGGGCTTATACCCAGAATATACAATTATGACTTTTTTCCCCCCTCCTATTCCCTTCATAATTCTGGCCTTTCTCCTTTAAAGCCCAGCAACCTGATTTCCCCCTGCCTTGCTCATATTCACGTAGGTGCAAAATAGACCACCAGCCTGAAGGCACCGAGAGTGTTGCTGCCTTTGCAGAGAACTGAATAGTAACCTCAGCTGCAAAGGAGAAGGGGACAAGGTCCTCATTCCCAAAAATGAGCCTGGTCAGCTGTACCTCGGCTGCCCTTTTGCAGGCCTGCACCTCACTCACAGAGCCCATTTCTGTCTTATTCTTTTTAAAAAAGAACTGAGATCACCTCGAACAATCCTCCTAATATCGGGGCTGGATGGACCCAGCTTCTTAAAACTAATTGCAACCCATTTAGGATAAACAAATTGCTTCAAAACCACCAAATAAAGTCGGCCCCTCTCACAAATGTGGCTGTTGTTGTCTGGCAGACATTGATGTG
The DNA here is from genome assembly GCF_000699145.1 of Aptenodytes forsteri. Taxonomy (NCBI): domain Eukaryota; kingdom Metazoa; phylum Chordata; class Aves; order Sphenisciformes; family Spheniscidae; genus Aptenodytes; species Aptenodytes forsteri. The sequence continues at coordinate 5,372,096 of NW_008795128.1, forward strand.
CTGTGAAGAAAATTCTGTCACATGCCACGGTTTCACAAAAGCATGAGAAAACACTCGCAGCCTTCTCTTAGATAAGAAGCCACAAACAAATCAGAAACAACAAGCGAAAACTCAATTCAAGGTTTACTCCAGGATGGACGTCTTGCTACGATAAATTAAGGTGTTTTTCATTATTAAAAATAAACAAAGCAATGAAAGTGAACCATGTCACCATTCATACACTTAAAAAACATCTTTAATCTGCTTGGGAAAATCTTTTTTTCCCCCTAACAGGAAAAAATATTAGTTGTCCAGATAACAAGCAAAACAAAATCAACCAAAGGGCATCAAGAGACTTCCTGAAATTGAAAAAACAATGTTTTGTGTAACAAGTTTAAAAAAAAACAAAACATACGCAGCAAGCAGAATGATTCCTCCAGCTTCTTCAGGTCGTCAGTGGTTTCAGGAACACGAGGAAGAACTATACAAGCAGTCAAATATTTTATTTAACCTTGCAGCGTTTTACAGCTGTCCTAAGCCTCTTCCTTTCTCCCTCCTCCCCCCCGGAAACCATTTGTCTTTCTAGTGCCTTATTTTTAACAGCTCAGCCCAGCCCCAAAGGGACATGTGTAAAAACAACGAAAGAACTTAATCCGGCAACTTTGGGGTTCCCAGTACTGAAATAGCAAGCCTGGTGCAAATCAGGATTAAGGCTGGTTTGCAAGAGGGAGCGATACCTCCTCCTCTCGCAGAAGGGAGGGATGGAAGGGGGCAGAGCCGCGATGATGTGCAGCCCAGCCGCTCGCCTGCCCTGCGGCTGGGAGATGCGGGCGATGCTGGGCCATGCTAGCGGGGAGGCTTGGGGACCCCATTCATCCTGTGGTAAATCAGCCCCTGGAGATGCACGGGGAAGTTTGCACAATGTCTGCTCAAACTCTGCCTGGATCCCCGCCAGGGCTGGGAAACTTTCATTCTCATGAGTTCACAAATTCCACCTACAAACGCCTGATTAAAACAATACGGGAGGCGGCGTGGTGTTCCCCCCCCATGTCCCTCTCTCGGCCACCGCACTGTGAAACCACAGGAAATCATTAGCCATGCCTGCTAAGAATTTCTGGATCCCAACAGATTATTCACATTTGATGTATTAGGAGCTTTTTGTTGTTGTTTATAGTTATTTATGGTTTCCACAAGTTCGTCTGTGATGCTGATTTATGCAGTTTCTAATGTTTGGCCATGTAGATTAAGCATAGCAACGCAGAGTTCGAAGGCCTCCTGTGTTACAGTTACCCCAGTTTTAAGTAACATGTTTGGTTGCAATCAGGCAATTAAGTCATGAAATTATATCTGCTCCCTAATAAATACACAGAGAAGCAGGTCCAACCCTAACACTGGGTTCGAATGTGGTCTCTGAGACGCTGAAACACGCTTTCTGTGAATATTTATGGCAGGCGAAGTCAGTCCATTGAATGTTTGCAAAGAGTAATCCCTAGACAGGTGTAGTACTAGCCAAAGCAAATCAATTTAGAAATGTCAACATATATTCATGGATTATTTGCCCAGCTCAAGCACTTATAGTAAATGTCAATAGATCTAAGAATAGGGTTCAACTTGCCAGTAAGAAAACCTCTAGCCTTGCAAGCAAACACATGTATCACAATGGGAAAGAAATGCAAGCCTGTTGACTGAAGGAAACCCCCCGAAGAGGGTGATGGGAGAGAAAAGCCCAGTCAAATCCACATCCACATTTTCTGGGGCCATTCCGCCAAGGGAAGGTTGGCAATCTGTGGTGCTTTCAGCATATCTGATCTTCCTTGCCAGCACAAGGTCCCTTTGTTCAGCAGGGTGGTTCCTGGCAGCCCAGAGCCAGCCTCCAAGGCAGCCACTAGCCACCAGGTGAAAGGGGCACATTTCCCATCTGGGCGTGCAGCATGTGGGCGTCTGGAAACATTCCTAACGCTCACCTGCACCCTTTGGCAAGGTGACAGTCCCACACCTTTCCTCCTCCACCAGACACAGCACTTGCCCGTGTTCCACCAACAGACTGATCCATCATGCCAGGCTGCTGGCCAGGGGCAAGAAATTCTTTAATGGATAAATCAAGCAAAATACGGCATGTCTGTGCTGTATACAGTGCTAATGCTACACTCCAGGGGCCTCCACGCATGCAAACCAGATTTGTCCCTACCACCTTTTACAAGAAAAATGTCTTCAGGACAAAAAAGCAGCCCAGGGTTTGATTTCAAAAGCTGCCTGTCACAGAGCTCCCTCCCAAGGCAGGGCATGGGCAGCAACATGCAGCCCATGGCAGCTCTGGGCCGGCTGTGGACTGCTCCATCCCCTCTCTAACCTCTCCCTTCCTAAGCAGCCTGTCCAGGGCAGGGAGCAGCCTGAAACTGAGCACTCGTGCAGAAAAGGGCCATGCAGTCTCTGCTGGAGGACAGGGAACTCCCTTCTTAACTGTGGAGGCTCAGCCGTGTCCCCTCCTAGCTGCTAGAAGCCTTTGCCTGAAGGAATAAGCAATTTAAGGAGTCATTATTAATAACAATTGATAGAATTTCTTTTTTTATTTGATGGCTTTTGTAGACCTGGGACACATGTCCTGCCCTTGGGCACCACTCCCGGGGCACAAAGCTGCTCCGAGCCCACCCACCCAGGGTGCGGGCAGGGCACAGCCATGTTCACGCCGTCCCTGTGGGGAGCAGGCTGGCGGCTGCTCATGTAAACCTGAACACCCGGCAGATGCTTCCCTCTTTGTCCACCTGAGTTTTGTTACAGGATAAGAAACGTGACAGAGGCCACAAGCCTCTGTATCGGCCGCAGTCCCTCCTGCGGTGCCGCTCTCGGCGTAAGCCAGCCTGGTGCCGATTGCAGCTCTTCCCTGGCCTCGTGGCTCAGCTCGGCCACAGGAAGGCTGATTTTTAATCTGACTGACACCTTGTTTACACCAGCGAACCTGCTTTGATTGCAGCTGGCTTTCTGCTTGCCTCCGCCAGACCTGCCTGGCACCATACCTAACCCTTTGTTGCAGACACTGTGGGAAGCGTTGCCCTCCCTCCCCTGGCCGCAGCCTCCATCTGCCCGCAGGGACAGGCCACCACAGGGCCATGAAGCCCCTGGCTGGCAAGGAGATAAACTGCCCGGCGCTGCTGCCTACGAGTCTCCGTTTGCTCAACATTCCCAATCGAGGGCTTCATCCTGCAAAGCCACCAGGCCCATCTTGAGCCAAAACGCACTCACTCAGCTGCACCATATCCTGACAGGATGTCAGCAGTAAACAGTAGGTAAATACTCATGCTTTATCATCGGTTAGTATTTGTTGTTTTTAGAGACCTGGACTAAAATTCCCACTGAAAAAATATGCGTATGACAGAAGTAGCTTCTATTTTCTGCCCCCGGGAGAGCCATGCGAAGAAAGCCATTTCCTTCATCGTTATTCCCCACACAAAAAAGTTTGATGATGTTTGTGTCGGGTTTTTTTAGATCTTTCTCATGCATCTGCTTAATTCCTGGAAAAAGATTTGATTTATTTACAAACTTATTTTATGGATCAATAAAGAGCTATCCCTGTTCCCCACAAGTGTTTGCCTCTTGCAATGTGTGCCTTCCCAGTGTGCAGTGAAATGAGTCAGAAAGCCCTGCGACCATCACCCACAGGCAGAGTGGACACCCACCCCTGGCGTGACTATTGCTCACACAATTCAAATTCGGTTTTGGCAAATAATTGTGGGTGGTATTTGGAAGTGAGCTCTCTGCAAAGAGCACATTCCTGCAAAACCGAAGGAGTAAGCGGGTACAGCAAGCAAAGCCTTACTCTAGCATGACTAAAACATAAACAGATACTTGCTGGAAATCTTTGGCAGCATTTGCTCAGCAAAGGTTATTGTTAGAAAATATAATTGATATTAATGCCTAGGGTTATCTCATCTGATTGTATCAGCAAAATATGGTATCGCTCGGTAATTACTTTTAACATGATTTTCGTGGGAGAGCAGTCGATGCTGGAGAACAGAGTTGTCTTTTTAAACGCAGCAAAATACTGCCTAATTATGAATTAAACTCCAGGCTGAGGCAAGCTAGCAGCCTCCGTATTGAGTTTGAGCAAGCAGCACTTTCCCATTAAACTTCAGATGATTCTCATAATCATTTCTCCATGGAAGTAACACTTTTCTGAAAAATTAACGTTGTTAGTCCACAGAACATTGAAATGATACAATAGCTGCCTGCTTGGAGCTCACTCGCCACCTGCTTTTCCTTGTTTTGTTTTCTAGCCTCTAATTACTGAGCAGAGTCAATTCCTAATGAGGCAGTTTGATTTCCTGTTTTTCATACTTCTTGAGCCGCTTAAAGAGCCCGTCCAACATAAAAGGAACCCTTTTCTAAACAGATTTTAAATTAATTATAATAACCTTGGTGGTGGTGGTTGTTGCTCTGCTTGTGTGCATGCATGTGTGTGTGCGCACATCTGAGTTTTCCGTGGCTGTGTTTCTCATTTAATGTTTCCACACGAAACAACGTTTTTTTTTCCCTCCTGTTTCCCCCCCCCAACAATGCAAACTAGAAACTCTTGTCCAGGAAATTGTAGCCACAGAAACACTGTGTCTGGGGCTGAGGAGGAAAAGGTGGTGATGTCATGAATAATTGGGCTGTGAGAAAAGATGGAGCATGAATAAGGAGGGAAATATTCTGACGTCTGTCTTTAAAGCTGGAAGATAAACACATGTTGTGAATGGTACACGCTGCCTTCCAAAAGGGCCGGTAGGAAGAAGAACAGTATTAAATGACCACTCAGAAATATATGAATGATGCTAATGAGGTCTCTCAGCCCTCTCCTAGCCCCACCAAACACATGTAACGCCTCTCAGTTCGTGTCTCGGCGCTTCCCCTGTGGATAGCAGTAGCATTGGAGAGCTGCTGCTGTTCCTGAGGTTTACAGAGGTCTCGGCCCTCCTCCTGCATCTGCTCCCCCCTCACTCTGTCGCTGCCTGCTCCCTAGGACCCTGTGGCACAGCGAGGGGCTGCTGTGGGCTGGGGCTGCGCAGGCTGCAGGTATGGGGTAGCCACGAGCTCTGACCTTGCCCAAGAGCTCCCACCAGACGTTGCTCCTCTCTGGCTGGCCACAGGGATCTCACAGACAAGGTGCCTCGGTGCGAGGATGGTACAAAGCACTGCCAGGCAGAGCCTCCTGGCACAGCAGCGGCCCCTGCCATCATCCACCTGCATTTCCCCACCACCCTGACTCCCCTCGCTCCAGTCCCACGGTGGCATTCGCTGAGGCCACTCGCAGAAGGCACCTAAGGACTTTGCTATGGTGACAGCTCCCCCATCACCCTGCTCCTTCTGTCCTCTGGCCCGGAGCCTTCCCGGGGGAATTCCTGACGGGATGCTTTATGTGGAGCAGAGCCCTCTGCCATGCCTCGGTAACAGGCAACAGACACCACAGGGTTGTGAAGGTGGCCGATGATGGCTGCATGTTTGCATGACAGCCGCTCAGAGGGCATCCATTCCAGCCAGGACCTTTGTGCTGGGCTGCTTGACAAGCACACAGGAGAAGGGCACTCCCTGTTCCAGAAGGTTTGGAGGAGAAAGCAATGGGCTTCCACCAGTCAGCCCCTGGACCTGCTACATTTGCGAGCACTGGAGTTTCGCTGTGGAAACTGCATATAAAACTCATTGAAAAAAAACCCGCAACCTGTTGCTAGAAACATAGAGAAAGCCAATCCACGCTATAGCTCTCAAAATTCAAGTGAGCCTCGGCCGGGGAGGGCTGCATTCCAACCCCACCCAAATCATAAAGCTGAGAAAACTTCAATGGGCTCTATCTTCTGGATTATTATTATTATTATGACAGGGTTTTCCTTTCAGGATTCAGACTCTCTCTAAATGGTGGGAAAAAGGGTTTTATACAACCTCCAGTCTCCACATGACAAAGTGACTGCCTATTCCTACAGTCATCTGAACAGAATAGACGGAATAAGCTATTGTCTGTGCTCAGAAGTCAGCGACTGCACCGGCACTTGATTGGTCCAGGATGTAGAGGAACAAAAAGGTCATTGAATAAAAGAAGAACAATACTTTTCATGAAACAAATGAGCTTTTGCTAATTTATAACATGTTTGGTTTGGGTATCATATACATCAAAATGATGTAATTAGTAAATGTCATTTTCTGGAGAGAGAGAGCTCAGCAAACCCTTAATGATGGGAATTTCCTGCCCCGGACTGGAGTCTCTGGACTACCAGGGCATCATAAAGATGCTGTATTTCACTAATAATTAGAATGGGTATGAAGTGGGACCTAGATGTGTGACAAGGGAAAAAGGAAAAAGTTCACCTACTGCAAAGGTTAGTTGCACTGAAGGATTAATGAGAGAAATACAATGGACAGAAGGCTGATTAAAAACTGTCTTGCACATTCCACACCCAGTGTTTGAAACCTGGAATCTGAATTGGTCCTACCTCCAAACATCAACATTGCTCAAACCCGCCACTGTCCGGCTCCAGCCCTGACCACTCGGCTGATGATCTTTCTGTAATGGGCACAATCGTAAGTTCAGCTCCCAAAGCACCTCAGTCAGAGGGACATCCAGACCGAGACAGAAGCTTTGCAGATTGTGCAGCACTCTGCTGAACTCATTAAATTGCAAGGGTGATTTTCAATAAGAGACCTCCATACGCTCAATGCAAACTTCAACTTCAGAAGTTTTGAGGGTGTTGCTCCCCTGCACGCACGCAGACACACACCGTCACATTCACAACGCAAGGCAGGCTCACACCAGAGGTTACACTTTCCAGGTCTGAGGGAAAAACTGCTCTCATGATGCTCTTTGCTCAGAAGGGAGTCAAAAGTACTGGACACCTTATGTAGGAGACATTTCTCAAGCAGTGTCATTCCAAGTTGTGATAGGCCATCTCTAAAGACTCCCGATACTAAAAAAGCCAGACCTGCTGCAAGACACGAGGGACCTAGGAACATACAGAACCTTCTTGTTAAGGAGGACGGTAAGTATTTTGCCCTTTCTTTGCAAATTAGGCTTGAAACTAAGCTGAGGCTAGATTTGTCCAAGCCCACCAGAAAGAGCAGCTGGCTGCAGCAGTGAAAGCCAAAAGCTTTAAAACCCCTCTTCAGATACGAGTCTGCCCTCTTCAAATAAGCATATCAGCTACATCTGGGAGACACCCAAAGAACCTCCTTGCATCTCTTCCTCCAGGTCCTGAAGCCAGTTCTGAGCTGAATGTTGTTATAATGACAGAAAAAAATTGTTTCTCCTTGCATTATAAGGGATGAAGAGACATAGCAAATACCCAGGGGTCTACCAGACTCAAACAGTCTGGCAGAAAGGCTATGCCCTGACCTAGTTGCTCAGACTTCGGAGATGACAGAGATCCACTGATCTGTGTTAATTTCATATGTTGTTGACCCTTTCCCTCCAGAAGTTTTGCTTCAGCTCTATCCTTTTGGACCCAAAGCTCCTGCTGTAGCATGAAGATCCTCAGGATGCCTCAAGAGCAGTGCGGCACGCTCTGCTCCCCAGGGCTCACCTGCTCTCAAAGTGACTTTGACGGGGCAAGGCGCTGAACCGAGTTGCCACCTAGAAAATCTTTTCTCATGTGAAAAATCCAATGGGCAGATTTATGAACAGAAATCTCTGGCAACGGCCACAGCATTCTCTGAGCTGTGTGATAAATACGTTATATTAGTTCATGTTTCCTTCTTTGCAGGAATTACTCAGGCACATGCAAAACAATAACACGATTTGGAAGAACTTCCTTGATCATTTGTACTTCAACTTTGTTCTTTGCAGCAAATTAAATGTATGTGGGAACTAAAGCAAAGGGCCAGCAAATACTAATCACAGAGCCTCTTCTGCCAGTAATAGGCATGTTTGAGCTGGAAATGTTTAACTGTTAGGGATTTTCACCTCTCTATTAGCAAAGGAAGGACACCTCTAAATGTGACATTCTTCAACCCAGGAAATACCCTTACATTCTCTGCTAGCTCAGAAAGGAAAACACTCCACTGCAAATAATTTACTTCACACCCGCTTCTTTCCTTTACTTTAATTTGCTTTTTCAAAAATTCCTTCTGCTGCCAATTTTTCTATCTTTTATGAAGATTAACCCAGCAATTCCCACATTTGTGAGCAGCTCTGACGGAAATCTGCTAAATTAATATCATCTTGAGTCAACAAAACCATATTCTGATGGGCCCTGGCCGAGCCGGCTGTGTTTCTGCAACTGCGAAAAGAAAAGCGTGAATTTTCTCCTTGGAGGTAGAGCTAAAAAGCAGAAAAGGTTACCACACATCCGTTGATCAACTGTACATACATCACTTCTTCTCTGCTCCCAGCACGGCAATGTCAGTATAACCCTCTTTGTATAGCTGATGTGCAAGAGCTCATCTCCCCCAAAAGCTCCACTGTTGGCCTGGGCACGGGCTGAGGGTGCATCAGGCAGTGGCACTCAGCCTTTCTGGCTGGGGGACCCGTACCTGTTCCTAGAGGCTGGAGAAAGCTGTACACTGTGGCTTTTCTCTGGCCACGGGACCACGTTGCAGGACACACGTTGTGCAATCCTGCTTACGCACTGGGCTATTTCCCTAGGTTATTTTCAGGAAAGTGGTTCCAGGTTAACACTCCTGATCTCAGGCGAAGCAGGAAAGCCCGAGGCACCGGAGCGCCCAGACCCTGGCAGCCCCCACGTAGGGCAGGGCTAGCAGGATGGCAGTGCTGCAGAGAGACGGGAGCAGTGAGACTCACCCGGCTCCTGCAACCCTTCCACGTACAGTCACACAGGCGAGGACCACAGCCAAGTGAGGGACATATTTCAGTACTACCCTGCCTGCTGGCAGCTCTCTTAATCGTAAGGGGAACAAGGATTCCCAGAACCCTTCCTGCACAGCCAGGCAGATACCAGTGTGTGACGCACCAGGACAGCAGGTAAAGGTGTTGACTCACAGATGATCCACCTTTTTTTCAGCAAACTTCTCATGTACCATAAATGAGTGCATACAGCTCACTTTCAGTTCCTCTAAGTTGCACTCCAGTTTAACTCTGCCGTGGACTCACGAGATGATAAGAACAGGTCCATAATCTCAAGATAATACCAGGTCTCTACAGCTACAGGTATTATTAAAAAAGCTGTATCACGCCACAAGTGGGATTCAAAAAAATCAGGTTAATGGGCTGAGTGAGACGGCTTGTAGGCGGGGAGTGAAAGGAAGCTTGCTGTAAAGATGAATAGCCTATGACTGCATGTGGGTGTAAAGATGCGTGGGTGGCAATGCACCAAAGAAATGGGTGGCTCTTGTTTATTCCAGTGGTTTCCTACATTTTCGATTTCTAGATGGACAGAAGCAATAAAGATATAATTCCGGTTAAACATTCATTTACTGTCTACTTAGAAAATATGCCACTCAGCTAACCAAACAGGCTCTTCTTCTCATCCTAGCAGTCCAAGGTCATATATACTGCCAGTAACTGCATTGTTCAAGCCTTGTCTTTGGATTTGATAGTGTGTTCTCACAGGTCCCTCACCCAACCGCTGGTAGATGAGGACGGAGCCACCACTCCATGTCCTCAAACATTTTGTGGCCCTTTCCTGTCCCATTCCTATGGATGGAGGGACCAGAGCCCTGTGCAGAGCTCCAGAGATTACAATATTGCAGATCCGAATTGCGGGCAATTGAGTTTCATCCCCAATTCCTGTCCTAAAATCTTCTGACATTCTACCTGCTCGTCCCCAAAGGGAGGCGTGAAAATGACAGCAAGCATGAGAAAGCTTGGTCTATCGAGAGCTTCACAGATTCGGTGGGCAGAAGTGACCACCTTCTGCATAACACGGGGCCATCAAGTGTCACCCGGGATTCAGGCCCTGCCTGCGCACAGAGCAAGGGAAGGACTGTTATAACCATGCAGTATCCAGTAGTGTCCTGGAAGAGCAGTGAGTTTTCAGTGTGGATACGTACATGGCATCGATGCGGTGAGGGTCTCTGAGTTTGGAGTGAGAGATCATCAAGAACAGACAGATACTCAGCATTAGGTGTTACCAGCAAGCTCACAACCAAACTCCACAGAAATCATCACATATCTAAGAACCTTTGACAACTTATTAAAGCAACTCCCTGGTTTGGGGAGAGAGAAAGCATACATTAACGATAAGTCTAATCAAGAAATCTCATCTGAACACTGGCATGCACGCTCCCACATGTCCACACACACGATTTCCAGGGCAGTGGCCACAGCAAAGTAGTCATTGCTCCCAGAGTTTCATACTTCAGTTTTCTCTGATTTGTGAGCTGCTTTCCTGATAAAGAGCTGGCACAACTGGTCAGCCATTATCTCATCTCCACAGAAATAGCTTCCTTCACCAGACTAGCTTTCAGCACTTACTCACAGCCACTGAAGAGCTAGGTCCCTATGGAAAACTTCTTCCAAACCTCAGAAAAACCCCTCTGATCAATGCAAAACATTGATCCTGATTTGAATGTTTGAATTAGGCTTACCCCCTGCTTGGTGCTGCTCTGTTCCCTGTTGCCCAAATGCCTTACCTCTGCAGATGTCCCAACAGCAGGCAATGGCAGTCCAGCACCCCAAACACAGTAAGATCTCACCTAGATGGAGGAGCGGGAAGTAATAGGATCTAACAGGGTAAATCCTGATGGGGAACACTCCCCTGAGCTCAGCCAAGGGAACTCTTCCCATTACTGTGGCACTGCATTAGGGCAGAAGAGAGACAACAACTTGGGAAAGGAAGAGAGTTAGGTACCTTCTGACCATCCCTACATGACTTTACCAGGTATGGATACAAACTTTGCACTCCAAATTTCAAGGCCTTCTAACACAGCAATGACTTCTGTGACTTACTAACCTTTAGGTCAAAGCAATGTAAATTCACTTTTGTCTGTTAGCAACTGAGAGCTCCACATTTCATCCAACCCTGAGGCTTTCTGGAATACAACCCCCAAGCCTAACCACTGCTGGAAATCAGCAACTCGGCAGTCTCTGGCAAAATCACCAGCAGGGCTTGCTGGCACAGGGAACTGGTTGTGGCTTCTCTCCAGGCCACCACCCAACGTGTTAGTGACCAAAAGTCACTGCCATCTATAGGTACTACCTGTCTCACATACAATGAATTGGATGGTTTCTGCCTCACTGCCAATGGATACCGATCCACATGCAAAGCCTGCAAGCATCTTTTCTGATGAGTGTAGTACAAACTTTCTAATGCTACTGGCTACCCCTCCACATTGGCATGAAGTAACATTAGATAAGCAGCACAGAATAGCTTGCACTGCTGCTGCTTGTGCTGTAGTGAATCCATTAGTAAAAGAAAGTATCAGCCTGTAAAGCTGCGTGTCCAAAATCTCCCAGCAGCACTGAATTCAAGAAGAATGAGTTTAGGGTATCACAGGAACCTGGTCTGAACTGTGACCCACTGACACAGAATTTGGTGGCCGCTTTCATTGGTTTAACAGCATCTGACAGGATTATGGGCAGCACATTTCCAGGCTAGCTAAGCTCTACACAAAGCGCTACAAAAAATATGGCAGTACTGAGTCTGTTGTTAGAGGTGCTTTGGAGTCCACAGCAATACAAGGCTTAGACCCTTCAGCAGATTTCTAAGCAACAAAACTTATCAATCTCTGTTATTTTAGGAGTGAACTGAAACCACTTTGGTGTTGATACACCACTAACCTCAACCATACTGTGATCATTGTTATGTTTTGCTAAGAAAGGTCCTGTTCTTTAAGTATTGTACTTGTACAGCAGCTTTTGTTGGTATTTCCTCATCCAGGCTGCAGTCACTCAGAGTACGATTTCTATGAATCTTCTAATCACCCTTGCTGGCTGCCTCTGAATGACTGCACAGTTAGAAGAATGAAAGTAATGTGAATAGCAATTTTAAGACCGAGCTTGATTTTGCCAATTTGCCTATCTGGTAAATAAGAAGAGAAACAAGAGTCAGAGCTAAGAACCTGTTCTGAGAACTGATGCCAACCAATGCACAGCAGAGGCATGCAGTTGTTGGTTGTTTTTTTTCCCCAACTGTTGCCTTCAGAAGGGCAGATACACCCATATCTGGGATATCGTAGGTCTGCATACTAAAGCAGGCTTCCCAGGCATCTCTTTAGACCCAGCCCCCTGTCCTCTGTCCCACCTCCTTCTCCGCACCATGCAAAGAAAGTACCTCCATACTTTTTCACCTTTTCCTCTATTCTTATGTTCTTTTTCAGCTTTCCTTCGTTATTTATGCTGAAATCTTTACAGGCAACGTCACCTTACCTATCCAGTGCTTGTTCTCCCCTTAAACATCCAGCACATCCCACAATCTCTGACCTCAACTGCAAACTCCAAGCAAAACTGTATGAGCAACAGACCAAGGGTAAGCTTCTTTCCTGTTACACAGCTTGTCTCTCTCCAACTCGCCACTCTTATCCTACTATAGTGCTGGCTAACAGCAGAGCTCAGGTCAGTGCAGTATTTTCCATCACGAGGAACACCTGCATCTGGGTTTAGGAAGAGCTTCCTGGCAGGGCTGCCTTGCCTCAGGTGAACGTAGTGATGCCACCTTCATTAAATAGAGCCTCATGAGAACCACAGAAGTACATTAGCAGGTGGATATATTTCCAATCTTTAACCATTTCACCACTGTTCACAGGATGAAGAGATACTTTGAAACAAGTCCATCAGAGAGGATATTTTGTGAGATTATATGGCTCCTGTGCCACCTGCCCTAAGTGTACCAGTGAAGTGGGTCCCCCCCCCAGGCAAGAAGAGCAGGCAGGAGGGAGCAAGCAGAATTTGCACTAGCGGTCATATCCTTGCCAGACTTTTATCTCCAGCATCTTCTGTCATTGCTTCCGTGCTAGAGCTCCACTGGTGGCAGTCACTGCTGGAGAGCTAACGTAGGGGAAGCTGTCCCTGCTGATTTTTCTGCCCTGTCTTCTATACTTGGTCTGAGAAAAAGCAGATATCATGGTGGTTAAAATTCAAGGCGACAGGACATAGACTACCCTCTGATTCCGATTCCTGCTACCATGTCTGATGGGAGAAGGAATGGGAAACAACTGGGAAAAAGGCTCATAAAGGCCTTGCCAAAAATCTCAAATAAAGAAGCTACATCTAGGAATACTTTAAAGCTGGAATTAGTCCTTGCAAATGAATGCTCACTATTTTCATCAATTTGAAGAGTTAGCAGAAATTAATCAGCTGTGAATTGTTTCTAAAATGAGACAAGAAGCAGCACTCATCCACAGGGGGGCTGCAGCACGCATGAAATGAAACACAACATGAAAATGTGGCCAAAACTCTTAAACGGAAAAACAAGCAGGCACCAAAATAAGCAGTTGTACAATATATTGTGTAAAGTGCCTTCACCGGACAATTCATCATGAACAGAATAAAAAGCTTCCCAGTACATGAGATAAAGCATCCCAGTTTGGTGATATTCTCCAAAGACTTGAGCTGCCACTGTGTACGTTTCAAGACTGAAGGCTAAAGCCTCTGCTAGGTCCTAGATAATAAACACACTAGACATCTAAATTGTTATATATCTTGGCATTTGACCAGCAAAATGTTCATGTAAAACCATATGCCAGTAAATCTGCCTTCTGCTTTTAAGCTGATTATTCAAGGGTTAACTATGAGATCCCCTAATGAATTCATAAAACCCAGACATATTTTAAAAGCTATTGATTCATTGCAATATCTATTTTGGAGCATTCTGAATGTATAAACAGTAAGATGGAAATGCTTTGTAACCGACAAAGAGTTCGTTAGTTGCGGTTTATGTCATTTGAAACATTCCTTCCTCTACCTTTGCTGCAATGCTCCAGAATTTGTTAGGAATGGGCCTAAAACAGAATCTTGCATTAGACTCTCCCTCCCCCAAAGTTGAAAGGGTGCTCAAAATCCAACCCCCAGTGCACAACCTGATTTAACCAATTAATCCATTCAGCATTATGATTGTGGTACAGATCCCTGGCTTAATCCAGATATCCCAGCTTGCACCTTTGCTGGGTTGTAGCGATGCCTTTTACTCAGGTGTCCTGCTGCGGCATAAGGAAGGTTTCAATGGAAAGAGTGTCAAAATGCAAGCAATCTACAAGGCTGTATTTCTCTATACGTTGTAGCTAGTTCTGCAAGCTTTGTCGTAAGGATGGTGCTCTTGCCAGAACTGGGACACCCCCGATCCTAATCTCAGCCAGATATCCCAAGCACTGGCCAGTGGCTGATGCTCAGAGACGCCACCCTTTGCTCCCAGCTCTGCCACAGGCTGCTGTGCATCAGGGCAAATCACATCGTCCCTGCTCTACTCAGGCACACTCACCTCGCTTTAGCTTTCTAAAAATTAGGGGTCTCACCTGATCTAGTCATACAGTTTCCTCTGGAGTCAATGGAGAGAGAAGGGTTTCTGCAGATGATGAATCATCCTGTCTAGCAGAGAGTCCCCTCCCATGATGAGTGATATGGTCCCATCTCTCAGTGTTGACTCAAGAGGAAATGTAGATAATTAATGTAGCCTATATACCTATAGGTATATAGGCAGCTAAAGTAAGGTGAGACAAATCCCATCCTAAGCTCTGAGAAGAAGGGTTTCCCACCCTGGGTTTGTGTGTGTACGTACAAGAACCACCACACAGAATGGCCCCATGCCTCACCCTGGGCTTTTGAACAAAATGGCACATCAGCTTTACCCAACTGTTTAATCCCTCCATCATGACAGCTACGTCTCCTCTAAGATGGGATGGATGCTGCTGTCTGCCCTCCCGCAGGTGATCTGGTCACCTGGGGAGACTTTAGTGGTTGCCCCCCTTAAGCAACCTCTGACAAAGGGCACCCAGTGACAGAAGACTTCTTGATCCCTCCCTGCTGGCTAAGGGTGGCAGCACAGCCCTACGTAAGAGCATTAAAGAGCCTGATGGGGAGTTGCCACAGTTGCTCAGCTCAAGAAAGGCTCCTGTGTCGGCTGTGAAGGAGCATCTCCATGCCTGCCCATGGGCACAGAGCGGGAGGAAGGAATCGGTAGCTGTGCCCTCAGTGTACCATTGTTTTGCATCACTTAACACTCACAGATGAAGCGTTTATTGCTTATCCATTTGGGGCTCACTATGTGGTCAAGTACCAGCTTTCTTCAGTCTACTAAATTACCTGATGAAACTTTTGATCTAAAGAATACAGCCGGGAGCCCGGGCAAGCATAGCTCTTACCAGCCAACTAGATCTGCTGTCACATATGACTGACAAGATACTTATGCTGATGGGTCAACAGACAGACAGACAGATTCATTAATTTTCTTCTCCCTTGTCCCATTATCTAAGCCGCTGTGCCATCCACAGCCACTGGAGTGAATGTTCATTTCTATTCCATTGTCATACTAACTACTGCTCTAGTTTAAGTATTCTTTTGAACCCCAAGAACAATGTGCTCAAGGCGCAAATCCATCCCGCTCCTCCATGGCTAAGTAGGGCCATTAGACAGGAGAAACAATAGAAACGCAGCGGGTGCTCTGTGTTTGCTCCCTGCATGGCCGCACACAAAGACAAAAAGCGAGGAGGGCTGGATGGGCCAGGGATGGGTATTGGATACCCTGATGCACTCATTTTCCCAGCATCCTCAGATCACAAAGGAAAAGAGGTTTTGCATGGGCCTGCAGAGGCTACATCAGTCACTGGGCACAGGACCTCATTGTCTGGTTTGTTTTGTTTCCCTGAACAATATGTCACATATTTACTTTCCTCTTGGAGGGCTGATGCTAGCATAAAATCATCACCACGTTATGTCAAAATGTCAGCATGCCACATCGCCACATCTCCACATGAGGCTGCCTGATGGGCCCCCACTAGGATTTCTGCATCCAATCATTTCCCATAAGCAGTGTTTGCAGGATGTGAGATCTTCTTAAAATAGGACAAACCCAGAAATCCTGGAGCCGGTGGCAGCCCTCACTCATGTCTCTGTCTTGAGTGACTCCATCTGGACGATCTAGGATTGCTTTTGATGGGCTGTGGAAGCAGCTGCTCCTGGTTAAAATCTTTTTTACTAGAAATAAATATAAATGCTACGGATAAAAAGTCAGGATGGTCTTTCTCTCTCTTCAGTCATTAGCAAGTTTTACCTCCAGTGAAGGGATTTTAAAATGGATTTTCTTACTTAGGTGGCCAGCTGTATTTTAAATACCTTTAACTTTTACCAGTGTGCAGCTCTGAGAAGTTACAACTGCCTTGCTGCAGCTTGTCCTGGTGCACAAGCAGGTGCAACTCCACTGAGTCCCACAGACCTTCTCCTGCCGGCACTGGCCTCCACATCTCTCCAGAAATTCAGCCTTGGGCATTTGACAGCTTCTGCCCAACGCCAGGCTACCGGGAGAGTGAAGAAAGCAGAAGAGCTCAGCAAGAACGCGGTGCGGCCACCACACCTGATGGCAGCACACCCCCTGCTACAAGGGACCAGCCCAGAGGAGGTAGATACCACTGGGGTGACGGCATGTCATTGACCTCCGCTGGGTGCAGGGTTGGATGCCATGCACCTCCGGCCGCTCCAGAAGCACTTCCCAACGCCTCCCTCCGCTCTCCTCTCGGTCCTGCCCTGCTGGGACAGCCTGCACGGAGGCTGCACCGAGGCCATACGTGTCTGACTCCGGGATTTGCTCTGCCAAATCTCGCATGCCAGAGGTCTGAGGCTTCTTCCTCCGACTGTCTGAAGCAAGCACCACAATGCTGGGCCCCTACCAAACATCCAGTGGGCTCGGTATGGGGGACGGGAGAGGAGGGACTGGTCACACAGGCGGAGCATGGATCCACGCCACTCCCCGGGCCTTTTACTTTAAAAACTGCCTTTTACTGTTTTTCTGTGACAGATCTCTTTAGTCAGTGCTATATAATATAGCCCCAAACATATTCTAAGTAGCCAAGGGCTGCCCAGCCATCTGTTTGAAGACACAGACCTTCTGAGGCAGGAGTTCCCA
This sequence comes from Aptenodytes forsteri, assembly GCF_000699145.1. Lineage (NCBI taxonomy): Eukaryota > Metazoa > Chordata > Aves > Sphenisciformes > Spheniscidae > Aptenodytes > Aptenodytes forsteri. The sequence continues at coordinate 5,389,042 of NW_008795128.1, forward strand.
AAGCCTGGCCCATGGGACATTTACTATGGAGCCTGCAAAAGGGAATTTTTCCCCTTTAAGAAGCCAGCCTGTACTTGTTTTATTATGCTGCTTCAGGCCAGTGTCCCATCCATGAACGCTGACCCATACACGACTTGTATATGAACAAAAACATGGGAACCTCTGCTCCAAGTGAGACATCTCCATCCTCTTCAACTCTCCCCTGCCAATTTCACCCACAACTCTCAGGTTCAAAAAAAGAGAAAGATTCGGTCATCTCCCAGGTACCTACTCTCAGTTCTAGCCATAGCTTCCAGGGGTGCTTTTTATGAGAAATCCCAATTTTATCCAGCTATTTCAGGTAAAAGTGCCAAATGACCGCATGACTCTCTTGCTGACTTTCAAAGGAAATTAGGCTTTTACAGCCAGGTGCATTTGCAAATGGTATCCATGGCCTGCACTGAATTAATTAAGAAAGAAGCAGACCCACATAGCTGAAATAGGTACATACTTATAACTATTTTTTTGTATTACATGTTTAATTTTATGTATTTATTCAGATTTAAAGCAATAAAGGCACCTTTCAAAGGCTCTAGGCACTCCCAGCACAATAAATTATACAACAAACACAGTCAAACAAAATCCCAGCGGTACCGAAATCACCTCCTGCAGAGGAACTCGGCCACTCCGGCGCTGCTCCCTTCCTCCACGAGGAAACTGCCCCGTAACTTCCCTGTGCTGTATTACTCACTCCACTTTCTCATATCCCCAGCAATGCTGTTTTCCCTCCCCTGAGACCTGCGGGGCGACATCTAGAGAGACCCACCCTTCTCCCTCAGCTCAGCTTGGTGCAGCGTGTTGTGGGGTAGCCAGAGGGAAACCCGAGGTTTGCCCTGGCCTGGAGCAGAGCGGCACACGGGCAAGCACCCACCTCTCTTTGCTCTTGCTGCTGGGGACCGCAGCATTGCTGCAGCTCCAGAGACCGGGGTGCTCGGCCCCGACGCCCAGCAAAGTGGCCCCTCAAGGAGGGTTGCCCCTCCCCCGAAGCAAGTAGAAGGATGGGGCCCCTCATCCCACAAGGTCCCTGTGAGGGAGGCCCAAGCCAGCCTTGCCCCATGCCTGTGGGGTGATAAACCGGGCAGGCAGAGTGTCTTTGCGTCCTTAAAACGCGAAATCCCTTAAAACATGCAAAGTATCTGTTGGCGAGTAAAATAAAAGGGAACCAAAAATGTCACAAGCTGCCCTGATGCTTGTGACCCGCAGGAATCCCAGCACCATGTGTACACCTGCCAGTGGGCTGTGGGTCAGCCGGGATACCACTCCCCAGGCGCCCAGAAACTGCAGCGTTAAAGAAGGTGGCGAGATCAGTGCGGTTAGTGTTAAAGATAATTATTTAAAAAAAACAAACAAACCACTTTTTAATGTTTTCTTTACTCTTCAGCTCTGCTCTGTGCCTCGGCAGAGGGTTTCTGCCGAGGCGAAGGGGCTGGGCGGCTGTGCTGGCTGGGCTGGGGTAGAGGGTTGAGGGTTGGCGCTGGGCTGGGGTAGAGGGTTGGAGCTGCTGTGGCATCTGGCATGAAAAAATGTCCCGGGAAGCTGTTACATTAAATGGCCAAATCGATTTATTGAATGGCAGGTGTTAGCTACAAACAGATGGAGAACATAAAGGCATAAGCGGGCATTTGTATGGAAAAGAAGCCATCGATTTGTAGCGAGAGACTCAACAGCGATCGTTATAGCCTTTAATAGAAATGTTCTTATTTTCACGGGCTGGGCGCGGGGCGACGAAGGGCCAGCGGGCCGC
>NW_008795128.1:5391070-5391819 GCF_000699145.1 Aptenodytes forsteri
GGCAGCGCCCCCGCGGCAGATGAGGCACGCGCCGGCCTCATTACAATGAGAATGGGCAGGCTGGAGGAGCCATGTGGCAGCAACAGTTTGCAAATCCCCCCTCCTTCTGTGCGAATCGGGAAACATTTCCAAACATTTGTACCCCAAATCGACCACATTAACACCCCTCGGAGCGGCGCTCCCTGGGGGGATGCCCCGCGCTATGGACATTTAGGCAGAAACAAAACAAGCACGGGGGATTTTTTCTTTTCTTTTATCTTTTTTTTTTTTTTCCTTTTCCTTAGAGGCTCTCGGTGTGTGTCAGCGCTGAATCGATGCGCAACTTTCGAGCTAAGGGGTTTAAAAGCCATCGGGGAACCCGGCTGACAAAGTGGGGCTGTGCACACGGAGGGGCTGGCGAGCACTGAATAAATGGGCGAGTCGCTAACTAAGGGATCAAAAGGGCGACCAGCCCCAAAACGCAGAGCCGGAAAGCAGAAACGCCACCGAGAAAGGCGCGCAAGGTGCACAATAAAACACCCCACTTCTACCGGCGCTGGGACGCTCTACCGAGCGACAAAATCGTTACGGCGAATTTGATCGAGCTCGGAGCAGCCCGCGGGGCGCTGGGTTTGCGAGCAGCCGCTTTGCGAGGGATTTCTCGGCGCCCCGCGGCCCACGGCCCCGGGGGGGAAGAGGGGACGGCTCCCGGGGAGAGGCGGCTGCAGGGCACGAAGGTGCTGGTGCGCTGCTCCCCGCCCCCGCGGCCC
>NW_008795128.1:5392898-5394140 GCF_000699145.1 Aptenodytes forsteri
CCCCGGCAAAGCCGGGGGTTCTGGGGGCCCGGGCTCCCCCCCCCCGAGGACACGAGCCCCTCGAAATGAGCCCAGGCTCTCGAGGGAGGTCGCTGCGCTGGTGCTCCCCGCAGCGACCCGGGATGGCGCGTTGGGCACAGGAAAGGGTTTGCGGGAGCTGCGCTTCTAATCTGCTCTCGGTCGACTTTCAGGCTCAGATGTTTGATGCTATTAATGCAACTTTTTTTTTTATCTGAACTCCGTGTGCGTGTGTGTCAACATGCAGCAGGTGGTTTATTATATCCCACGGTTATTTTATTACGGGCTCTTTTTATAGCTGCAATCAAAATAATGCCCTGGAGTTTCGAGGAGGATTTTACGTCTGTTTTGCAACACTCACTCGAGCTTCTAAAAATTTTTGTTTTTGGGGGGGACGACACGTGGGGAGCTGGAGCGACTGCCGTTCCTGCCGGGAACGAGCGAAACTAGGTGCAAAGTTTGACTGGCCGCCCAAGGGCGGCTGAGCGGGCCGGGGAGCGCCTGGGGGGCTTGCACCCTTCTTGCCAGGTTTTGGGGAAGGCGGAGGTGGGAGCGCTTCCCCAGCCGCCAAGGTGCACGCCGCCAGGATGGCAGAGAGGTTTGGCGGAGCTGTGAAAAGCAGAGATCAGCTTGTCTTGCTTTAACCTACATTAGCTCCGGGTCCATATGGTAGATGCTGCCTGTGGATCCTCGGCACCAAAGCGAGGCCCTATTCTTGCACGCCGCCCTGCTTGTGCCAGATGGTGCCTGGACCAAGTGGCCATGCGTGGGGTGGCTCTGGTTAGCCTAATAAACGTCCAATACAAGTCAAAAATCAAAACACACACATACTAACATCTGCTAGAGCCTGCAGTACCCAGCTAGCCTTTCAATACTGAATTAAAGAGCCCCACAGCCCTTCTGTTCCCCTAGGTTAGACACTCATTACCATTTATCAAGCACTGATGTTATCTGGCCTCTCATTTTATTTAGTACCGAAGCTATTAGCATCAGATTTGATTTTGACAGTTGACGCTGCTGCTGGTAAAGCCGGGATCTGGCCGGGCGGATCGCTGCAAAATTCCGAGTTCATCAGCGGCGACACATTCCTCCTTCCCACTTGTTTACGAGCCCGAGACAAAAGAGCTCCTCGCCTGTGCCTCTGCCTTGCGGTTCGTCTCCATCACGGACACGGCTCCCGTCCCTGCCCGCCGAGGCCGCGCACACGCACGGGCACGCACCCCC
>NW_008795128.1:5394355-5394996 GCF_000699145.1 Aptenodytes forsteri
CTCCCGGCCCGACCCTAGGCGTTTGGCCGCACACGGGCCCCAGCCGCACCCCGGACCAAGGCCGGGTTCTAGGGAAAGCGGCCGCTTCGTTGGAAACTTGCGGGGAAGCGGGACGGCCGGGGAAGTTTAGCCGGGGTGCGCCCTCCCCGTGCTGCCTCGCCTGCAAACGAGCCCGATCCCCGGCCTTCCCTCTTTATTTCCCCCCAGAAGAGCCTGGACTGGGGAATTAACGCCGCGAGAAAAGACCCTCTGGGGGAGCACAGCAGCTCAAGGGCTCGAGCGCCTGGGCGCTGCTCCCCAGGTGATCCACGCCGGAAAGGTCCGCAGCCTTGCGAGCCGGGCGCTGGCATAAAGGTGGCAAGACCTCATTATCATACAGCTGAGGGTTTATCTCTCCCTCCCCCCCCTCCGGCCTCCCATCCATTTAACAAGCTGAAATAAAAAGCCACATGAAAGGCCTTCTCTGTGCTTGGCTTTAATGAGGGACACGCGACCCAACAATAAGCGCACGCTGCAATCAGGCCAAGGGCTTTACTGGCACACGCCAGACCGCAGCCCGGCTGCAGCCCGGCCCCGGCCACTGCCAAGCAGCTTGACACGGCCCGCGGCCCCCCGCGGCCCCCGCTCCCGCCTCGCTTGCC
>NW_008795128.1:5395791-5396969 GCF_000699145.1 Aptenodytes forsteri
GCGGCGGTCAGCGCGGCAGCGGCGGCGGCGGCGGCAGCAGGGTATTAATTCTGGATATGAGGGCTCTCCGCAACATTTGGTTCTTTTTTTCCAGAAAGGAAAGATGGAAAAGGGGAGGGATCGCCCGTGAGTCTGACTGACAGTTTACATAATGAGCTTGTGAGGATGCGAGGCAACTATATAAACAGCTCGAAGGGAAGCAAGTTTTCCATTTACTGAGCGCTGTTAGCACCGGTTAAAGGAGGAGCGGTTCCACACAAGCACTCCCCTCCGCGTCTCTCACCAAACCCACCCGGCTTTGGAGTTTATAAAGGCGACGACAGCGATCAGAGGTCGGCGGCTGGCTGCAGGATTAATTCCCAGAAGGGGACGGATCGACACCTGGATTTTACCTTCCGATTTCTGCTGGCGCTCGGGGAATATTTGGAAGAGTAGGTTGCTGCAGGAGAATCGCCGTGACGCCTCCCTTTTCTCCCTCAACCGAGAAGCGCTTCCTTGGACCATTCGAGGAATACAGGAGGAAAACTAAACCCACTGAGAACTGGCAGCTTGAATAACACAAGGATGACAGCCTTGCGCATCTTTGGCTTGACGTTTCTGTTAATGATTTTGCAGCAGGTAATCGCACGTCGCAAAAAAAAAAAAAAAAAAAGGGTTCGCGAAATGTAAAGTGGGTGATGGAAGCAAGTTTGCATGGCAAAGCCGGGGTAAGGTCTGATTTGGCTATTTTGTGTGTCTCCCCTTTGTGCAGAGGGTGTCCGGCTCTGGCGTCTTCCAGCTGGAGCTGCACGAATTCGTGAATAGCCACGGGTCTCTGGCCAGCGGGAAGCCCTGCTCCCCCCACTGCAGGACCTTCTTTCGCGTTTGTTTGAAGCATTTTCAGGCAGTGGTCTCCCCGGGCTCCTGCACTTTCGGCAGCATCATCACCCCGGTTCTGGGAATAAACTCCTTCAGCGTCAAGGATACGGAGAGATTTGACAGCCCCATTAAGTTGCCCTTTAACTTCACGTGGCCGGTGAGATTCCGCTTTAGACCCGATTGCGACGGTGGGGCAGGAGGGCGGCAAGGGAAGGCTAATCGCAGCGCGCTGTTAATCTGTAATGTAAACAAACTACTTTCGCCTTTAGACTTATTTCCAGAACTTCCTTTAAAGAAAAAAAAAGCAAAAAAAAAAAAAG
>NW_008795128.1:5398117-5398377 GCF_000699145.1 Aptenodytes forsteri
TTATTTTTGGGTGGGAAAGCGAGGCGGGCTGCGGTGAGAAAGCCGGGAGGCTGCCAGCGAGCCCCGGCCGCCTTTTCCTGTATTTTACACCTTGCTCGAATTCCGCCCTTTGGAAAGGAATAATGGCTTTGGGATGTTTTTCTGAGCGGAGAGGAAAAGGATATTTCACGGCAGCCCTCGCTTTCAAAGGCCCCTCCGCTGAGCCCCCCTCGGCCGGGCTTAGCGCTCCCGCCCTGCACACCCCGGCGGCCACCTCTGCA
>NW_008795128.1:5398893-5437075 GCF_000699145.1 Aptenodytes forsteri
GCCGCCGGCAACGGCTGCCGCGCGAGGCGGAGGGAGGGGGCGCCCCGCGCGCCCCTACGCCGCCCTCGTCGCCCCGGGGCCTCCGTGGGCCTCAGGCCGGCCTCAAGCTCGCGGAGGCCTCGGCGCACTGAGGAACATCACCCGCTCTGGCTTCCCTAGGCCCTCGTCTGCGCTGACGGGGCGTTCGCGTGGGATAGGGGTGACGCTCAAGAGGCCTTCGAGAAAACACGACCGTCGGGGAGCTTACTTGATGAAGGGACTCGGGACCCAAAAGCACGTCCCCTTGCCCGGTTCCGCCAGCTGGCCTGACCCTGGTTGTAGCCATCTTTGCGGTCAGCCCTTAAAATAGGGTGGCTGAGACAGCACGGTAACAAAGCGCTGTGTATGGTTACCCGGTAGGCCCTTGGGGCCATGTTTTCATGCTGACCTTTCCACTCCCTGCCTGGGGAGAGAAGGCTCCACGCTGAGGACTTTGGCCCCTTTGGCTGCAACTGCCAATGCTGTGCTTCACCTCTGCGAGCGTTAGCAGCAAAGAAAGAGCTAGCAGGGAAAGGATCTTGGCTGATATCCCTGAATCAGCGATATCTATTCCAAGTTAAAATGCTAGCAGCTTGCCCACACAAACGCTTCCACCGTTCCTGCTGCCAGAGGAGATGAGACAGGTGTTGCGGTGTAGTAGTGGAAATCTTTGCTGTGGGCTCAGGGTCCCGTTGGGTTTTTTCAGTCTTTCATTAGCACAAGCCAAAGCTGCCTCCTCTTGCTCCTTTTCTAGCAAGAGTTGCAAGAGTTCACGTTTGTTGTATAAACAGAAAAACTAAAGAACAACTTGTCAAATGTTGGCTCTCCTTGTTCATTTCCTCCTGCTCTAGAACTCCCTGTACCGAGAATTTTTAAAACAAAGCTGTGAAAGTGCAAAACTGTTTTTCAAAGTATTCTTTTAAAAGCTGGCATTTACCCTTTAAAAGTGTATTCCATAGTGCCATGTGTATTTACCTAAACATTTCTGCTTTTTTATGTTCTCTTTACAGCCATCTGTCTGTCTGGATGTACTGAACAGAATGGATATTGCAACAAGCCTGGAGAGTGCATGTGAGTAGATGGCAGTTGCAACCTGAACTTCAGTTAAAATGTCGCCTTGTAATAGAAACTTAAACTCTTTTCCATGTCATTAATGTTTTAATTTGACTTTTCTTTTAGCTGTCGTCCCGGTTGGCAAGGCCGCTACTGTGATGAATGCATTCCCCATATAGGCTGCCGCCACGGGACTTGTAAAACACAATGGCAGTGCATATGTGATGAAGGATGGGGTGGCCTCTTCTGTGATCAAGGTTAGTTCTGAAGGTTGTGCTTATGGCTCTAGGCTGGGTACTCCTCAGTACTGGACCAAGAAATCTGACCCATTCCATCTAGAATTAAATTTCTGCAAGGTTCATAGGCATCAGTTTGTACCACCGCTGTCTTAGATACCAATTCTTGTATTTGTAGTGATTTTGTCTGAAAACAAGCAAACGTTTTTGGTAGCTGCAGTTTTTCTCTTGCAAAAAAAGTTTTTCTCTTGGAAAAAAACCCAACAACCTGGATGAGTGTTGAACAGGCAAGTTTTCTGCCTGCTCAAGCCAAGTTTAACTTATTCCCTGTACAACTATAACAATTTACTAAACAGTTTCCAGCAGCAGTAAACACCATCATTTGGGCCTTCCTTATTTTGCATACAAGGAAGTTAACTCATGTGATAAGTCTGGAGCATGAGAGAAAAATCATGTAAGCAAGAATGAAAAGTACAGGTTCCATTTTAAGGTACACCAGACCACTTCCACCTATTCAACCCATTGAATCACTGAACCGTAGCCAGCTGAGCAGTCATGTCCTCAAGGCCATATATGCACTGCTGGCACTGAGATCATCAAGTGCTCAAAGCAAGCTAAGTGTTTTCGAGACAGTTATAGGATTAAGATGGCGAAGTCTGAATTAAGCCGGAAAAGTAAAGTTGCAGATCTTTTTCTGCTTGTAGTTATCTATTAACCAGTTGTATTCCAATTACTCTGTGGTATTTATAGAGATAATAAAGATTTTCTGCTTGTGTCCTATGAACTTGTGTGCTTAACCTCTGTCTCAAATTTAAAGGAAAAAAAAAAAAAAGGACCGCCAAGCTTGGCAGAGCATTTAGACAGTTTAAACTACTAACATTCATAACAAGAGAGCATGGTAAATAAACAGTAAAAGATTTCTAGTGTTTGTTTAAATCTCCAAGCCAAAACATCTTTATTTCCTTCCTGCCTCCCCAGAATGTGCCTCGGAGCACACCTTTTAAAGATGGGGCTCACTGTTTTAGTATGTATTCTGTTGTGCACAAAGTAGAGCATTTAGACAGTTTAAACTACTAACATTCATAACAAGAGAGCATGGTAAATAAACAGTAAAAGATTTCTAGTGTTTGTTTAAATCTCCAAGCCAAAACATCTTTATTTCCTTCCTGCCTCCCCAGAATGTGCCTCGGAGCACACCTTTTAAAGATGGGGCTCACTGTTTTAGTATGTATTCTGTTGTGCACAAAGTGTCTATAGTGCCGTGGCGTGTCTTTCAGAGAACACACACTGAGGAAGTAAGTTTTCCAACTTGGCATTTAAATCCCATTGCAGCTAACGGGTGCACACAAAAAATGGAGAGTGTACCAAAGCACTAAGAAAGTTAAATTTTTGCCAGGTCTCTCAAAATTCAGAGCTCATGTATTACAGTGATGGACGTAGAGAAATATCTAAAATCGATGATAATCTGAAACATCTGATTATTACTGATAATAGCCTGGATAATCATCTCCAATATTCCTTTTGATAGCAAAATGAAATACTTCATTGAAAATTCTGTCTTTTTTTGTTGTCTAAAGTGTTTTTGTATGAATGTCCTTTCCCAGCTGTCAGAGATGTTTTCTCTAACTCCTGGTATCTTTGCAGATCTGAACTACTGCACTCACCACAGACCATGCAAAAACGGAGCAACGTGCATGAACACTGGCCAGGGCAGCTATACGTGTTCCTGCAAACCTGGCTTTACCGGTGTTGACTGCGAACACGAGATCAGCGAGTGTGACAGCAATCCCTGTAGGAATGGCGGTAGTTGCACGGTAAGGGCATTTTAAATGTAAAGTCTTTGTGTGAAGCAAGCCCCGGTATACCTTTTCAGAAATGGTTCTGTAACAGCATAATGGGAATTCGATAGTACACAGGTTCATTACTGACGCTCACAACTATCATACTGAACCCTTCCCGAGAGGTGTCAGGGGAGGAAGTCTGTTACAGGAGGAGATGTATCATCTAGATTAGAACTAGTCAACTGATCCTTAGGTTTCTGTGGCAGCCATTATGAGAGCTTGGCAAGATCCAAGGTTGGTGAGGGAGCAGATCTGTAAAAAAAAAAAGCTTCTCAAACCAAGCTTCATACAGAAATGCGCTAAGTCTGCATTTTAATAGCAAATAAAAGAAAACTTCCGCTTTCTGTTACGGGAGCGTAGTGTCAGACAATATGAGGGCAATCAGCTGAAACACTTTCTGTGAAGCAGGGTCCTGCATTTTTAGTTTCCTGCAGTCTAGTGTTTCTGTGTGTTTTCGGACCCAGTCAATGATTGATTCTACCTGTTGATAAAGACTGATCGATTATAGATTCAAATGTAATCTGATGCATGTTTAGATTAAAGCTAATGGCGCAAGACCGTAGCTCCCTTCTCCCAAGGCCTTGGACATACAGTACTTGGAAAGAAGAAACAGTTTTGTCATGATCTAAGTGGTGGGACTTATCCATGGCAAAGCAACGTAAGCCCTTGTAAAGAAAAAAAGGGCTCTTATGCCAAGGATAAATGGCCTGATCACAGCTGTGTAGGTCTACACATGCCATTCTGCTTTGGGAGGACCTCGGGGATCCCATTAGACAGTAGTGGTGTTAGTAATGTTTTTGTCTAGCTGCCTGTAGGCTCCCTACAACTGCATCTGCTCTGCTTGTGTAGCTGCATGATTACTCCTACAATGCTAAGTACGGCCGATTCACCGCTCTATCCCTCACAGGCCAGCCTGCAGTTATTTACTCTCCAAATGTCACTTTTGCCACATCAGGGTGTGGATGAGAAGGGACTGAACAGCTCTTGCTGCCAACCAAAAATAAGCATGCAAGCAGCTATCATTTGGTGCCATCAAATAACAGTGGCCTAATGTTGTGTTTTGCAGGACATGGAGAATGGTTATCACTGCCTGTGCCCCCCTGGCTACTATGGCACTCACTGTGAGCACAGCGCTTTGACCTGTGTAGATTCACCGTGCTTTAACGGTGGCACGTGCTTGGAAAAAGAACAAGGGGCCAGCTACACTTGCATTTGCCCTTTCGGCTTCACAGGGTCAAACTGTGAAAAAAAAGTAGACAGGTGCACAAGCAACCCATGTGCAAATGGTGAGTCTTTTTATCAAAAAAATCTCGTGTCTCTGACTCGTTTGTGCTTTTCAGTGCAGAAGTGATAGAAATCCAATCTGACCTCTACTCTTTCTCTAATACATTAGTCTCTCTCCCCCACTGTATTTCACGTCTACCCTAATTTTAGTCTCTTGCTGGGGGGGGCGCTTTCACTGGCATTTTCTGTGCAACAAAACAATGCACAAGGTTTATCATGTGATGGGGAAGATGGCAGAATTAAGTAAATTAAATTAACTTTATTATATACTTAGAAGGGGCATATTTTTAAGGCATGGTGATACAATCAGGTAAACTAGAAGGAACTTTTAGATGTGCGGTTGTTTTGTAAAATAACCTCCCTCTTCTTGAGATAGTATAAAATGCTAACCGGGGAGAGGTTTAGGTTTCCAAGTCAAGTGCATTGCAGACTAATTTTTTTTATTTTACTTTTTTTTCCTCAGATGGTAATTGCTTTTACCTTGGTCAGATTCGTGTGTGTCGTTGTCGGGCTGGTTTCTCTGGTCAGAAATGTGAGATAAACATCAATGATTGTGCCAGAAACCCATGTTCCAATGGGGGAACTTGTCATGATCTGATCAACGATTACACCTGCACGTGCTTGCCAGGCTACAGTGGCAGGAACTGTGACATCAAAACCAGAGATGAGTGTGCTTCTGGGCCATGTGAGAATGGAGGCACGTGCTACAGCGGACTTTATAGTGCCAACTTTGTCTGCTACTGTCCTTCTGGCTTCATGGGCAACCGTTGCGAATTGCCAGTTTATTCAGTGCCCGTTACACTTCCTCCTAAACCAGTCCCCTGGATTGCTATATCCATGGGGGTGGGGCTGGTGGCTTTGCTCATACTGTTCTGCATGATAGCAATGGTCATCAGGCAGATGAGGATGCACCCAGAGCAGGACTTGGAGACAATGAACAACCTGTCTGACTTCCAGAAGGACAATCTCATTCCAGCTTCCCAGCTCAAAAACACCAATAAAAATAAAGACCTTGAAGTGGACTGTGGGCTGGAGAAATCAAACTACAAACCCAAGAATCATAAACTGGACTACAATCTGGTAAAAGACCTGACAAGTAGAGGGACACAGGAAGATAAATATTACAAAAGTGAAAAGTGTTTAGGAGAAAAGTCTCCCCTCCGACTACACAGGTGAGAATCCAGTCTTCCTTCTAGTCTTTCTTAAGGCCCCTCATCTTCATACCGGTCTAGAAGCAGATGAGAAAATATGGGGAAAAGAGAAACCTCGAGCAGATAATATACAACACAAACCAGAGCAAAGCCAGGAATCTTCATACTGGAGTATGTGTGTCATGGCCAAGTGGTATCCTTAGCTAAGTCCATTAAATTGAGTGTTTGTGCAGGGTGCTGCTAGTGTGGGTACAGTGAAGGGGAAGGGGAGTGGCTAGGTCAGTGGTGAAAGTAAGAAGTGTCTTTCTCGGTAGATCTTGGAGGAAGAACAGTTAAGGCCTATAGCGATTAAAAATAAGTATTTTGCTTATTAAGAAGGCAAAATGATCTGCTTACTGAGAAGAACGATAAAGTAAAAATAACTACTCTTTTTCAAAAAAAGAAAAGGGCAGGTGTTCACTGGCTGATCAGTCTTCTGATACATGTACTGAAAGTCTTGTCTGGGATCTGCTTGCAGCTGTTACACTGAGGGATCTGAGGAGCACACTGTTAGGTTGGACATGGCAGAAGCATAGGAAGACAGTAGCTATTCCTTGCTTCCACTTTTCTAGTATAATGTCCTGCCATCATACAGAACATGTGAAACTTCATCCTCTGCACTTCCCTCCCACACCTTCACGGCTATCTCATTCCACCCCTCCATATTCATCGTAGATTTTGAGTCAGGCTTGTTAGTAGTCAACTAATGTTCTTTTCTCTCTGCCCTGCCTTAGTGAAAAGCCGGAATGTAGGATATCAGCGATATGCTCTCCGAGGGATTCGATGTACCAGTCTGTCTTTGTGATAGCAGAAGAAAGGAATGAGTGCATCATAGCCACAGAGGTAAGTAAGTACACAGGTGTACAGGCATAAATTCACAAAGTAAAGGCGTAAATTATCCTTTAGAATTGCATCTGAGAAGGTTACTCTCTTTCCAGGGATCCTACTGCTTCCCAGCATTCCCCTCTCCTCTCCTGTGGCCCACACGGAACATACAGTGGGGAAAATAAAGAAATTAGCAGCTCTGATTTTATTAAACCAGAGATTTTGAGCTTAGATAAGTCAGCGGGAGATGAAAGCATGGAACATCAGCCCATAAAAATTCAGCACACTGTAGGATTATTTCCTCTTAAATAGGTAGTCAGCAAAAATGGAAATAATAATCGTTCATAGACCCATTGATGTAAAGCCACGTTTTTTTCTCATGACTACAATGGATAATCTGTGTTCTGTGGAAACAGGCAAAGCTATAGATTTCCAGCAAAAGATGGAAGGTAGCTGCGTGTGTTAGTGGATAGGCGTAACGGCCATTTAGGAAGCCTGTAATAAGGTAGTTTCAACCTCTTGGCGTTTAAGCTCCAGCTATATATTCTCTAACAGAAGTTAACGCTGTCATTGATAAACACATCTAGATTTTGATGTTATATTGAAAAGTCAGAGGACAGATACACGAAAAAGGAAGGGCCTAGCATTGAACTTTAAAGACTTTAAAAAGCAGCTATTGAGGAACCAACCAGTTTTTGAAGAATTACTGACCCTTTGGAAAAAGGCTCAATGGAAGTTAAAGGCAATTTGACATTAACCAGTACCTGCCTTCTTCAGTGTAGCCATCTTCAGGACTAATTTCAGACTCCAGGAAAGAGAAGCTTGCTGTGCCATATAGCAGTGATCTGTGAAGTCAGATCTGCAGGATTCTGTCTCCCTTGCCAGGGTGGATATCAGATTTCCTCTTGAAGGCAAGCCGGAATGCAAGTCAACCAACAATATTAAAAGTTTAAGACTAAGTGAAAGGATTTTCAAAGATACAAATGACAGCTAGACGCTTCATTCCCATTAACTGACCTAAATACCGTATCTTCCTTTGAAGATCTTGCTGAGCAAAGCTAGACTCCCAGATTTACCTCAGGCATCTCCGAAGTGTTTTTATTTTCAGAATGACAGCCTCTGAAACCTCTCTCCACATCCTTCAGGCTTAATGCTTCTGAACACAAGCTATTTAACTACACCATATGCTTTTTACAGAGACCTAATGTTAAGCACCCAGATTTGTAAGCATTCTTCCCCTCAGTCCAGGTAGAGAGGCTGCTCATCATACAGATGACTTCTTTTGCTGGTGATTCTTTGTCTCTGGACACAGGCAAAAACATTGAACGCTGATAGTTAAACTGCAGTCATGTCTGGCTTAAATTGCTTTGGTTTCACATACTTGAATTACAATTCGTTAGTTCTGCAGTGCTCTGTATGCTGTGCTTCCTTCTCATTCCTGGTATTATTTTATATCCTGACAGGTATAAGACTGAAGATCAGCCCATTTGCACCTCAGATTTGGTAATGCCAGTAGATGGACGTTCCTGCTGCATTGTTTACAATTCAGAACTGGATTGGACTGTTTTTAATTACATGCAACTTGCTGCTCTCAGGCGGAGGATGGAACTGGGTGAACTGGACAGACTGTGAATTTACTGAAAGATGCAATACACCTTTTTGTTCTTACTGCCCTTGTTTGAAGTTTGATACCAGAATCTCATTGGCTATAGAAGAGGGGAGGCAGAAGGAAGAGAGAGGCGTTAAAAATGTTGTTGTTTCAATTTGTTTTCAAAAGATACTGAGGCCAGTTCCTCATGGACAGACCCCTGGCTTTCCAGAACTCTGGTTATGGGAGGTGCCGGTAGATGAGGAGGCACTTAACTATCACAGATGTTGCCGTGGAAGGTGTGAAGAAAGACACATTGCTGTGCAGATAATGGATACAGTATAAACGAGGTCTCCATTTTTTTCTGGGTTTAAAAGTGCCTAAAATGTGTCAAGAGAATCTAACAAGCCCAAACAGAGACTTGACTGCTCTTTTTGCAGTTACCTGAACAGTATTGGGCAGGGGTGGTTGATACTTCCTGCTACACATCTACGTGCGTCTCCTCTCTCCTGCTGCATGTACTGGGGACTGTGTAAGGGGCGAGACGAGGAAGGAAAGAGGAATATCGAATTTACATGTCATCTCATATGGTGATGCTTTGGAGAACTGATTGACCCAAGCCACAATATGGGACGGGATTTTTGTGGATTTAAACATTGGAGAAGGAAAAGTTGTGATAAGGAATGTGTACTGCCTCTTCCCCATTGATAAGGAGGAGGCGTGATCCCAGCTCTATTTAAAGCCTTACAAATGCGTTTAAAATCAATCAGCTCCTAGAACCTTTATGTGCTGAGCTGTCTCAGCTGTTTTCATGCCCTTTGCACTACCAGTGATTGTGAATAGACATTACTTTTTTCTTCTCCTTCCTCATTCTCTCCCTCCTGCCTTATTTTGACACAAATTTGGGGGTTTATGTCATGTTTCTGAATTAGGTGACACCTTCTACTGCAAATAGTCTCAAAATTGCAGCTGTTACTTTCTGAAGAAGCAGCAGTGTGACCCCGCCCATTTCTCCATCTGGTTGCAAAACTCCAGCTCCTGTCCTTCATCCCGGTTCCAAATGCCCGATAGCGAAGCACCCACTGAGATGCCCTCTGCCAAGACAGGTGGAGATTAGAGTTAGAAGGGTCTAGGCTCGTCCTGTTTCTTTCATACCCTCCCACCTCTACAGGGAAAAGGGGAAGCCTGCCTCTGGAAAGCAGAGGCGTGCAGAAACTCTTTTCTTATATACGTATTTACAGCAATAATACTGGACACCCCAGTGGAAAGTGCTGTGCCGCTAATGAGATGAGACCGTGGGGTGGGGCAGAATGAGGAGGGAGGAAACAAGACCTCTTCGAAGAAACCTGGACCGTGCTATCTCTCGGACAGCGATATTCCTGCCCTTGTAAATCCTGTTGTTGGACTAGCCCATCTACTGCCTTGAACTGTGCAGACAAGACCCCTTCATAATGTCCACTACTGACCTTCTGCTCTGACCACATAGGACCATTTTGAAGATGACCTTCAGAAATCAATAATATGGGGTTTAGTTTGTCTGTTTGTAGTTTATTTTGAAGACTAGTACTTCAGTAATTTAAAAAAAATCAGAAGCACTGAACTTTCTACGTTTTATAACATTATTTTGTATATAATGTATATTTATAATCAAAACAGAAGTGTAAATATGTTTATTACTTCTCATGTAATGTTTTTAATGTGATGACAAAGTTTGAATTTTATTTTTTTTTTCAAGCAATGAAAATACTTTCCTGCTACTACAGAGTTTACTGTGGTTTGTCCTTTTACACTTCAGGTTCCATGATTCTGTGACAGCCAAGGTTACTTGAAGCCCCAGAAGTAAGTTTGTCTGCCTGCTCCCTGCAGTCAGCCCTACACTTAGGTTTTTTCACGCCGACTGCTGTCGTCTGCTTTTATAACCGTTAACTGATGTCAACAAAGTTGTTCAGCTGCGTGGCATTCATCTGACAGAAAAGTTACACATACTTATATTGTGATATATAAGTTTGAATTTTATTTTTTTTTTCAAGCAATGAAAATACTTTCCTGCTACTACAGAGTTTACTGTGGTTTGTCCTTTTACACTTCAGGTTCCATGATTTTCTGTGACACAAGGTTACTTGAAGCCCCAGAAGTAAGCTTGTCTGCCTGCTCCCTGCAGTCAGCCCTACACTTAGGTTTTTTCACGCCGACTGCTGTCGTCTGCTTTTATAACCGTTAACTGATGTCAACAAAGTTGTTCAGCTGCGTGGCATTCATCTGACAGAAAAGTTACACATACTTATATTGTTATATATTATATAATATTTAAATTACATATTTATATATAATTATATATAATATATATATTATTCTCTTGCTAAGGAGTGGGACTGAACTGTCAGGAAAGTTATTTTTGTTAACGCTTCACTCTTCCTCTTCCATGACAACTTGTGGCATGGAAGATACAGATTTAATACCATTTCAGAGTGGCTTGTGGCTTAATAAATGTGCTGGCTTGGGGTTCACTTGCAGAGCAAGATATGATTACTATTTTTTTAATCCCATTTCTTTAAATACTTTCAGTAAGACCCAAATCTTGCCCTAGTCAGGTTACTCTTGCACAGCGTCTACATCTACACCTGCAAGATTGTATCCTTGTTTGTTTGATTGCGATGGGTGAGATTTGTCTTTCACTTGTGGGATCAGGGGGAATTTCAGGCTTTCTCCTCCTGAGTTCCGCACGCTACTCCAGCAGCCGTGTCCTCCCGGGGCATCACAAAGTCATTATCCTCCACAGCCCTTTTGGAGGACGTTTCCACAAAAAAAGTGTAAAAAGCACACGCGTATAAAACGCTCCCAGCAGGTTTAGTAGCCTTTGAAGCACATACGTTACAGACAATTAAATCTCTCACTAGGTCAGCTAGGTGCAATAGAGCCGACCTCTGAATGCACAAAAGCAAAAACTGTAAGAACAGGAAACCACTGCTACTCTATTTTAGAACCAGACTTTTTTTGTTGTTGTTGTTGACAAAATGCCAAAAAAGCATCTTAGTGTTGGATGCCTTTCCTATCTTTCCCCAAAATAAAATCTAACCAAAATTTGCTAGTTTTTAAAAAAACACAAAGCAAAAATCCCCACTGGTGTTAAAAAAGCACCATAACAAATTATTTTTACTTTGTCATTAAAATACTGCAAATAATGGTTTATAAGGGTCCTTCTTCGTGTATTATTAAGGTTACATAAATACTATTTACTTTGGATGGTTTTGTTTCTCCCTCTTCAGTTCTTTTCTTAGCGAAATTAGCTTTCAAATCCCAGCCAATTTCCCTGGCTACCATAAAAATAAATTTAAGATGAAACTCAGAAATAAAAAGCCACCTCCCCCTCCCCAAACGTTCACCCCGTAGAGCAAATTATGAAAAACAAGCCATTGACAAAAAGCCGAGCAGATGCTCCCTGCTTGCAGTCCTTCCTCGGCAATGTGAAACAAACCCAACAGATGCCTCTCTTAATTGAGCACATGGATTACATACACACATGCACTCTGTCCTGCTTAAAACAAAACACGCACAAAAATCAAACAGGAAAATAGCCAGAGAACTCTTCCCAAAGCCTAGGCAAGCAGGAATGCTAAGACCAAAAAAGACTCGGCTCTTCCTGCTCAAAACGAGACAGGAAACCGTATCCGTAGACAGAAGGGAGTTGAAATCCGTTAAAACCCGTGGACCTGATTATGTAGATCCCACAGGGTAAAGCAGGTACAACACATGCCTTTGTGTATCCACACAGGAGAGAGCAAAGAAAAAAAAGCATCAGCTTACAAGGAAATCTGTGAATATTTACTGGAGGCAGTACCGCACTATGCAGCTACCACAATAGATCACAGATCCTACACAGGAAAAACAGGAGCGGTGCCTGCTTCCACACAGGAGGAGATGGAAAGCGTATGTGAATCTATGCACGTGTGCACATCCCCAAGTCCTTGCCAAAGAAACTACAAGCAAATTAGCTGAACACATAATATGACCTGGATTTAACCCACATCTTTGGCCAAAAATTTCCTTACCGAGGGCTGCTGTGCACTGACTGCTCACCAGCCTGCCCCGCCAAGTGAGTGCGTCTCAGAGCCACAGTGTATGAACTCAACAGGAGGAGCTCTGAGATCCTTCTGGGCTGTGAAGACTCAACCTGAATTTCAAAGATTCCTCTTGAGGGCCACAGATGATGCCAGGACTGTAAATGTACCAACAAATAGTCTTTTCTCCTAACAAGCTTATGGAGTTCTCAGACCCAACTGTATGACTAACTTCTCTCAGCATAATTTTCACCAACTATGGCAAGATTATGGATTTGGCTCGACGACTGCACCTAAACTTGGCTTTCAGTTTTAAAAGACTGCACAAACTCACTTAAAAGCAATGTGACAAAACAACAATTTTAAGAATGGACTCCTGACTCCGAGAAACTCTTTGGCGTTTCCTTGTATTAGCACTTGATAGAAACTATTTCACAGCCACACAGAGCCCTTCAGTCTAAACAATTTCAGAGCTGGATTGAGTGAGAGGGGTGCTGCTCTGTGCAGCGCTTCGCTTGAGTTGTTCCATGTTCGGCTCCAGCCCCTCACCATTTACCCCTTTAAACAGTCCGCTGATTAGGGGAAACAGATGCTGGGATATACCCGTAACTATAGCACCCACTGGTGCTGAGACAACATGCAGCAGGACTGTGCTGATGCAAGCGCAGCACAGGGCACGAGTTCGGTTAGGTGAGTGTAGATGAGGGATGCTTGTAGAAATGAGGCTTGATACAGGATGTGCCTAAAATGGGATAAAATGCAGAATGCATTTTATTATGCACAATACTTGTCCAGCAACAGCTCTCAGCCTTGAAAGAGCTGCTGAGAAAGCCTAAATTAGTTATTGTGCAATTGCAACCATCTAGTCCAACAGAAGAAACCATCTCTGTAAAAACGCATTTCAAGTATTTTCATTGCTCCTCAGTCTTTTTTAATCAGTTCATGCTAAAATGAGAAAGGCACAGCAGGTCACTAACAAACGTACTATAGTGGCTTAAGCGACAGTTATGTATCTAAGTTTGCCTGTCATTCCCTTATCTCACATACCTGATCCATAAATACATACTCATTTTACGCAGTAGATATGACACTCCCAGCTCATTTTGCTCACAATCCAAACTCCAGTTGTGGAGAATTGACATAACTCAGTGGCCCTCTGCCACGCTTCACTATTTTCATAACTTCAATTTTACGGCCTCTCTGGAGAGTCAACATGAAGATTTCCCCCCTCCACACTCCCTCTGTTTAAGTTTTGCCAGCTCAGCTCCCAGAGCTTGCAGGTAGTGACCCTGCTGGCCGGTGACGCCCAAAGCAGTGAGATTTCTCCTTGATGACTCTTGCGCCTGCTCTAACCCTGCCTACTCTGCTCTCAGACCTTGCCTGGGCAACACCGTGACTCAGCACCATAAAACTACCCTTTCTCTTTCTCCTCCCTCTGCTGGTCTTATCACCACCGCCATCCTCGCTCCTTTCCCCCGTGCAGCTTTGGGGCATATTTCTGCAGCACAGTGGCCTATCATGCTGCAGGGTTAGGACGGAACTCTCTGATTCACCAGGTAAATGATTGTGTACAGAGCAATAATTTCAGGTGCTAGAGCAATTGTTCCATGCACAGCATTTGATTCTGGGGACCAGCATGTACCTTTGTCCCTTCCCTTTTAAATCTTGATTTAATCTGATGGCAGACCATCATCTTCCCATAGGTGCTCCCTTCTCCACAGGTAGATCAGTCGTCCTCCCCAATGAGCTGTTCAGCCCTTGGGAGATGCAAGGGGGGAGAGACACAACGTTGATCTGCTTACAAGGCTCACCCAGCAGTCACTGCCACCCAGAGGTCTTCACTGCCTTCCAGCAACCCTCCACACATGTGCCCGAGGGACTCGGTGGTGACAGGCTCTGTGCAGCTCTCCAGGCTGCAGGAGTGCACCCCTGGGCAGGAAGAAGAGCAGGTAAAGTTTAAAAGTGCAGGGCATGGAGTGGACTGGAAAATAACTCCTGCTCCTCAAGTCTCCATCTCATTGTCCTCCCCTCTGACTGGGTCACTCAGGGCTTCTGACTGACATGTCATGTGAGAGGGGACACCCAATGGCTAAGGCACATAGAGTGGTCCACATCTGGAGATAACATAACCCTGGTTGTTATGTGACCTGCATAACACAGATGATCCCATGACTACTTTATCTCTTCCACATACTGTACAATAGTGATAGACTTGCCTCTCACATAGGTAGCAGTGTAGTACATAACTACCATAGAAGGGCTTAATCCTTCTTCGTTTCCCCTGTGAGCATCATGTCTTTCCTCCTGCCAACCAAGATGGAGACAGTGCTCAGACTCCATCTATCCCTGCAGCCAACCCACCCTTGCAGGCTGCTCTGCATGAAGACCGGGTCATTCCCAGGGAGCATCCCAAGGTGCAAAACAGCACCTTGTTCGTAGTCATGTTTTGCAAATACACAGATAAATGAGGAAAACATGCAGTTTGAGGAGGGGCTGTTTGGTGATGACATCTTTTATCTGTGCTTTATGACTTATTTGTTGAGTTGTTGCTGGCTTCACAGTGGTTTTGTTGACTACGTTTCTAACTAACCGCCTAGAAGGTCACAGCGGCACCATGTTTGTTTTTATAAATTAAATTAAACCAACTCATATTTAACATCCAAACAGATCTGCTGAGAGTTGGGTTTATAGCTGGAGAGGCCATCACCAGCCAGAACAGGATTCGACCATTCCTGGCATAATGCAAGATCTCTGACGATCCCTGTACTTAGGCACACAGCGCCCACGACGGTTTGTGAGCAGGGTCAAAATTCCTGGTGCAAATATGAATCACTGTGCATTTTAAATTCCTTTTCTATTAACACTGTTTAATATTTGCCTTACATTTTCTGCTTTGGCAGAAAATGCCAAAGCATTGCCAAAGCATTTTTGTTCCTGCCCATAAACTCATTTGTTCTCTGGAAGATTGTCAGCAAAGAAACACAAGACAATCTGAACAAAATGGTTTTTTTTGGGGGGGAACCCACACAGGATAAAAGTGTGATAATTACAAAAGATATGGCCCTGCTCTAATCCCCTCTTTCAGTTCAGCCCACCAGGTCCTGGTGTTAGCTTCTTCATCAATAGCTTCTCCTCTCACGTCTCCTTATATCACAGAGGCTCTTTTCTTCCTCCAGACCCCCTCCCTTCATGAAGACTACACTGATTTTCACTCTGTTAATGGTATCTACATTTGTCATAAGTTGCTTAGGAGGAGATTTTTGAAGTTCTCCAAAACTCTAGATACAATTCACAATGCATGGCCAGGCTTCTGGAGACAGAGTTCACTTACATCCTAGGAACAGGTAGAAATGCCCACGTGCTTATAATTGCAAAAAGCTCCTTTGTCATGGAGACAGCATAGTTAAGAAGCCTTTACATCAGATACACATTTTTAATACATGGGGAGGAAGAATTTCCTTGCCATTCTGGCAGTTGCTCCACAATCTGCTCTCAGACATCTTCAGCAGACACAGGTTCATCTCACCTCACTGCAGCCATCCAAGCATGAAGCATCTAGTTTAAGCCAACCGTGCGGCTTATCTAGGGTTCACGGAGAAAGGTAGACCCTTCCAGCATTTTCACCTGGAGAGGCAGCTGAAATAACTGGGAGTGAAGGGTGACTCTTGGAAGGGTCAACGCCATTAACTGAAACCTGACAACTACCTTTAAGATGGTTCGGGCTGTGCAAGAGACATCCTTAGGCGTGAATTTGAGGAGCAGGCAATGCTTCTCTGAAGGGAGTGGGATGTGGACGCTTAACCCCTACACGTCCTTGAGAAAGCATCCCTTTTGACGGCTGCCCATTCCCCTCTCCTGACATGTGAGATGGAGTTGTTAATGCTAATGTGACTCAGAAGGATGTTGCGAGGACTCATTCATATCCTTCAGACTCCTTGTGGCTGCGGAAGTGCAAATAAGCCTTTACCGGTCTCGTCTTATTGTTTAAATAGCCGCTCCGTGTAAACAGCATCTGGGCAAACCAAACAGTGGTATGTGGGCGCGCAGAGGCAGACATCACTCCCGCCACCTCCCCTCGCGGCGGAGGAGCGCTTTCCTTGAGTTTGAGCCCAAACCGGCCGCGTTGTGCTGCCATCATCGCTTCCTGTTTGTTACCTCATGACATCGTTTCCTGTTTCCTGCCCAATTACAACCGTGCCAACTGTTTTTCCCAAGCCTGAACCAGCTTCCCAGCACCCCCCTTTTCAGCTCACACAAAAATACCACTCTTGACACTGGCCTGGTGGTGGGGGGTGCCGCTGGCTGCTGTGTGAAGCACAGCTCTCTCCCCTCACCGGCACCTTCCCTCTCCCTGCCCGCTTGGGCGCCAAGTCCCAGGCTAAAGCAGCAAGTCTCACACATCCCATAAAGTGAGAGAGAAAGAAATGAGGTGCTGGTTAACTCCCAGGGTTTGATTGCGAGTAAGCGCAAGGCAGCAAGGTGCCTGCAAGGCATCAGTGAGCTGGACGCAGAAGGTGGTGATCTGAGGGACTCACGGGGCTCATCTCTTCGGGCACCCTGTATGTCACAGGGGTTTCCGTTTACTCAGCAATGTGGCACTGAGCTGGATAAAGCAAATGCTGCGGGAAAGCACGTTAAGGCATCAAACTACAGGGGATTAATGTGGTCTCCCAGCTAGTCTCAGTGGCTCATCACCCCCATGGTAGAAACGCTTCCACTTCTGTAGCTGAATTTGCTTTCAGCATCCAGCCAGGTTATGTCTTTCTCTGCTCTATTTAGGGCCTTTTGGCATGTGGTATTTTCTCTCTGTACCTGTAATCAAGTGATGTCCCCAGTCCTGTTTCGGCAC
This sequence comes from Aptenodytes forsteri, assembly GCF_000699145.1. Classification (NCBI taxonomy): domain Eukaryota; kingdom Metazoa; phylum Chordata; class Aves; order Sphenisciformes; family Spheniscidae; genus Aptenodytes; species Aptenodytes forsteri. Next base: position 5,415,836 of record NW_008795128.1, read on the forward strand.
CTGAGGCAGCTGAGCCCTTTCAGTCTCCCCCTGAACATCAGAGTCTCTAACACTGAGGTGAGCTCCCTGGCTCAGATGGGAAGAACACCTTCCTCCTGCTACTCTCTACACCCTTGTTTAAGCACCCAAGGTCCACATGGACCCCGGAAGGGGTCCCTTTCCCAAACCCCTGGAGGACTGCTGTCTTCTCACCAATCGTCTGATGGTGTATCCGAAGTCCTAACAGGATCCTGGAGATCTCTCAGAGACAGGGAGCAGCCTACAGGCCGGCAGAAAGCAAACACTCTGCAGTTCTGATTTTTAAGGGCAGGCGGGCAGGGACACATGGGAGAACAACCTGCATTTAATACCAGTTCACATTAAAGCACAGAGGAGCCTCCTAGGAGCTGTTACATAGCTCTGGTTTGTGCCTTTACCTGCTCTCCTGCAGTCACAGCAGCAAGGACCTGTCACAGCTAGATTAAGTGAATCCTCTTTAGCGTCCAGTATCAGTTCAGGGCCCAACCCGGATAATACATATTACCAGTTACTTACTGTGTCGGGTCACCACCTTTCAAATATGAAGCAAAATAAATAGCCTTTGCAGACATACGCCAGAGGCACGTGCCCATTTAAGCTTAGCAGAATGCCAGTGAAACTGTGAGATGGCACCTACAGTAGGCAAAAAACCCCCCACCCCTGTTCCTTCACCTTTTGCCTGCCCTGTCTATTTAACCTGTAAACTATTTGAGGAAGGAACTGTCCTTTGCTGCAGCTTTCATAATATTCAGGTGCTTCTGAGATGTAGCACAGGAAAGACCCTGGACATTCTGAACTGCAGAATGAAGACATCAAAGTAGCAATAACTGATCTACAACAAAACAAATGAAAGCTGATTTCCCTAGCTGACCCTAAATGAACATGACATATGCATGCTTTGAACTAGCTGTTTTCTTAGTAAAACACGTGGAAATAAGAGTGTACCGCTATTAGTGGTCCAATTCCAGTACAAAGCTTTATGGCTATTCCATTTGAGCGCTGCTGTCAGAAATCTGAGCAGGCAATGGTAGCAGGGCATTTTCTGTACATTAACTTCATTACAGACTGTCCCACCATAAGTAACTGTGGGGCACGCTGCTGGGAACAGGCTGGAGAGGAACAGATCATACCACGCAAATCCAAACTGGCAGCATGTGGGAGTGGTGAGAGCTCTGCTGTTGAAGGACTGTGTACCAGCTATTGCACTCACATTTTGTCTTTGGAAAGCCGAGTACGTTCATCTGTGCTGGAGGGCAGGGAGAGCAGCAGGAAAAGGGAGTAAGTATTTGCACCAGTTCCAAAAGCCTCACACATGCACGTGCACAGGCAGTCTCACAGTCCCTCAGGAGCCAGAAATACAGCATCCCTGACCAGCACTGTTTAGCCAGTAGAGGTCTGTAGAGTAGTCCCAGCCTGAGACTGCAGCTCTGAGGCTGTGAAGGCTCAGGGTAGGTGGCAGACTGTCTGCCTGTCACAAGAGGCACCTTAACCCAGTAGAGCTGTAGGGTTTCTTGTAACTGAAGACATAGCAGCCCTCTGTCACTGTGCACGCTGGTTAATGGGGAATAGAGTAGTGGGGTTAACAGAGAGTAAAATGCCCTGTGCTGCATGGCCACAGGCGTGTATTGTTACTGTGAGCAAGATTTGTGGCTGCAGGGATAGCTTACTAATATCAGGAGTACAGGTGCATCATTGCACGGTCACGGATTGAAGATGCCTGGCCAAAGTGCTTTTTTAACAGAGTTAGAAGGTTTTGCACAGCCCTGGGACCACAACAGCAAGGTCACAAGTGACGCTGTAAATAAGTCTGTATCACCATGGGAAACGCACTGAGGTGTTGCAAAATGCTGTCTGCAAGGACAGTTGCCAGGTTGGAGTCATGGGAAGAGGGTGTGTGGCACCGAAACCCATGTTACAGTACAGACAAGGCATCAGAACAGGCCCCTGCAGCCAAGGGGAGGCAACTGGGGCATTTTCAATGAGACTGAAAGCTAATGCCCCCTCCCAAAGCTGTAAGAGACGAAACAAACTCTACCCTTTGAGAAACCCACAGGGATTGGGGAATTTACACCCTGGCCTTCGGTGACTTATTGCCACGTGGCACACGATGCAGCACACCAGGTAATGCACATTAATTCAGCGCCAGCATGCAGGGCCAGGAAGGGCATCTCTCTGACAGTCACTGCTCATGTTCCGGCTTCAGACTGCAGCTCCACATAAGGAGCATTACTGCAGAGCAGCAGGCACGGGGAGAAAGCAAACAGTATTGTTTCCCCTCAGTATCAGATTCCTACCCCAGGACCCTCCTCCAGTGTGCTACCCCAGCCACGAGCAGGATCCCTGGGCTGCAGCTGTAGCACTAGGAGTTCTTCAGCAATAACAGACAAGCTAACAAACAGAGAGGTTTGTGTGGGAGAGAGCAAGTTGCATCTCCACCAGTCTGCCATCACAAAACTGACTGAAAACAGCTGAACTAGAGGGCTGCAGAGCAGCCACCCTCTGGTCTACGCCTTGAAGGGGCACAAAGCTTTCTGGTTTTCTCAGTTGTCCCTTTGCTTTAGGGGACACCTGTACATCTGGCTCAGCAGCAGCAGTGGGGTGCCTGGTACCGCCAGGAGCCCTCAGGGAGCCAGGGACCAGCTCCAGCCCCCCAAATGGCAGCCTACACAGCACAGCATTGTGTTTCTTGTCAGAGGCTCATTAACATATCAATATTTAATCACTGCCACTAGGGCACAAAGGAAGAGGGGCTGGGGAGCAGAGGGCTTTTGAAGGTTTGCAGGAGAGGCAGCACACGTGTCAGTGGGACTGCAGGCTCGAAAGCCTGACTCCCAAGGCAGCTTGGAGGCGGGTGGGGAGAGCAGGCCATGTGCTTCTCTAGGTTTGGTTAAAGATGTCACCATGTCCCCTCAGGGACCAGCACAGTTAGTCACTTCTGCAGCATTGATGTTTTGGGGTATGGCTGGTTGGCTTTTGATTTCTTTTTCTCAGGCTCGCACACATGCTGGAAATTATACTAGCAAAGAGGCAGTTAGAGTAGTGTAAGGGGTATTTGTAAGCCTACAGCAAAAGGCATCAGCATGTCATGGCAAGCAGCTGCACTGCACACACTTACTTTGGAAAGGATTCCTCACTGTCCACCTCTACTTTTCTTTCACTCCAGCTCCTGTTTCATTTCTCCAGGTCCTGCCACCTCCTTTCTGAGAATAACTAACTGCAGCTCTCCAACCTTTCTGAGTCATTTTCCAGAGAGGCAGAGGCATTCAAGGCACCATTGTGCAACCACACAGGATACCGCAGGAGAAGACCCCACCCCAGACCTGCAGAGATCAGCCAGTGGATGCTATCTTTTTTATCTTTCTAACCCAATTGTTCACTTCCATAAACACCATCTTCATTTTAATGCTGTTAGTCCAGCCACCCCGCTGTGTCCTGTGGCAGTTAATGCCACAGGGTTGCAGTTGCCAAATGAAAGGGAACACCTCTTCATGCAGGCACACAGCTGCCTTGAGGGTGCTGAATAGCCCCAGTTGTAATTTTCTAGGGCTGGATGATTAGGTCCAAAATGCCTTTGCATTAACCTGTGCAGCATTTGATGCACACATCTTGTGTTCTCCTCTTGTCCTCTGCTTTTTTTTACATATGAAAAGCATTGCTGAACAGTTGCAGCATGCAATTTCCTATAACCCGGATGGAGCGTGTTCTGGAGTGTGAAGACAGCTTGTGCTAATAGTACAAAGAACAACTGGTGAAGAGACATGGAGCTCATTTTTTATTTCTCAGCCAGGTTTCCTACTAATGTAATTGCACCGACTCCAACCGAATTACATGGGTGTAAATCAGGATCACAGGAATTTAGGGTGAGGCGTCTATTCCCTTTCTCCTCTCCCAGCTCCTACTGTTCAGGCTCTGCAGCTGCCCTCTGCAGAATTCACCCTCTTTCTCTGTCCCTTGCATTCTCCGTCAGGTATTGTTATCCACTGGAGGTTACAGCAGGTGTTTGTACAGTGCTTTGAGATCCTCTGTCGGTGGAGGCTGCATTAAAGACAAACACCTCTCTTCAGTTCTGCCCTCCACCTTGCTGTCACTATCACCTTGCAGGATGTGCCCAAGTGAATGGCACAGTTCCTATACTGACACAAGCTGAAGGCAATACTGAAGAGCCTCCTTTTGGCTGCAAAACCAGACTGCCAGAGCTGATTGTTTGTCCAAAAAGAGGTGTTACCACACCATGGCGCTGTAGGTCCTGTGGGCAGGTCCTGTGGGCACTCCATTTCCCCCACTCTGAGCTGAAAAACACTTGTACTGAGGAGACAGAAGAATTAAGAGAAAAATAAAAAGGGTTGGTCTTTACTTGGTGCTCCACTGGGTTAAAAAGTTTTCAGCGTGGGTTCATTTTTTGCCCCTTCCTCTCCCCATCTCAACAAAAGGACGCAAGATCCTCACACAGATATTTTCACATGTAACACAGACATCTTCACAAAAAAGAGATACGAGCTGAGCCATGGAGGACTATTTTGGTGCATAGCCATTTACGCTTGCCTGGCAGGTGAGACACACACACACACATTTCCCATTCACGACTACCTCCTTTAGGGAACGGTTAAGCTATGCTTTCACTGACATTTTCCTCTGGGGCCATGGGGACTGCTCAGGGGATGAGAGAATGTACACCTTAGTGCTGTTAAACAATCACACGAGACTTTTGAATAAGCCTGTAAGGAATTCACCCTTCAGCTCATAATTAAGTGTATTGTATCTTTGTTACCAGTGTACCATGGGGTTTCCAAGAGACCATTGCCACTGCCACAGGACTCACGCTCTCCAAATCGTTATGAGTGCCATACAGAGACAGCAAGGTCTCCTGCACGGCTCCTACTGGAATTCTTCAAGCACAAGTCACTGCTTGGTACATAATCAGCTCTCTACTTCTAATGTTCACTTAAAAATTCATCTGCCATAAAGGATGTTCACAGAGTAAAGGGAGACACCATCTTTCCCAGCTATGATTTACCATAGACACAGTGCAATAAATAGGTACTTCTTGGAGTGCACTCCAAGGCTGGAGCAAGAAAAGTGGATGAGATGTGCAGCAGAAGGGGGCTTTTTTGGTTGTTTTTTTGTTTTTCTTTTTAATGAATACCTCATTACTTCCATGCTTCCTCTTCATAATCCAGATCAGCAGCTGATGGTGAAGTTTGAGAACGATCATGAAGGCTGAACCTTTATGCTCTTTGGACCACAGAGGAGCTCACTTTTGATCTCTTTAAACCTACTCGCTCACACTTTCTTGCAGAGAAATTCCTCCTAGCTCAGGATGACATTCCTGCCAGACTCTGAATGTCATCATATGGAGATCTGCTCCCACACAGAAGGGTGCAGAAAAGATGATGTGCTAATGAGCTACCTTCTTATCCCTGCTGTCAGTTCAGTGACTTTCCCTCCTCCTCCTCTTCCCTTCCCTTGAACTGCATATGTAATTGCTTTCCAGCAGCACTGCGAAGAGCCCAGTCCATCTGCAACCCTGGAATCCCTCCAGAGGGCAAAGTCTTGACTTTATGCTTCAAATTATCTTGTCTTTTCTCTAGAGAAGAAGGAAGGAAATACCAACCAGGGCACTGATGCAGCCAGACTGAGCAGTTGAAATGAGGCCAGCATCCTTTTTGCCATCGGACTACCCAGGCTGTCCTCCTGCCAGCGCTCAGCAGGCCAGTGCAAGCCTGTTGCCACCATGTCACTAGTACTGTTATTCTGCTTGGCAGTGCAACTTGTGCCTCTGAGCCTGGTCCCCTCATGCCTTTCTCAATACATTACCTAGCACCCAGCAAGTAATATAGCATCTAACACAGAATGGATAGCCCAACGCTTAACTCATCTCCCATGTTCCATAAGGAACTTTACAATTTCTGCACGCACAGGGCTCAGGCGCAGGCAAACAGGGTACTCCAACATTGCTCATACCAGTTGCCATTTAAACTTGAGCAAGCCACTTTCCCCTCCCACTCTTGCTAGGTGTAAAGTGGGGCTAATACTTACTCATCTGCCTCCAAGCGGGACAGTTAGACTCAATTAGCTAGTGTAAGAAGAGTTCTGCGCATTACTAGAGGACGCCGATGCAATGTCTGAGCCTGCTCAGGCAAGAAATATGCTCAGGCTAGAGGCAATGAATACAGCAAGGTCAACACTATAGTTCCATGGTACTTGTGGTCTACTGAAGGCATAAAACCGTTTCAGGTGTCATGGTTATCAGCATCTTTCTTTAATATCATCTCTCCATATGCAGATTAGAGCTTGCTGAGAGGCAAATGGTTCTGCTTAGGGCCCTCGGAAATGAACGAGGAGAATGAGAGATCAGCAGAGGAAAAAAACTGGTAAGTGAGAACCCTGCAGGGGAAGAGGAGCAATTTGCCTGCTCAGTTTTCTTAGAGGATCCATAGGTACAACATTTGACAAATAACAGTATCTAAGCAGTTGCTTTAATTTCTCTCATACAGAGGCAACATATCAGGAAAAAGATTTGTCAATAAAAATTTTACGAAAACCAATTATGCTTTCAAACTGTGTTGTTCCCCAACTCCCTTGTTTATGAAATCTATGCCAGCCTTTTTTAGCTTTTTCAATTTAAAGGATCATATTGAGAGGTCAACACTGTTTTCTGCCCTGACATTGTTTCTCAGTTTCCCATTTATAGCTGCTTTCTCACTAGCCTGGCCACAGAGTATGAAATTATTTCTTTTCAAATCCAGTGCACTAGGTTCTCAGCAAACAGCAGAGAAAAACTAGGGGATTCAGCTTGTAACTATTTTGATCTGATGTCTTCTGGGAAAAGGCACACGTAGTCACCAGCTGGCCTTCCCACATGGATTTCTCCCACTTTAGGGCTCTTTAGATGTTCTTTACTGCTAATGCTCAGCCGTCTGATGCAACCTTTGCTACATATATCACCAATACTGTAACATGCCACAATGACCCTTCCACTCAGGTACCGAGCCCTCTCGCCGCACAGTGCGTTCCAGCATGAGCAATATGGAAAACATGAAGCTATTGCACAACCATACCATGACACCTTTCTTCCATTACCTCCAGCACAGCATCTTGCAATTCCTTTTTAATTGCTGTCATAATCTTTCTCTACCACATATATATCTAAAGAACAGCCAAAAAATAGCTCAAAGACAATAGACAAATTCTGTTACAGAAAAGTGGCTGAAGTTTGACAGAAGGGCTCCTTCTCAGGCTGAAGGTTTCACAGAGGATGCTATGGAGTCTAGTTTTGACTCTTCTTTGGTGCAGAACTCATTATTGTGACAGAACTAGAAGACTTCACACCTGCTGATGTTTGAAAGAAGGTGCACAGCAGAGCTATATTTATGTTCAACATACACCAAGTCACCCTGGCTTGAAGGGAGGAAGAGAAAAGACCCAGTTCTTGGCTTAGATTTGCTCTCTTGTATTTGTACTGCTTGACTGCAAGAAGTGCAGTATGTAGGCTTTGCATTAGATGAGTGGAGCCCTCTTCAGCTACATCCATCACCACTTTGGGCCACTCCATCACCTTGCAGCAAAATCTGAATCCTTGCTGCTGTTGCACTTAATCTGCCTACCCATGTATCCATCCACAATTACTCATTCGTAGCCAAGCCCTTGACATGCAACAGCTGTCTGCTCTCCTCCCCTCTGTCTGCTCACCCATGGAAATCCAAGGGCTAAGAAATCCCAGGGCTCTACTGTGTTGCTTTGCACTACATGGCAGTGCAAACTTGGAAAGCCAGTTTAATGAGGCAGCTAAGAAAGAGGAATGCTTGGAGGTGGATGTGCACTCTACACTGCTGTGCCATCAGATGTCAGCTTAACCTGTTGAGTAACAGTTTGCTTGCCCTGCTCATTTAGGCTAAAATGTATACACACAACCCTGCCAGCAGGTCTGGAGAGGCAGTAGGAAAAAGCTGTGACAGATCAAGTGCAGTGAACTTTCCCACCAGCTGGATTTAGAAGAGAACAGCCATCCACAGCCTTCATTCAAGGGGATTTCATATTACAGGCTCCCATTTCAGCACAGAAGGTAACAAAGTGGGGGATAGGAGAGGAATAGGTGGCCAATGATTCAACTAGAGATGCAGCATTAAACGGTCCCTGGACAACAGTTTGATCACCTCAGCCATCTCCAGGATTGGAGAGAAAAGGCACTGGCAGATTTGCAGGGATTCTTCATACCTCCGACTCTGAAGGCATCTGTTATGCGTAGACTCAGATTCAAATTAAAGGAATCACTAACTGCTTAATCTTAAGCACGTGATTAAGTTCAGCATCAAGTGATTTAAACACATTCTTAACAGTCTTCACCCAGAAACCTCTGATAATTTTGATAGAGTCTTGCTTTAGTAAGATCCTTATTTTCTTGTGTAAGCTTTAAAACATAATGGGGTCTGGTCATAACATTATACATGCAGATGGTCAGTCCGTGAGCGGACAGCACTGTGACTGCCCATTCCTGTTTGAAGCAGTGGAATATGGAATAAAGCTAAGGAATTTGGCATTAGCCTGCAGTGACAGACTTTAGGAATAAGTCTCCGCCAACCAAGATCCTAGAAAGCAGAACACTACTGTCCTCTCACCCTGCATCCACCTCCGCATTAAGCCTCTCTCCCCCAGACAGTCCCTAGGCGCTCCAGCTGACATTGCAAGCTACCTGCTGCTAAAGGCCAGGGTCTTGGCAGGTTGTAGCCAAGCGCTATGGGATTGGAGGTTGTGAGATTAAAGGGCGATTTAAAAAAGAGAAAACGATTATCCTAAAGAATCATTAGCCTCTTAAAGGGCTATAAGGCAACAGCCTTCCTATCTTAGCTGGCATGGATTTCCTAAAATGGGACTTCTACTAGAGAAGACTAAAATATATTGGAAAGATCCCACTGTACTGCAACATGATATGTATGTGTACCCCACAAAATTAAGAATGGGCTGTGCATGTCCCAGCACTGCTGACAGCGATTTCACATTCACCAGAAGCTGGAATGCAAGCAGCTGTACAACCACTTTGTTATAATTGTCTGGGGACTCTGGGGTAAGAGGTTGTTTATTTTCCTACAGGAAAGCTGGACTCAAGGAACTGGTTTCTATCCAATACACACAGGTAACAGGACAGAGAGTCTTTCCTCAATGGTGCAATCTGTACCAAGGTGGAGTTCACACATCTTTGAGGGTTTAAAATACACGTGTTAGCTGAGAGTTGTGAAATCTTATACCACGGATACCATCAAGGGAACGTTTCAAGGCTTTTCCTTGAAATGAGAGGAGGAAAATACCTATCAAAAACCCCTGACATTTTCAGCTGTTTTCCTGGCACCGGTCTAGTGTTCCCACCTCACAAAAATCTGGCTGTGCTCTCCTTAGCCTGATGTAACCTCAGGCTATGTGTAACACCAGAGTTAGTAAACAAGCGGTGACGATGCCCCTGCTTGTGTACAGCATTCCAGTCCAATCATTACATCATGTACCAATCACTCAGGTTATGACTTTGATATTCCACTGACACACCAGTCAGCCTCCAGCATCCATGCGACCAGAGTGCCCACAGCTTTAGTCTGCCTGAGGAGAAGATTCTCCATAGTCAGCACTGTACAGCTCACTGACAGATCTCACGCTGGCCATTAAACAGGCAGAGTGCCCTGGTACAATCTGGATCCAGATTCATCCAAACTACATCGCACTTCACCCTGTGTTGTTATGACTGGCTGAGTGGCTCTGGGGGATGACTGCTACAGATGAGGTACAGGGCTGCAGGTGGAATTCAGATTGGATTAATTTAAGTAGATTACTTGTAAAAAGCACATAAGCCACATCAACCTCACTTCTCCCTCTTCTCCACCTCCCCTCAAAAAAGCCCCATTGTTTTTTAAGAGCCCAATATGCCCAGATGTCTGTATCCCTGCACCCACACTACCCTTTACTCCAGCCAAGGCAGATAAACTGCACTTACATTCTGATCTGGTGACATTGTCACTATCGCCATGCACAGACAGACATAACTAGGCAGGGTATTTGGCACTGGGAAGATATACCACAGCACCTTGAACTACCAAAGAGCTGCTGAGAGCTGACATTAGAGCAGGAAGAGTGACAAGGAAAACTCTGGCCCTGGTATAAATAGATGAAGCTACTGAATTCAGCATGGCTAAGTTTAGCTTCTGCTCTTCGGTCAGTTCAAAAAAGTTCAGCATGTAGCAGGGTCTGAGATAAGACAAGGTTAGGAACATAAGAAGAATTAAAATCTGCAATGAGACATGTCATGGCAGAGCTGGAAAAGGTTAGTGCCAGGTCAAGATCAATAGCAGAACCAGAGCAGATGGAGAAAAACAATCTCATAGGGAATATTGATAGGTCAGAGTCAGCCAAGAGAGGAGCAACATCAGGACATGGTCAGTGAGTGCAGGAAAAAGTTCAGACTATGCCACTGCAGCCACATGCACGGAGGAGTTACCCAAGCAGACATGAGAACAGGCTAACATTAAATACCTTGTTCTGTCAACACTGGATGCTGTTTTCAGCCACGGGAATTAAACCACTGGCAAAGTATGACAGCTCTTGATGGAGCAGAACTCTATCTGCTGGTGCCTACAGGTCACTGATAGCTGAGGAACTCCTAAGGGGAGCTCAAATGCCTTCACTAGTGATCTTAACCAGCCAAGAGCTTGGTCACTGCCAGCCTATATCATTTTGCCGTCAATCTCACAGCTACTGTGTGGCCCAGTGCCTGTCCCTTGAGTCACCAAGTTCCCTGCGCAGAAGGGGATGCAATGTCACATGAGTCACTTTCCTGTTGCCTCCCAATTAGGAGCACGGACCACAGAACTGCACGGTCAACGCTTCCCACACATGGTTTACATGGCGAGGAGGTGCAGTGGGAACGCCTTCCCTGCACCTAGAAAAGCTGTCAAGTAACCCTTCCCTACCGTGCATTAGACCAAGAGGCTGGCAGTGGCCTTCTCACATTTGCACTGGGAGCAAGGAAGCTGTAACTGGTTAACGGACTGGCTGTTCAGGGCTGCAGGAGCCCTGCTTTCTTAGGCATTCAGACACAGCATGGCAACACAGCTACCATTTCATGCAAAACGCACCTGTGCCTTATTATGCCGAGGGGCCAAAAGCAAAGGACACCGCCTCTGGGTAGTGACTTCTTGTTTTTGCCTGGAGAAGGGAGGTGAAGTCAGTGCCTCCAGGTACAGGCATGTCTAGATGACACAAAGCTAGGGCAGAAACACCAGCAATCACAGTAAGCCCAGCTGGTACAGCCATGCAGTCCAAGGCTCTTTGCACTGACAGTGCCATGAGTCACAAGCAGTAGAGGTAGAGCAGCCCAGCGGCTCCCGGTCTTCATACGTGCCTGGAGTCAGCTTCCCCGAAACACACTCCCTTGCACAGTGCAGCCACAGGGAATTCACCCCAATTTATGCTAATGCTCTGACTCACCCTGTTGATCAGCCTCCCTCTTTGCAGCCACTACAACAGCAGTCTTGGCCGGGCAGTCAAGTGCCTGAAGCCTGGCCACTGGTGTTCCTCCTACCTGCCTTCTGTTACCACCACAGCCTGTGACTTGATGCAATATGCCCTCACGAGCCTTCTGCTTCCATCTTAGTGCAGGACAGCACAACCATTCTGCCACATGGCCCAGATTTTTCATACGGGGCAGAAAGGAAACTTTCCCTCCCCAAAAAGAGCACAGTAAGACACAGGTATGGCTCTTTTTCTTTTTAAAGCCAAACCCAGACTTCAAAGAGGCTGCGACCAGAGCCATTGCCAGTCTTGTAACAGACCACAAAAATCATTACTTCTCTTAAAAAGAAAATCCATTTTATTTCACTAGAAAAATTCTGTTCCCACATGGGCTACAGCTGCCCTTTCTGACCTCTCATTCCAGAGGGCTTGGAAGCATCATATCTCCTAAACTGAGCTGAAAGAGGTTTAATGTTGAAATTATTTTATCTTCATCATCTTTAATAGTTTTTAAGTATTTGAGAGTCATTATATCCCCATGATGGAAGTGAAAACACCAAGCTTTCAAATGCTGCTACAGTGAACTGCCATAAAGGTTATGAAGCGTGGAACGCACCAGGACCACCCAGGATGGGTCACAGCCAACACGCACAACAGCTCTGTCCAGGCAGATGCTTTTCCTATTTTGGTCTTGCGTGTGGTTGAGCGTAGGACAATGCCCATTACTGGCCATACAGAAAGTCCAACAGCTACTGATTACTTTTGAGTACTCTCAGCTGCCCAGCCATGCAAGTTCTTGCTGTCCCCACATGCAAGATGGTCGCAGGCATTTGACTTCACAGAGCAGCATGACTGGCACCTGGGTTACAGGCAGGAGCACATCCAGCTTTGGAGAGATGCTCAAGAACTGACCGCTGGCCCACAGCATGGAAAGGATGGTCTGGACAGACTGATGGGCAGCACATGTTACTTATGCATTTGTGCTCTAGGCTGAACGAGAGTGTTTCTGTGGAACCTGCACGTATTCATGCAAGTCCTCCATGCCTGTTATCCTGGCACTCAGCTTTGTCTTCTGGGGCAGAGAGACAGCCTGATCTGACACACAGATGCTCTCTCTGAATTAAAAGAGCTGGCAGAACTTGCTTATCATATTTGCCAGGGCACCACAAGGAAGACAGGCAACGCTTAGCAGGTGTGTGAGTCATTTCTTGGCTTATTAAGTGTTTTTTCCATAACATTTTGTTCTAAATAAATAGCATTGTGCTTTAAGGAAGGTGGTGATCATTGGCACATTCTGCTCCTCGTCTTTGGGAAGAGCACCTATAATTAGTAAGGACAGATCTTCAGATCTGCTGGGCTAATCACAAAGAGATTCAGCAAGGGAAACTGCAGACCTAGGTTACCAAATTAAAGGGAGAAGAAAGCAGGGTTTTATCTTGAGACAGCTGAGAACTAAGGGCCCAAAACTTAAGTGGACATGATTTAGGAAATCACAAAAGGAGTGGAGTTACTGTTGAGCCAGAATCTGTCCTATTAATACCACAAAACCAAACATGTTAGCTCACATACAACACATCTACAGCTATTTTTCAAACCTCAAACAGTTCTCAATATAGGTGCCAGAGGTACTAAAATATAAAGACAAATATTTTCAGCTGTTTATTATAGGAATTCTCCCCAGGACTGCAAATTCCCTTCAGACAGAGACATAGTCTTAACATCAGAACACAAAATTCTACCCAGTGTGGCCATGTTTAAAGCAAAGTCTTTCAGTATTTGTCACTAACAATAATCTGCTTGGCATGAGCCACAACTTCAGGACCATTCAGGGTTTTTTGTCACCGCAACCAGACTTTTAGTAATTCTAGAAATAAGCAAATCTCATTTGCTGATACAACAGCATAAAACACTTTGTCTTCCTCTGCATTAAGCATCACGTTAGCTAGCTCAGTTGCTTGCAGCAACACTCAAATGTTCAAAACGGTGAAATGCAATGTAAGTGAGGCATACTTATGCATTAGAAACTGTAAAGGAGAAAGGATCCAGTGAAGGAGCAGCTTCTTATCAAGATAGCTACTTATTTCTGTTTTGCCACACTGATCCATAAGTCCCACACGGTGAGTGGTTGGTTTATTGCTTTGATTGGATGGTCAACACACACATCTTCCTGCCCTGGAGCAATCAAGAGTCTAAACAGAAGCACTGTTACTATCCTCCGTTTTGCCTTGATAAGGATTTGGATGAATGGGTAGCAGGTGGGTTTCCTTTCTCTCTCAGATGAAGACTACCAGTGACTGCTGCAGGTGCAAAACCTTCCCTCTGGCCACAGCAAGGAGGGGCAGGGCTGCTGGGGGACTGGCTGCTCTCCTTGCAGTAGGGCATGCTGGCCTCCACCAGCTGGCTGGTAGAGGGAGGATTTGGTTCCTCTTTGTGCTGCTTAGTCTCATTCCAGACTTCACCCTTACTCTCTCTTTACAGGCCTTTCTCACATCTCTTTAGCTGTGTGGATTATGGGCTTTGTTCCCAAGAAGAAGCCTCTTGTGTTGTTGCTACACTTGAGAACCTGCTGCTTCCTGTCTTCAGAAAGCGTGCTGGCTAGTTCTGGTCCTTTCTTAAAGCTTGGTGACAGACCTCGTAGCTCACTTCTCTGCTGGCAAGTAGAACATGAATTTCAACCTCCTTCCACCCTTCAAAACTCCAGATGATGCTGCAATGTCACCTTGTTTGGTGTTTCTCAGTAGTCAGGGGATGAGATGGTGCTTCAGGGTTTGTATTTGTTCTGCAGCTCTTGCTTTGCTGTTAGTACATCAATCAGATATTTCAGAACTCTCAGTTTGTGCCTGTTTGGGGCTTTGTGGTCATCCTCTAGCTAGCTGCATCTTGGGTTTAGTAGAAAATGAATCCATAACATCTAGGCCACAGAAAAGCAACGCTTGTTATGAAGATGCTGTGACGATGTGGGCAAGAACAGCTGCAAGCAAGTCAGGACAAAACCTTATCATTGCAAACTGATGAAGCCTTTCTGACACCACAAACCTGTGGAAGTTCTGCAGCTTGGCTCCAACTGACTGAGGCTACATGCCGGCTATTTCCTGTGATGCTCCTGAAGTGGAAACTTTCTGCTCTTCAAACAAGAGCATTGGATGGAAAGGCACTGTAGGTAATAGATATAATGACATCACATAATCTCTGTTGCAGTTAAATCTACATAAAGTAGTTATTTTTCTGTTATTGGTTCTTCATCTGGAGAGTGGGGGGGTACAATTTTAAAAACTTGCTGCTTAGGAAAGCAAAAAACTTGCAGGTTAGGAAATTGTTTTCAACCTCCAGGCTACGCCACTCACGTCCAGTTAATGCTCATACGCTTTTGTGCCAATTCAGTTTGAATAACAGCTCCCTTCTCCTCTTTCCCCCAGTCACCAGGATAAACCCCATGATGTAAACCAGTCCTATTTCCCTGTTTACATATGGCCAGACTAAGCAAGTCCAGAATCCTCTAGGAGGGAGGGCTCTTCATCCCTTCGATCAGCCTAATAGCTCTTCCCTGTTCTGTCCATGCTTTCATCTTTCTTTTGAACTGTGAACAGTCTTTCAGTTGCAGCTTCAGCAGGGTATTGTGCAACAGCATTAACTCTTGTTGATTTGGCAGGTGTTCCCCTCATGCAGCCCAGAACCACACTGGGCTCAAAATAACAGTACCCAGTTAATGCCCCCCAGTTTTCCTCTCTTATCCAGTGCAGTCATCTCCCCTTTAACAGGTCCTGCCTGCATCTCACCTAATAGCTTGTCATGCATTACCCTATTAAATACTTCGCTGAAGCCTAGACAAACTACATCTGCACATTCTCTTCTCTGCAAAAGTCAATTATCGAAGACAGCTGTGAAGTTAGTCTGCAGTGAAGTGTTTTGCTAAGTCCATTGTGTATTTCAACTATATTTGCATCCTGAGTGATTCTTTCTGTCAAAGCACATAATAGAAAGATTTGTGTGTTACTGAGGTCAGGCTAACAGGTCTTCAGTTTGCTACATTGCATTTTATTTTTCATGTCTCAAATACAGGCACTGCTTGCTATTTTCCAGTCATGTGGTACCTGCCCCACTTAGATATATTTACATTCCTTGCTAATAAACTCTTGGTTTGTGACTGTTCTTTAACCTCCCTTGACACAAGCACCAGGAGTTCTTAGAACTGTGCTTTTGCTTTCTTTTGCTTCAGATGTGGTATTTTTTTAAAAGCCTCATAACGATCACCATCCTGTCTTTTATTGGTTTGCATCTAAGCTATCTTTAGTCTTGACAGTCATATTGCTGCCTGTTATCTCACTTCTTTCTTGATCCTCTTTTTATTTGACTAGAAAGCTTCTTACTGAGTTTTAAACTCTTTGCAACGTGTAAATTACCCGTAAGTTCTGCAGCTCTTGCTTCATTCCATAGCAAAGTGCCAAAACAGAGGTTTCTCTGTTGCATTATTCCTTTTCCATCCTGTATGAGCTCCCTATTATTTCTTAAACCCTTTTTGAAATCAGCCGGTTACTTCCCTAAACACTTTTCCTTCCCTGCTTAGGATGCAAGTCGTAGATTGCTTTCTACCTTTGACTTAAAATTCTGAGGGTCTTCCACATTTCTGTCTTTGGACTCTTCAGTCTACCTGCTTGTACTAACCAGTTCCTTCAGGTTTTTCTCAAATCTGCTTTGTTAAAATTTTAGCTGTAAACCCATTTTTCTTCTCTTTATACTGGAAGAGAAACTAAACCATCTCCTGAAGTGAAACTAAATGACAACACTAAATCAGCCTGGATAAGGTGCTGGCATTTACAGTCAAGGCTGAGGTTCCCAGCCCAAGCCATGTGAGCCCATGCCTCCTCCATCTGTGTCTCACCTTAAAGCTGCCAACGTGGACATGACTCCTCAAAATGCCCTTCTAGGTGTCAGCGTAGTGTCTGGGCAGCAGAGTAAGGCCATGGGGAGCGAAGAGCAGGGAGTTACACTGCACCGAAGCATGAGCCAATCTAGTTCACGGCTTGCAGCCTGGCACCCAGATGAGCTCCTAGGCTTGGGATGCTATGGGCTCAAGCAAAAGGGGTTTCCAGCAGGTCTGTACTCAGCTTTTACGTTCGGTATCCAATTTGCTCATCCCTCAAGCTGTGCTAGTAGGAAGTGTTTGAGTTTCTTTCCTACCCTAAAGGAAGAAAAGACAAAATTCCCTAAGCTCCTGCTACAACCCTCCACACTGTCTCCTCAGTCTCTGCTCACTATGTCTGCCTTTAACCAAGATAAAATCCAGCCTGAAATTGGAGTTCTGATTCTTCATGGAGAAGTTCTTTATGGACCAGTACTGGGGGGACCTCAGTATCAGTCAGCAACGTGGAGCGTGACAGAGGGGCAGGGTGACCAGAGCAACAGAGGCCAGCTTCTGCCAGCAGGGTCAAAATTGCCCACCAGCTTGAAGTGAGAATGGGAGGGGAAAAAGCATAGTGCAGCAGATCACTTTGGTGTACAAGACTCAAAAGCCAAAACGATAATGCTGGGTTTTCTTCAGAGGACTTCTCAGTCAACTACCAGGCCACTGGGGATTGATGGCATGTTAAAATGCTCTTTGGATCTATGGATTTTTTTTTTCCCCCCCCTCACATAACAAATTCAAATACAAATCAAGTTTGTCATGGCTCAGTCGAGTTTGTCATTCCCATCTATGGGCATTCATTTGGGATATGAATTGGGCACACTGCAGAAACTACCAACACAGCTGACAACAGTCAGAGCTGTAGCAGCCATAGGGGTGAACAGACTGAACATGGAGTGGGTCAGCATCAGCAGCAGCTTAAGTTCTGTCCTGCAGAAGAATCCCCCAAACTATTAATCCTATTATTAGTGTTGACATGCAGGCCTCCTAAATGTGGAGACTGGTTTTCCTGCCTTGTTTGATTTCCACCTGAATGGTGCTTTGTATGTACAGTTTCCTTGTCCTAGATACGCAGACTTTGTTTTTCAGTCTGGTGTCCTTACAGTACTGTATCTACTAGAGTTTAGGGTTGTTCTCTTTAAAGTGCTGGTGTGTCCTTTGCCATTTTTTCTTCTCTTTGCTCGGGACTGAATTTAACCCCACGAGTTAAAGCATTTAACAACGAAAGTGCATTCCTTTTGGATGTAGCAAACAAATCCAAATACACCCCTGCCTACTGTTCCATACATCATTCCTGATCCCCAAGCTTTAATACGGAAGCTTTGACAATGCCACTTCTGTATTTCCATGTTTGAAACAAGGATGACTGCATATTTATATGGTAAGTGTTCACATCTGGAGGAGATTTGTAAATGCCGTGAGAATTGGAGTCAACAAACAGAAGTGAGTAAGACCCCTGGTGATGCACATGGATATGGCATTGTGAATATCAGGGGAATAGTACTGATTTACATCGCTTTAAAACGTCTGTGGCATTGTTTGAACCTCACCTCCAATTGCAGTAGCTGTAATCTTTACTGAAGCCTTAGGGAAAAGGGGCAGATTTATTTTTTAGATTCTCCTGTCTGCTCACTATAGAGAGAGGAAAGCAGTGCCAAGCTGTGGGAGGAAGATGTGGTGGTACCTGGAAATGAACTGGCAATCCTCCTGTCCCCAGCTGGTATTTTCTGAATAGAACAACTTTTGGTAAAAGCCAGTGTGTGCCCTCAGCTTATTAAAGCAAATGAGAGCCTGAAACGCAAGATGAAGCTAATGACAGTTTTAATCCACTGCTACGTGTCACGCCAGCCCTGTTGATTCCTCTGGCTCTGGGGTGATTCACCACTCTCCTGAAAAACAGGCAGATCTGGCACTGTTAGTCACCCGGCACTAACATGGGAACGCTCACTCTGGGGAAGCAGAGCATATACTGCTAAAGGGAAACTAGCTCCTCCTTTTCCCAAAAGCTGGAAAAAACAGTTTCAGGATGTAACAAATAAAGCTACGATTGCCTTTTTCTCCTTCCTAAAGGTTTCCAGGCCAAAATAAAAATTCTTTCTGCTGTTAAGCATTTTTTAATTATAATTAACAGAGTATGACCATTATCTCCCATTCCTTTTCCCCTTAGTCACTTTAAACTGTTGAAGTCCTATTTTTTTTCTCTCTCCTTTTGTTGTACTCCTGAATCTACCTCATGTTCCTTAACAGTTAACTCCATTGCCGCTCCACATCCTCCGTCACACCTGTTTGAGCATTCCTGTGGTTTAGTTTGGCAGGCCGTTCTCCTTGCCTTATGAATGCAAGCTCCAACAACACTAACAGACACTAAATCCTCTCCTTAGTATCCACCTGCTTTACTTGCATAGCTGCATCTATACCATCTGCAAGATGCCTCTTCTGCTCAGCCCTTCACCCCTGGTGATCCTCATGCCCTTTGGTTTATTTAACCAAAGTACAATAAAGGTACAGTCAGTAACAAGAAATGGATTAATGAAAGCTTGAAACAAAAAAAAATTCTTAACCTCTTGCTGTATATGCCACAACTTCAATAACAGTCTTCCCCCAGGCTGTGGTCCTAATGATGAAGCAATATCCCAATGTCTTTACACAAGAAAATCAGGGACTTGACTTCAAAAGGAGTTTCTAACCTCATACCTGATTGATCTGGGTGTAACAGCACTGAAGGGAGCAGAGATCTGTAGTGTTTAACTGGTGCGGGATCTGAAGCTGGTCCGCTAAGGCTTTTGCTTTAGGCATTGGCTCTCTGTTGCAAATCTGACCGAGCTATGTAGCACAGCCTTTTGGCAAAGACAGACATACAATTGAGACAGCTCTGCAATGGAAAGGAGCAATTTTTCTCCCCCGTCAGCAAGCATGCAGTCACTTCCCAGTAGCATATTTTTTATTTCTTGATCCATTTTTCCTTAGCTTGTACTAGCAGGTATCTAGTGCTTCATTTGCGAGACATGCACAATCCAGCGCGCTTCTCAGATGGGTAAAATTCACATCCTGGGGAAAGCTGAAGAAAGAGGTTAGATTTTTTTTTACTGGTATCACTAAGACCAGAACCTAGCAAGAGCTTCTTCAGCTTATCTTTTAGACACTGATTTGTCTGTTACTGTTTGTGCCCTTGCTTGATAAGGATGATGCAGCTACAGCCAAATGTTTTAATGCATTTATTAACTACATATTGGGGTTTTGCTCATATTTCCTTGATTTTAGCAGGAGAACACTAAGAACTAAAGAACTGAATATGAAAAATATACGCTTGCTGCAATGGGACACAGAGGACTAGTTTAATTCCCAGATGAAACTGGTTTCATTTGATTGAAAGGCCACACTATTTTAGCATTGACAAATTGCATGGCTAAGGCAGGAGTCGTGTATCTTAGCAGCCAGGATCCACAAGACTGAAAATGTAAGGCTAGAGATTTATTTCTTGTTTTGCCAAGCAGAGCTTTGATACAGACAGCTGCTAAGAAGAACACTTTCGAGAGCACTTTCTTGTCTGTGACTAAGGCCTCCGAGTACAGCAGCTGTACAAACAGGGGATGGATTCACATTCTGCCTATGGAGAGGGACCAGTGGGGAAGGAGTAAGAGGCTGCAAGCCTGTAACGGCATGGGTGTGCGCGGTGTGAAGGGCTGGGAGGACGCAGCGCCAACCCCATACCTTTGAGCCTGAGTAAGACAGAGAAGGTGACTGGGAACAGCGCAAGTGGAGAGGAAAATTAAGGAGCTTTGGGCTCTGTTAAGGCTGACCTTGTGAAGGGTCATGCAAGGTGACAAGTCAGAGACTCAGTCATGCAGGACAGGAGAGAAGGGCATGCTGCGTAAGGCACGGCACAGCAGGACAGATGTGAGCACCATGCAGGCTGTTGATGTCACCCATGGTGAACGTGCCAAGGTACAGGGAGCACCCACTACAGTCTGTGTGCATTGTAGCTGCAACGCCCTGTTAAGTGGAATGGAAAGATGGGTGCTGGTTGGATGGAACCCAACAGGAAACTAAAGAAAAGACTGTAAATAGACTGTTTGGAGTGATTAGATGCAGAGGACAAGAACAATAATGAGAAATGCTTCTATAAAAATATCTCAATGGTTTTGCGTCTCATTCTTTCTCCCCCTTCTCTCTCCTGCTACCAAAATGAACAACTTTGTAATTTGAGCCCATCTCTTTAGCTGGGCTCTTTAGCCATCTCACAGCCTGCTTAGAGCTGATTTACAGCTGGGTCTCAATCTCATACACAGACAGCTCTTGGACCCATCTACATAACAAATGTTACATATTACAAGCCCACACTCCAGCCTGGATTTAGTACAAGGGAAAATGCACTCAATGGCCGGATTCAGCACCATTTCCTTGCATTTGTGTGGATTTTATTGCTCTGTTTCACCTATGTGCCTTACGCCTCAGCCCTGTTGACATCAGGAGCTGTCGCTTCACCCAGTAATACTAACTGCTCGGTTTTCCAACGCAGTAGCTCACGTTCTTGGATGAAGCCAAACCTGGCAGGCTCCTGAGGAGGGTTTGCCCGCTCATTCCACCCCAGTTTCTCCCTTTTGGGCACGGCGCGGTCTGCTCCATCCACCCCAGGACCGCGGCACTGGCCGGGCAGCATCGCCGGGGATGAGCAGGCACTCATCCCTGCCCGCAGGGGTCCGACAGCGGGTGATCCCCTGCGATCACCAGGCGGGAATCTCGCAGACGACGCCGTGTTCCCGCGGCAGCTTTCACCGAGCGCTGACAGAACAGGCCGATCCCTCAGCTCCCACCAGGCCCCGTCTCCC
>NW_008795128.1:5437726-5480637 GCF_000699145.1 Aptenodytes forsteri
TGTAACGGCTCTCCCCTTGCCTCTCCCTCACAGCCCGGCCGGGTCGTGACGCTGCTGGAGGATTGCGGGGTGAGTGCCGGGGCGGGAGAAAGGAGGGGCCCTGGGGCGGGCAGTGGGGTGTGAAGTCGGCCTGGGTGGTGGTGCCCACATCAGCAACTGGAAACTGATGTCAGCAACCGAGTGCTTTTCTGCCCTCCCGGGCGTGTGAGGGGTGTGTGTTATCCCCCTCTGCCCTGTTACCAGTTGTGCAGAGACCCCCAAAGCAAGGCAGGCTTGCTTTGAAATGGTAGTGGACTTGTCCACTGCAGTTACAGCATCCCATAACCTCCGTGGCCTTTCATTTCTAGGCATGCACGTGGGGTGTAGCCTATGAAGTCTGTGGGGAACAAATTGCTGCATCGCTCCAGTATCTCAACATGCGAGAAGCTGTCCTGGGAGGCTACGACACCAAGTTGGTGAAGTTCCACCCTCAGGAGAAAGATGCGGAGGAACCCATCCTGGCTCTTGTTTACATTGCAACACCTCAGAACCCTTCTTACCTCGGCCCAGCATCTGAAGAAGACATTGCAGCTCAAATCATTGTCTCAAGTGGTTGTGCTGGTCATAACATTGAATACTTGCTGAGACTGGCAGACTTTATGCGCTACTTTTGTCCTCAAGCAGAGGATAAACATCTCTTCTCTATCGAAGAGGCTCTTATTTCCATCCTTCCATGCCTGTACTACACAGAGGAGTCTCTAGAAGAAACTGCAAGTGTCCCTCAGAAGTCTAAGGGTTGAAATAGGAAATTTTTTTGCAGGGTCCCAGTAGAAGGGACATAAGGGAGAAAGCAATGGGGACAATCTTAACTGATAAAATATACTGGACTGAGTGAATAAAGGGAGAATTAGCAAGTAGTAGGGGAGGGAGGAAGTAGAGTAAAACATGCTTGCTATAGGACTTACAATTAGTACCTGTTACACTCCTTACCTGTAGCACCATGATAACCATCACTGCTTTCCAGGTGGGGAGCAGGGATCTTTGCTGGAACTTTGCTCTGTAAGACTTGCTTCCATGGGTCAAACCTGAAGCACTCTCTTTCTTTAGAGAAGGAAGAGGCTCATCTATTCTGTGCACTTTTTTCTTTTTTTTTTCTTTGAAGACTAGTTGAGCAGGACTTGACTGGGTTTAAGCAGTATATATGTAATTCTACCTCAGATTGGCAAAAAGCTGTTTGGTGGTGGAGACTTGGGCAGGTTCTGCCAAATAAGACCTCCTTTTTTCCCCTGCCATGTCCCACCTCCAGTACAATGACTAAAAAAAGTATAGAGTCATAGAACCTGACACTAGATTTCAGGATGTCTGTGCAATATTAAGTGAACTGGCCTCTGTAGGCTCTTTGGATCCTACTTCCTTATGTTGTGAAGGATCACACTAATGCACTTATTTTCTAAAATGTCATACTGTATTTATTACGTGTTGTATTTCCCCTTAGGAGGGTTATCTAAACTGTTCACATGCCACAGTGGTATGTAGCCCGTATTCAGCCTTGCATTTGTACCTTCTAGTTTTAAATCAGTTTTCTGAGGAGCTAAGCCTGCTTTAATGACAGAAGCTTTTCTCCAAGCTTCACTGACCTTGTGCTGCTACAGACTTAACTGACTCCGTAAGAAGTGGTCCTGCCTGTGTGGGAAGTCTGTGCTGTCTGCAGGAAAGCTGTCTGGATGCAGCAGCACTTTAGCCCTGTACTGGATAAACCTCTGGTGCTTAGGATAACGTGGGTTTCTGTAGAAGTGTTTGAGGTTCTAGTTCCATACCTGGGTGTCTGGTACGCTTCTATTTGACTGCAAAGGACCATGACTGAGCATATTTGCAAGTCTTTGAGCTACTGAAAAGCCTGCCTTGATTGTGTTAAGCAGGGGCACTGCTGCAAGCTCAGACTTTTCACCTTCACATATTAACAGCATGAAAACCCATAGTATTGTAAGAAAACTGCTGCTACTGCAACTGCAGCAAAATAGCTCGAGAGCTGACCCCTGGGACATTTGACTCCTCACAAATATGTGGGGTTTTATTATTAAAAAAGAAAGGATAGGGACTGTTTGTATTACTGTGGCTTGTATGTATATGAAGTCGTACTGTGCTGTGCCCAGTAATAAAACAAACTGACAAAGTTAGTTTTCTGTACTTTGGTGTTGGTCTTTTTCATTACTGACTTAAAGTTCAAACTGATCCTTTTTTTTTAATTTTTTTTGGTTGTTTTTTTTTTTAAAAAAAAAGAATGACAAAAAAAAGCAGAGCCTAATTTTATGTGCCTGGGAGTAGCTTTTTTAAAAAAAAACCACAAAACCTTAGCTGGTAATGCTGCTGTAGTTCCTGTGTGTTTTGTGTTTGTGTGTGTTGGTTTTCTTGTTGGTTGGTTTGGTGGGTTTTTTTGTGTGTTTTTTGGTTTTGTTTTTTTTTTTTTTTAAAAGCAACACCTCACTGCTGAGCAGCTTGCCTCTGCTGGATCTACTGGAAGACACCCATGACTCTTTCCCTTTGAGAAAAGGGGATTCAGTGACTTTCTCTTCCCAGCTTCCCGCTCTTGTTGGTTCTGGAGTGCTAGTGCTGATAACAGAGATGAGACAGCCCTCCTGACTGTACAGGGCAGGCACAGAAATGTAATTCTCCCTTGGCAGGTTGAAGAATTTTTGTTCTGAGTGTAACCTGGCATTGCTGTTTCCAAGAAGTAATAGTGGAAGGACAAGAAACTGCCACCCACAGCCAGATCTGCTGGCTGCAATAAGGGAGACAGTTATTTCTCTTCTGGGGTGCACAGGGGTAATGTGCAGCTGCCCTTCTGATTCCAGTAGTTACCAGCTGCCTCAGCACTAGCAGATCACTCTGCCTACCAGTATTACCTGCCTCAAGACTTAAGTGATGGAGTGATAACTAATTGAAACAACTGAATTTACCACTAATTAAAGGCAGGTGCATGTTTCAGGGATGATAGAGTAGAGAAAACTATGCTTTCCCTGTTCTGTGGAGGCTCTCACTTCAAGTGAGCAGCTGCATCTCCCTGTGGGGGCTGTGTTCCCCAGCTGGAAAATTAAAGGGTTAAACAATCAACTTACCTGCAGGGGAACACTCCCTTACTAGTACAAGCCTGGGGTCAGATACCAAAGTATCTCCAGATAAAACAAAAACATCTTCACACCTTTCAAATTTTCAAAGGCACAAAGACGCCACTGACAGGAATTAATAGCAGATGTGGGCTAAGCAACCTGCATTGCCATCTCACATGGAGAGCCCCTTGCTTTGTTCAGCCTGGGTTGGCCCCACGATCTTTCAAGTTGCTGGTGAAAGACAAGCAGTGAGTGCTTGTGAACAACCCATCAGCACTAGGAATGTTCCTTCAGCTGCTGTTTCTTCTTCCCTTGAAAAACTAAGTATTTTAAGCACAGATATGCTACTTCACTGAACTACCATTTTCTTCCTGATGAGTTCTTTGCAGTGGACTTCCAAAAAAGGGACCCCATTGTCTTTTCAGGAGTGGTGAATATGGCAGCTTGCTGCTGTCATCCTGTCACTGCATCTTCAAGTCACTAAGACAGACAATGAGATATCACGTAACTTCTTTCTCCTTAGGCTTTTATTGTGTCCTGTGAGTCTGGGAACTGGTCACAGTCTGGTCAGTTGATGAATTCAAAAGGTTAACATCCCAGATTTGAACTTTGGCCGTGTGAGTTTGTGCTTATGTTTGTGCTGCTACTCAAAGGCGGGGGACCACAGTGGCCTGCCTCTGACAAACGAAATGTGAGGAAGAGAATTGCTTGGAGGCAGTCATACAACCATGGCGCTTGGGAGTGCCAGGCCAACAGTGACACACAAGGACAGTGTCCTACCCCATGCATGTTTCACTACAGGCTTCCTCTCCCTGTGTCATGACTTGCTAGCCCAGGTGAAGCAGCCAGCTGTGGGCGCAGCTCCAGCTTCTGGCAGCTCTAGCACTGGCCTGATGGCTGGCCTGGGAAAGAGCACTCACCTTGTCAGAGGGTGAGACAACCGCCCTCATTTGCAAAGTGCTGCCAGACGTTTCTGGAGATGCTTCCCTATCTAGTGGCTTCCTCTTGCACGTGCAGTTTTCTTCTCTTCTCTGACTTCCCTATGACAAGCTCGTGCCTATCAGGTCACCTCACATTAGAAACTGGTTGCAGTAGAAACATGTTTACAAGCGCTATCATCACAAACTTTCCAAGTCTAAAACCAGCACAATTCACATGATTTCAGTGCCTTCTTCAGCCTTTTCCATCTTCCTGCCCAGCAGTTCCCACACAGCCCTGGAACATGGGCCTGAGTCACCATTTCCTTGAGTACGTTAGGACAGGACCTACCCAGCTGCTTTGCAGTGGCACAGCCAGCTAAATAAAGTAAATGACAACAGTTAATCCAGCCCTGACCTTCATATGTATAAAGCGCTCCTGAGGGCACACAGTCCTTAGTAGGGCAGGAGAAAGGATAAAGAAACTCAGAAATGTTGAAAGGATTCGGAGAAGACAAAACCAGAAGAAGTCATCTCTGGTTCTTAGGTGCTACAGTATCATCTCGGTTTCAAGGTGGAGTGTCGAGAACCGAGGAGACTTCACACAGGTAAATCTCTACCAAGGTGATTCCAGCTTTAGTAAAAATGTAGTTTAAATATAGCATCACCAAAGTGTGAACTTACCTGTGCTTGGTGTACTTTTCTAGATGAGATGCCAGGTCAGAAAATTAGTGAGACCAAACTTGTATTTGTGGTTGATGGCAATACAGGCACGCAGCTCAGCGAGGACAGGAGGCGGTAGGAGGGGACGGTGGCCTAGGAGAGGGGTAGGGAACAGACCAGCATTCCTCATCTAGGTGCAAAAGCAGCCAACAGCTTGGTTGAGTCTACTTGAGGACAACGTACGTTTGAGCATCCAGAAAGTGGGGCCAGCACGGCCTTTGAAGGCTATCGAGGAGCCAGTGTGGGATCTCAGTCCCAGGAGGAGCTGAAGGGGAGAGGCGCAGCTCCGCATGCATGCCCACAGTCTCGAGAGGGTCCCTGGGCTCTGCCATGTGTGGCGGGGAGAGGCTTGCAGGTGGTGTGCAAGTCACAGGGAATGGCCATGCTGGATTTAGCAGCTGTTACAGGAGCTGCAGCTGGTTGTACGTAGCACATGTGTTATTCCATATGTGTCTGCTTGCTGCTCAAGAGACAGGCTGAAATGTAGATTTAATTACCTACAGATGTTTCACAGGCAGAGGAAAAGCAAAAGATAAAAAAACCAAAGAACACTTATCGCTGCTCCAGGACAGCCTCTGCAGCGATACACGGGCTGACCGGCAGGTGCAAGTGAGAGAGCAGCCGATGCTTTTCTGTTATGGGGTCTGCAGAGGCTGCGCTCTCACAAGTGCTCCCCTCTGCAGTAGAGGCTGGACAGCACTTTGTGCACACTGTATACAGAGTGGATGTGTCCAGGAACAACATCTGGCTTGGTAACAGGCTGTTCTTCTGCTCCTGCTACCAGGAAAGATTGGATGGGGAAGCAGGGGAAAGAAAGAGGGTCTACTGGGTGTACAGCTGCACCAGGACAAGTGAGACTGACTTTGCATAAAATACCCATCACGAAAACACGGAGATGTGGTCACCTGTGCACTTCGACACTTCTCCATATAACACATTCCAGATAATTCAGTGCCAGAATGGTAGCACTGCCAACACATCCCGAAACCTGGGAGTCAGTCTAGGCCTGGAAGTCCTTCATGAAACTTTAAATCAGGTTATATCACATTCAGCTCAACCTCATCCCAAAGGCAGAGGGGAAAATGAATGAGCAGCATTTGGATGGGAGATTTTCCCCAAGTCAAACTTCTCATTTTGGCACTGCCAGTTTTCACAACATGGCACATACTTCAGTAGCACCAAATCCAAGGGGTTTTTCAGAACTCAAGGACAGATGCAACATAAAAAAGTGCAGTCCCAGCGCATGAGTGGGCAGTGATGTGCCACCGGCACGCAGCCTAGCTCAGCACGGCATGGTTCCCCACACATGGAAGGAACAGGAAGGTGTAAAAAAATAGATTTACTGTGAGGCTATGGGAAAACTACACTTGCAGAAAAACCAGCAGCCGCTCAGCAGACTTTGGAATTTCCTACTAACTAGTTGCCTTGGCTTAAGTGAAAACCTCCTTAATTTATATGCTGTATTAAAGTTACAAGACAAGCCCCATATGGCTTTGAAAGAGCCTTGGGCCCAGGAGGGAAGGGAGGGCAGAACGAAGTGGGCGTTCTGGGCAGCACTGGGGAAGCTCTACATGCTTTGTTTACAAACCCTGTACACTTTTTGTTTGGCTTTTGGATGTGTTTTATTCTTTCCCAACTCCCTTTTCATCTCATCATAGTGCCAGCCACACTGATGAGTGTTTATGCTTGAGAATTCCTGAAGCACAGCCAGTACCTTGAACTCCAGAGAATGAGACTGAAATAACGTAAAAGGTCACGGAAGTTCAAAGACAGAGGTGCTGTTTTCCTAGCTGGGGACACCACACTGTTCCCAGACCACGCTGGGCTGCTCTGGGGACACAAGAACAAAGACTTGTCTCTTATGTCCTCCTGTTTACGCTGCTTTTTGCCTCCCTCACCTCACTGTTTTAATGGGACTCATTTCCATGAAGCTTCAATTAAAACCACCAGGGATCAGTTTGGCCTGAGCCTGACAACTGAAGAGACACCTGATAGCTACTGGCACTAAAAACTTCTGTCACCAAAGGAAAGGGGAAGTTTTTATCCCAACTGCTCGAGCCCCGCTGGCTCACATAGTAGGAGCAAGCCCCAGAGCGCTGCTTCATCCGCAAGCATATATAGAATCATAGAATCATTAAGGTTGGAAAAGACCTCTAAGATCATCGAGTCCAACTGTTGACCCAACACCACCATGTCCACTAAACCATGTCCCTAAGTGCCGCATCTACACGTCTTTTAAATACCTCCAGGGATGGGGACTCAACCACTTCCCCGGGCAGCCTGCTCCAATGTTTAACCACTCTTTCAGTAAAGAAATTTTTCCTCATGTCCAAAATCAGCTATTGCAGCACCCAGAAATCTGTAAGCACTTCACCCACGGGAAGGTAAGTCAGAAGATGACTTTTGGAGAGGAGAGGTTTCATTCAGCCTTGCTGGTTAGCAAGCCTGTCCTTCAGAAACATGACGAACGCGCACCTGGGCTGAATGGGCACGTGCCGGGTACACGCAGGTCAACTGTGCCATGCAAGTAGATAGTGTGCAGAGTGGCCACAGCCAGCCTCCAGCGCATCGGGCACACCACCCCACGATCTGCACAAGCCATGGCTCATACTTCCAGATGCAGATTTCTGCAGACCGGGAGGGTCCATTAGCACGTGCACATACACAACGCGATGTGCTCATTTGCACAGCACTGCACCTGCCCCACGCACCCTCATTCACAGGTGAAGGGAGGCTAGGGAATGGTCCAGGCTAACGTGAGCACTGGGTTTCACTAGCTTATGGCCTCAGCAATCTGCTTTGCCTTGAACTGGAGCTATGGACCGAGCCACACCAACAGCACAGCAATACTGATGTCATTTCACAGACTCCCATTCAACCCACTTACAGCAATTATAACCTCATCTACAAACAAACCGCCTCGGGGGCGACCACAGCCAGCTTGCTGATATTAAACTCTGTCTACACGAAGCATATGCGACATTTGAAAACATTTAGAAAACAAACTAAAAAAGCAGCCTTTTATCCCCTCCTTGTCTAGACGGCACACCAGCCTTTCCAAACTGCAAGTTGGCACTGATGAAGTGCGTGATGCCAAGGGAGGGAGGGAGGGAGGGAGCAGGCGCTGCCCTGGCCCCCAGGGACACTGAGGAAAGACAGGGGCTGCCCATGGATGTGTTTACGTTACCTCTGCTCACCCCGTGGGCACCTTGCACCGGAGCAGCGCTGGTGGGTGCACTTTCACGTGTCATCACAGCCGCCAGCGCTGCAAGTGACCTCCCAGGACTGCAGCTCACACATTGCTGATCAGCTGGAGGTGCGCAGGGGTGGGAGATACTGTTACAGACAACTGGGGCCAGCTGCTTTGTCCTCAGGATGCTTCTACAGACATCATGGGCTGAAATCTCTCACTTATTTTTGTTTTCCAGTGAGGTACCCATTTCTTTAAGTAAAATTGAGCCAAAAGTATATTTCAAACAGCAAGCGGGTTTGTAGATTATACATAAATTCATTTTAGATTATACATACATTCATTCTTTTGGTCCGCTTTATAAGAGTGTGTTTTTCTCCAAGATGTTCCTCTCTGTGAACACACAATCCCATTTTTAGAGAGGGAGAAGAGCAGGAATGCCCAGCTCCCCACAACCGTGATAGATGCCGCTTTTCATCTTCCCTTTGACAGTGACTGTTCGAGACTCGATTACCTCTGGACCTGTTAGGCAGGAGCCAGATGCAACCATGTCTCTTGTTGCTGCACAGCACAGTCAATTCTGGCAGCATTTGTATCTCTAAACTACATATATATTGAATCTATTCCTGGAAATACATCCTATAATTTGAGGGCAGATGAGTTCAGGACTGTGGATAAAAAGTAACTGTGGGACTAGCCTCATTCAGAATAAATATTCACTATTTTTTCCCAGAGGATTCTTGCCTCATTTCACTTGATGGGAGGATGCTAAAAATGAGCAGCAGTTCAATTCCTTTTTCTCCTGTATGGTCCTATATTTGTTTATGCACACCTTGCTCCAAATGCAGAGGGACCGTTCCCCATTTTGACTTTTCTCTGGCAAATCACTGGAGCACCTTTGCAAACTTTTAATTCCTCTTCACAAGACCTGTATTATTACCATTATACAGATGGGGAACTGAGACGTCAAGAACATGATCTCAAAAGCGTACGGTGACTGAATGCACAATGTGAAACATTGAGGGGTGATGTTTTTCAGTGTACTTGGAACTGTACGTTAGGTATTCAGAGATACCACATTGGAAAAAAGATAATGTGTGCTCATGTAATCAGCACTACATCATGATGCAAACACGCAAGAGTCATCTGAAATTTTCATGGATACCTTATGTTTGCCATTGCCCAATGAGGATCTGTGTGGTTGCAAGTTTAGTAATTTGCTCTCAGTATTCTTAAACCTTCACGTACCTAAGCTTGCGTAATATTTATTCGCCAACTAAAAATTAAGCTCAACAGAGAAACATTTTTATATAGCTTGGGGTGTTTTTGTTTTATACACATCACTCAAAATTGTTGCAGTCCCTCAAGCCTTTTTAGCTCACGGCTGAGGCTCACAGCTGCTGGCAGTTCCAAACTTCTTACATGTGTTTATTCCTGTAACATCTCAGACATGAGATCTGTTTTAAATTAAAAATTTAAACAACACTACTTTTCTCATTTGCTATCAATTATATCACTGCAAGGAAGAGCTGGGCTTCTCTAATCTGTCTGTGAATATTCTACCAAACCAGCTCTCACTCTTAATATTTAGTTATTTGATTCCAGACAGACACAATGATACATAGCTAGGTGCAGCAAACTGCAGTGTAACCAAATTACATTAATTATACAATACATACCTCTGATTGCATATGCTAATAGCAAGTTATCAAAGCTGGGGAAGCAAGTCTCCTTCTGCAAAACTCATGATGGTGTGTTTCAAAAACACATAAATCACTTGGGATTATAGCAGCCCGTAAAAAGAAATCGTCATGACTTCCAGTCCCAAATTAACACCGTGTTTAAAAACCTACTTGTGCTTCACAGACTCAGCATCACAATGTCAGTAAGTTTTTGACTAGTCAATAGGAATTGAGCTGAGTGAAAAATTACTAAAAAACTAGACAGCAATTATTTTTTCTTGTTAACCAGATTAAATATATATCACAGTAAAATTATGACTACAAGTTATATATAGTAACTTCTTCCAAACTCTGAACATGACAGAGAATGATGAAAGACTGCAATCACCTGGACAGGCATCACGAAGCTGAATTACTCTTTCAGGAGCACTTGAAATCCAGAGACTGAAGTTGTACCATTATGCATCTTTAGATTTATTTCAAGTGTTACCATTTCAAAGAAAAACTGTAGTACTATGGCTGTAAATAAGATTAAATCTAAGAAAAATCTGGGTTAAACGTCAAGAAAAGAGAGGTTTGAAGGAACGGGGCAGTCGTCCACAAAAGTGTTCATGTGAAGTCTATGGAAGGAGCAAGAGCAACAAGAAACAAGATGCAGAAGAGCCCTCACATCAGCACCCGCCAGATGCATGGAGTGACAAAAAAAAAAAAAAAAAAAAAAATTTTTTGGGTGTGTGAGAAAAAAAAAGTTTTTTGGATGTTAGTTTTCAAGATTCTCTACAAGTTCATGTAGTCTGAACATCCCTTCTGTTTCCTCTGCTTGCAAAGGAAAACCCTGGAGCTTTGTCACAGGCAATGAAGAGGCATTCAAGGGTGTGTCCGGTGGCGTGCCATTGCATTTACTGGGCAGCATCACGCTCCGCTGATCAGCACGTAGCTAATTGCAGTCACGTGCCAAAAGCTAAATGTAGTTTAAAAAAATAATAGAAAGCAACATTCAGCCAACTACGTGTGAAATTTGCTGACTATTCCATTCTTAAAAACCCAGCAACCTTCTGTAGGCTGAGTGAAATACCGGCAAGCACTCTGTGCCCTGCCATTTAAGACTGACCGTGGGGAAGATAAGGGCTACCCAAGGTGACTGCTTCGAAGACATCAGATCCTTATGGACCAACGCATCCCTGCTTCTGTGAGGAAGTTAGATGGTTTTTACTGCTACTTTGATACAAGTTTAGGCTTGTCTATGGAGAAAAGTTACTTGAATTAAAGAATGATGTGAATTAGAGAATAGTTTTTCCCAATTAACCCTTAATGCAAATGCTCTTTTTCCACAAAGAGCCTACCTAGGAGGGGAGTTACTGGGGAACATCGTTTTAGAGTAAGCATCGTAAAACCGCTTGTCTGCACAGTAGCTGTAAAATTCTGAAATGCACTCAGTATCCTGAATACAAACTCTACCATGATATCAGGGGAAAATTGTAACACGGGAATTTAAGATGTCTGTCTTTCACATTTCTTTTAAGACAGACGACATCTTCTCACGGTACGGAGAGAGGGCTCCTGCCTGTGATTCCTAGAGGAAGGTCCAGATGGAAAGTTAAGATGTAGGGATACATCAGAGGAACTATAAGAATAGCTGAGACGCAAGATAAACAGGAACTGCTTCTCCTAGTAGGATAGCATTTGTTAAATACATCTGAGGAGAAAGCCACTAGTTTCTTGTTATTAATAAGAAAATTTTAATAAATTTAACAAATAGTCCAATCCTACACATCGGTTTTGTGTGACAGTCCAAACCAGTAGTAAATTTCTAAACAGGTTCTTCTAACCTCTGAGCAACAGTAACAGTTTTCCTTGGTTTTTAAAAAGTTGGTGAAGCATTCAGGGTAGCAATGCCCATAAAATACATGTAATGCTTAGCTTTATCTTAATTCACAGTTCTCATAATGCTGAGATGCAAGGCTACAAGGGTCACGTGTTTAAAAATTAACACCTTTAAACAGAAACATTTCTCCTGCCAACCAAAAGCCCTGAAGACAACACAGGGGTCTTGAGAAGAGTTGGGTAAGGCTGAGCAGGGAGGCAAAAACAGGTGCTTGCAAACAAATGTCACAGAGACAACAAGGGATACTGTAATCCCTGGATGCTTGGAAGCTCACATCACACTTGGCTCCTGTTAAGTACGGCAGACTTAACACAACCAGCAATACTGTCGAAGAAGG
Source organism: Aptenodytes forsteri (assembly GCF_000699145.1). NCBI lineage: Eukaryota > Metazoa > Chordata > Aves > Sphenisciformes > Spheniscidae > Aptenodytes > Aptenodytes forsteri. The sequence continues at coordinate 5,449,547 of NW_008795128.1, forward strand.
AAGAGACAGTCCACAGGGAAACTCAAGAAGGCACAAAAGTGATGTTTCAATGTTTTCTTCCCCTACCTCATTCTATCAGTGATGCTCATCAGCTAAGGAAGGAAGGAGTCATCGTTTCATACCTGAGCACTGACACACTTCCTCATGCCTGGGGTGCAAACGAATTCCCTCATAAGCCCCTAGAAGAACATTATGTAAATAGAGTTCAGCACAAAATGCCTGGAAGACCCATTAGCTTTGGAGTAACTTCACTTTCCTGAGGGAAGAGGCAGGAGCTAAGAGGAGGGTGGAGCTGGAAGAAACCCAACTCATCCTATCATGCATTTCTCTATTTCATAAGGCGCTTGTTGCAGGCTTTTCAGAGAAGCTAATGCTAATCTGAGTGCTACAAGAAAGACTTGTTTACAATACAGACCTGCTGGCTGAATCTGAGAGCTGGGCCATCTGTATCATCCTAATAACGATGCTCCTGAGAGAAAGGATCAATCACCCCTTCCCTTCTCTCATTCACCACTACACACCTGGTGCAGGCTGCAAATAAAAAAAAAAATCCTTCACAATTCAGTGAGTGCTTACACCTAGGAGCGTAAGATGTGATTGCCTTTATTTTAGTATGTATGTCTCAGTTATACTTCACATGCAAGCAGCATCCCTTTGGGTAGTGAGCTACAAATTGTTTTTTCTGGCCACTCGAGCAGAAATTTCCAAAGGACAGCATGGAGCGCATCACCATCCCTTCTTGAGCAGGAAGGGAAGCACAAGACATGCCTGTAAGGCTCCTTCAGAATTGGAATGCGCGTTTCAGACTGAACAGTCAACAAAAAGGAAAGACGGAGGCTGAAGTGAGAAGCTGAGGAGCCTGTAAGTATATCTGGGAGCAGAAGCAGGCCAGATTGCTCCATGGAGAGCAGGAGATCGGGACTGGCAGTGCAGTGGTCACAGGGCAGCATTTCCCAAATTACATTGATCCACATCCTGCCCCTAAGTGATTTTATCAATTGTGCTCTTCCTCCTCCCAGCTGCGACTCGGCTGTTCCTGAGCTACGATCAAAGTAGTGCAGATCCCTACTCCTTTCTGCACGGAGCTTTTCCCACTGAGTTTTGTGTGCCTCCCCCACTGAGAAATGCTGCTAAAGGAAATACTTGGGGAATATGGGAATAAAGCAAGATATAGCCCCTAGGCAGACAGAAGGCTTTCCACAAACGGAACATGAGACAGCAAGGAACATACACTGTGGTGGGGAAAACATGCAACAGAAAGGGGAGAAGGCACGGAAATATCACTACATTTGGACAGTGCAGTATTAATATCCTGAAGTTAAGAATTAAAGCAGTTCTAGGTGAAAACCGTGCTGCAGTAACCTGTTTAACTCTTTGCAGAATAGGAAGAGGCGATCTAGTGGCTGATGAGGACAACAAACGACCTATGATAGAGAAAATGGCTTGCAGGCTTATCTAAATCGAGGGTAGATTAATTAAGTGGGCTTCAATTGATCACAAAATAATTAAAAACAAAAGTTAGAAAAATGCTGAAGACACCATGCAGTCAAGGAACCAAACAATTTTTAAGAAGCAGTAAGAGGTTGTTTGGAAGGGCCTACACAGTGACTGTACAGCTAAATAGGAGAGTTTCTGAGGCCAGTGTGATGCAAGTCCCTGGCTATCTGATATACATGATTTTGAAGAGGAGTTGAAAGGATACTGGAGTGCTCTATTTTTATAACGTAATAATCCTACATGTTGGCTTTCACAACCTGTCTGAGGTGAGCAAGGAGTTCTCTCGCTCCTTTGATACATCGTTTGGCTTCTGGTTTTTTGTTGGTATTTCTTCTCCAGCTTTTTTGCTTGGTTTTGCCATCCTCTAGGGTGCTGACAATTAACCACATCCAGAGAGAAGATGTAAGGCAAACTGCATTGGTGCTCATAATGTTGCATTTTATCAGTGGCCTGGCTGGTATGTCCTGGCCACATGCTTAAGGGTTAATTCAGCATTAGAGGTCAGAAGGAAATCCCTTTCTCCTGTCTCCAACTACCCTGCAATATTTTTTGAGAGAAGGTAATGGTTTCACTCACTCTTGCTTTCTTCCAAAGGAATACTGCAGTTACAGTTTTTGGTCTTTAAGACTTAATTTTGTCATTGCTTGGGAAGACTTTGTTGACCACGTATGGCAGTGGAAGAACAGGTGTTCTGGGGACCCTTCTGAACTAGACATCCTTTGTAGGCTAAACTACAAAAGTGCGTGTGAGGGTGGGACATGACAGCACCTTTTAGTCCTAACTTCCCAGAGGACCTAAGAAAATAATCACTTTTAAATGTCTTCAAGAGTAGTATTAATCAGTGAACTGTATTTAACAGTTTTGCAGTAATTGGTGAGTAAAATGCTATAATCAAATAGCATGAGGAATACACAGCATTCCCAACATCCCCCAAAACATGCTGACATCTATTTCGCCATTCCAGCTTAAAACACAAACTCAGTTCATTCAATATTCTGTTTCTGACACTAGCAAATACCTTGATCCCTCAAAGGAAAGTGACTTTCTCTGCCATTAATCTGTAAGACAAGTGCACAACACACAGTCGGAGTGAAAAGATGCTCAGACTGAAACTTCAAAGAACAAAGCTTCAGTGTGCATATCTATTTTACTCACTTCAATAGAAGCGTTCTCTGTAGTGTTGATCACAAAACTACCTCCACCTCCTTAAAAAAATTCCCAGTCTTTGTCTTTCTAGCACTACTTCCTTCCCCAAATCAAGAAACTGGAATAGAACAGCCCGTCACATGAATTCTTCCTAATTCCTTGATTAATATCACAGAATCTCAGTTCTTCTATGACGCATAATACAAAGAATGCATCTGTTTAAATGTAACTTTTTACAGAAATTGAACTGGATACGATCTAGTAGTTCATTTACTTTATTGCTACATTAGATCTTCCTGAATTTGTTAGCCTGATGCAAGTTTTGCATGCAGATAGGCTACCACTACTTTTGCCACAACTTGTGATGTCATTTGGTACTTCTTTTGAAGATTAAATGACTTTAAATATATTTTTTATATTATCAGTTTTTACAATATCAATAATTTAATCTTCCAAAAGTATAGCATTGCAACAGCAATATTACATTTTTGCAATGTTTTCAAGTTACAAATTATTTTTTTTCTCTCCACTTTGCATTACAAATTGGTGCAACTGTCTAGCAGTTTGAAAATCAAGACTGCACACAAAAAAGTCCATTCAACTCCCACTGAAAAAAAAAAAAGAAAAAAAAAAGAAAAAACAAAAGAAAAAACTGTAGAGAATGATGTCCCAAAATGATCAACTGTATTGAATTCAACCATCATAGTTCAGGTACTATGTAATTACGCATATTATACTTGCTTCTGTTTTCTTGTGATCTGCTGCATACCTACTCCAAAATAGATTACGAGATAATCAGTGAATACAGGCATGTGATAAGTGTACAGTTGTAACTGAAAAAGGTTACAAATGTGATACTCAGAAGAGTGCATACTCTAGAGCATTACATTGAGCAGCATGTGTCTCTAGATGCATTTCCAGATGCACACCCTCCATGTTCTCTTCCCTAATCCTCTCATTCATAAAGCTATACGCATAAAAAACACAAAGACACCGATTTACATAAAATTATCTCACTCCATTTTATTTAAGATTTTCTTCTCCAGTTAGTAAAAGAAAGATGTGTCTCTCTTTATACATATGTACAAGTTCAGTTATAAAAATAGACAGCACATTCAAAGAGAAAAAAAGGCTTGGCATTTGTCTGATTCCCTCTAAATATCATATATACATGTGAATAGGAGGGGAAGGGGGAAGTCTTCATGAGTTAATTAAACACCACCTCCCCCTCAATTATCCCCTGCAAATCTGTTTAAAAATCAATCTAACTAAGCTCAGTTCTGCTATTTTCAGGTGTGCAAATTAGAGGCAGAGCCAACAGGAAGCACTCGCTCCACACTGTAGGACGCCAGGCAAAGGATTTGGGGTTGGAAAAGAATTATAATAATAAAAAAAGTCATCTTCCGCTGTCACAGCCCAGACCTGCAACTCAACTTGCTTCTCTCTAATGGGATGAAAGTGCCCCGGCAGAACAGCCTTTTAATTCAATGTGTCAGACAGAAGAACTGCCCCACACCTAAATCTCAGTGCAATGCAGACAATGCTTGAGAACGGGGAAGGAGCAACCAGAGAATGAGAACACAGATGGGCACTGGCAGCACTGCCTTCTATCAGCCTTACGGGATATGGCTACTGGTACCCGCACACCGCAGTGAACTCAAGCAAGCTAGTATGTGTGATGATCACAAAGATGAAGGGAAAACACACTGGAAGAACAGTCAATGGATGGCTGGGATACGAGACATTTTTTTTCCCAGGATTTGGCTGGAAGGGGGAATGGCACAGTTGTCTGTCTCTCAGGACTGTTTTTCATTGCTCCCCTCACAGCACTGCAAGCTGCAGAACCACGCTCTACTACGGCACAGTGAGAGGAGCAGCAGCAAACTCTTCCTCAGCACTTCAGCTTTCCCTCTTCATGAGATTTGTACAAATAGAGCCTTACTTTTTTTCTAAGCTTTTGAGAGTTCTGCACACCTGAAAAGTGAGAGAAATCATTCTGAACACAGCGAGTGTTTGTGCTGATGAGAACTCTGAAATGCAAACCAAACCACTGGCTTGTGGTTTCTTCCACTGCATGAAGCAGAGGCAGTGCTGCTGCTCTCACTAGGCCTGTCAGTGCCGTCTGTATTCTGCGGCTCTGAACCTGTTCCTGACAGATGGTGCTGAAAGAGTCCATTCCCTGGAAACTACCTGAGACACCTTCCTTTGCATTTCAAACCTTTAGAGAACCCAGAGGCCCACAGTAGAAGAATCCAAGTTTTTTTTTTGATCACCCAACATCTTCAGCTTAGTCCCCAATTACCCCAGCACGTACACTAACCAGCTGCCAGTACGGAAATGTCTTCTGACACTACAGGATACTCCTGGGGTTCAGATACTGATTTCATAGGATAAAACGAACGCTGGGTTCCACCTCAAGCTACAAGAGAGAAAGTATATTGGTGTGAATTCAAGCACACACAGCTGCAGGATATTGCATGGAGTAGCTGGATGCTTTCTTGGGAATCTTTGTCAGGTATGTCAATAAAACACAAGCTGACACTCTCCCAGTTACGCCAGACTCCCTCCCCTCCTTCTCACAGTGTCTGCAAAGACAGTTTTTTGGAATACACATAATCAAAGTGCTCACATAAACCACCCACTCCCATTGTGCTTTGATTTTCTTTTCACACACGTGCTGGACAGCAACAAGGCATTCATTTGCATGCCTTCAACTGGCAGGGTGGTCTACTCTGAAAGCCAACGCAGTTCAGACAAGCTTTGGGGGTTCAAAATTACTACCGACCACCTGAGGTGTGGGCACCTTTGCTTTGCTTCCGAATTGGAGTTTCTGATATGAGACTGCTGGTCAGGTTTAAGCTTTTGGGGGTCCCACAAACACTGTTTCCTTTGCTCAAAGGGGAGCTCAAGGGAGAAGAGGCGCTTGAAGGTCCAAAATCTGCAAGTCCAGAAGGCCGAATAATTGCTGTTTGTAGAGGGCTACTTGCAGACATGCCTAGCAATGGAAAAGAGAATCAAATGCCATGTGAGCATATTATTCCACTTGCGGCTCTTCACAACAAACAATATACTAACAATCAGTCCTAGGACCACCCTGTATTCAGGTGGAAAAACCTGAAACGAGGACAACAATTTATGACAGTTTAATGAAGAGGGATGTCTTTAAGATACAAATCATCTTGCAGTTATACCCTGGGCCATCTTCAGCTGGTGTAAAGCTGAAGCTCCATCACCATCATTTTAGCAGATTTTGTAACCTGATTCTGTAACTTCAATGTGACAGCAATACAGGAAAGCCACAGCCATACCCATGGGATAAACAACACTATCCAATTTGTCTGGACACCAAAATAAAAAACAAGAAAGAGGAAAAATATTTGGTATAATTCAAAGGGCAGATGAAACTTCTGCAGGACTAGCCTCTCAAGGTCATCTGCAGTGAAACTGGCTATCCTCTCACACCATTACCGTGTCACATTGTGTATTGCCTCAATCTCAGAATATAATGGACAAGCAATACCAACAATACAACACTTCTTATCTATTTTTTGACAGGCTGTAAACAACAATCACCCAAACTCATGTGGTTGGTTCTGCTCTGGGTAGTCTGCTGCCTCCCCTTCCCCACATACCTTTAGAGACATTGTACCCGTACGCTGCGTATGCCGCTGCAGAGGCCGCCGCTGCCCCTGCTTTGGCACCTGCCATTGCAGCTGCACTTCCCGCTATCGATTTCCGGCTTCTGCCTTTCCCAGTGCCGCCTTTTGACCCACTGCCCGAACCTTTAGGACGACCCCGGCTTCGACCTGACTGGCCTCTCCCAGTGAGAGGTGTATCTTGCATGGAAACACCTTAACAAAAAAAGAATGTTAAAATGATAACTGCTATGGTATTTACATTAATTTACATTAATACTGTTCCTATTAACTGATACTGTTCATTTACATTAATATGGATGCTGTTAGCAAGCACTGATCCCATGAAAAGAAATTATGTATACAAAACTTCACTCTTCATTAACCACATCTTATTAACTCCAACTAATTATTGTTATGAATCCAATCCACAAATAGGTGGAGGATTCTGGGTTCTACTTCAGGATGAAGCATTTTCTTACTTGAAGATAGATAAGTTTCTTCCATTTGTTATCTCTAAAGAAACTCATCAAGCACTATGGCTCTACTTATTTCAGTGTAGAAAACTATGGTAGTTAAAAACATTTGCCATTATTTTAAATTACAGCTGCTCTAGTCACCCATTGGAAATAGAGAACTGATTATTAGCCCAACAACAAATTCAAGGAAAAGCTTAGAGATTAATAGTTCTGTGGTTGTCTGTAATGTGGCAATATGCACATAATGGAAGGAGAGCCCTCTATAACACAGGAACAAAGGACAAAACTTAATTAAGAGTAACTAACACAGAAAAGAGGAAAAGTGTGCTGAATGAGAGTCTATAAACAGATTTCCTATCAAATCAGAAGTAATTTCTCAATGAAAAGGCAATTTTTTCCCCAAATCTTGCCAACCATGCATATACTCTGGTTAAAATGCAGAAAACGTATCACCTAGCCATACAAAGTCAGTGTTTAATAAATGTGAGTAGTAAGTCAAGGCAAAAGTACTGACCATTCATGGTATCTGAAACTGAGCCAGTAATGGAAGCAGGAGAGTTTGTTGCCCTTGACTGAGGTGCTGAAGAAGCTGGATCATCCACAATCACAAGCATATCACTACTGCTCTCATCGGGAGGGATAGAGCCCATATGTAATTCACTGCTGATGGATATCTAAACATGACAGAGAACAAAGCTGTTAGCTTCTCAGGTTAGGAAAGGGAAGGGTACAAACATAATAAGATCTTTAAAAGACATACAATCACAAGTAATTAAATGGTACTTGTTCTGTTTTTTTTTTCATCTTCTCTATGTGAGACTAGCAGCATGATACATAATCTGCCTAATCACACCCCACCCTCTATTTACACGCTGAGCAGCAGTAAAGACCTCCAGGAGCTACTTAATTTCAATTCATGAATATAGATGTTAAGTTAAGAAGCAGGAGACTAATGGGCTCAGCAGAGATTTAAGAAAACTGCTGTTCAACTGTGCACCTTCAACTGCAAGAGAGGAAACAATAGGATTCTTAACCTACTACTACTGCTAATAAAAATCTTTGTCAATAAAGGAACAATACAACATAGAAATCTATAGAACAGAATATATTTGCTGTCAAAACTGGTTTGCAATTCTTTACAAAAAGATGAAGGAAAATGTGTGCCACTGAGAATTTACAATTTAAATTCCAGAGAAAAAAAACACACTAATTCAGAATCAGAAACAAGGAAGGAAGCAGAGAAGGAGATGTAGATGAGACTAGCGAGGAGTACTTACAAAGAAACTGAATGTCAAGGAGCTATTTGAGGGATAGCGTTTGGTTCAGGAGCAGAAAGAGACTGTTCTTGCTATGGAAGGTATTGGTATGGAAGAAAGCACATGGTTATAAATGTGAGCATGACAAAGGCAGGAAAAAGGGAGAAGAAAGTAGGAAGAAAGTAAGTGGGGCTGCAGGCAGGAATGGAGAAATTTCAGGGGCTGAAAGGGAGGAGAGTCAGGGCATGAACTCACTGTAAGAAAAGGGAGGCAGAGAGCAAATGAAGAGGAGAATAACGGAATGTCAAGTAACACGAGCAGCTGTAAGGCAGCTTATTAGCAGCTGTTATGTTTTCAATAAATTATTTTCATTTCCATGGTTCACCTTTAAGACATCTCACTTCCCCACATACTCGAAGTTCTACACTAGCTAAAATAACAGAAAGCAAGAACCCTACAGGATGTGAGGCCACAATTGAAATAGTATATAGTTTAAAGCAGCAGTGAGTCTTACCTCACTGAAAGGGCTGGGCATGGCAGAGTCTACACTAATGAAGGAGTCATCCCCATCAGCAGACAAGTTGGAGTTATCAGCTGAGGGAACAAATGGGATCACGAGGTTCATGGCCTCTTTCTTTCTCTTCCCATCCAATTCATCTTCCTTCTTCTTCTGAAATAAATAAAACAAAACCAGGAATGAAAGAGGCAATAAAACAGAAGGAGGGGAATAAGCAACGCAAAATCTCAACATCTAATGCAGTATTATAACTCAAGGAATGCCATGTCCAGAATTTCCCAAAACAAATTTCTGAAGGACACAGTAACAGATCCCTTAAAGGCTCCTTCTTTAGATTTAAGTAGGGTTTGTTATTTTTTTCTTCCTAAAATAGCTGGAATGATGGAGGATTACTCTTACAGAATTACTTTGATTTCCACTGCATTTTGGAGTGAGCTTGAAATTCTTTACCATTACACAACATTCCAATTAATTAATGTAAAGCCTCCCTGTCTCAAAAATTCAGAATTTTCATAAACTAGTTTTAATGATCTTTTTTAAACAAACCGATCTTCCCTTGTTCCACAGAAGCCACGCAGCTATATGGGTTTTATCTATGTTCGGTGCTTCATTTACATTCCCTTTTTGTCCTTGCAGAACAAAATCTTGGTTAAGTCACCATTTTATATGCCACAGAATGATCAGTTGATCATTTTGTTTTTTTCAAGCATGAGTCCTCAAATTGTTGTCTGTAGACTACTGGCGATCTACAGTGTTGTTTGGGTATGCAGTACTTCCTTATTTTTCAAGTTGCTAATGATATTAGAATACAGATAACTATGCATGTGTTTTGTAATATCCCTCTTCTGTGTAAGGAAGTGCCATAGATTGATGTTCAATGGTGAAGGGAAGAAGGCTTTACTCATTAGACTGCCTTTGCATAAAATGTTTCCGCACCACATAATAGCGAGCCGGAAACTCTTCTGACTCTATCGCTGACACAGGCAACCTCTTTGCATCAAAGTACCTTTTCAGCATATTTTTCCCTTTTACGTTTACGTTCCTTCACACGATTTGTTTCTTCTTGCTGTCGCTTCTCTTCTTGACGCTGACGCACTGTTGGAAAAGAAATACAAAGTTGTCACCACTGGAAAGATATTTCATATCCTTTTGTGAATCTTACAAGAAATTCTAGTTCTAACAGAACTGTGAAGAAAAAAAGTCAGCTGTATTAAGTAAAACACATTGAAAACACTACTGTATTAAAACTATTTGTATCCAAATTACTAAAAAGTCTTACAGTTAAATTCTTCTTTCAAGCAACATAAAAGCATATACCTCTAATACAGCTTCAAAAGTATGATGAAATACAGCATTTTTACTAATACTTTTCTTGTCATGACCTACATAATTCTTGTCAAAGCTCTGTCATTCAGGAACAATGTAATGATCCTGAATGAGTGCCAATAAAAACTTTATCACATCATCATGTCTCTCTTGCAAAACTTCATCTTTCAGCTCAGCAGTGGTATGAAACCAGCTTGTACTAACAAGAGTTAGCAATACAAAAAGAGCCAGGAAACAGAAGTTGTTATCAGCAATACATGTGTTTGTAGAGATAAAAACACAGATTTTATAAGCTAATGAAGTGGAAGATGGGGAAAATGCTGCAACACGAATTTCACTTACATTTCTTTTCCAGTTCCTCATCATCCAGCAGAAGGCTGACCACCTCTTTTGGCTTCAAGGTGTCAGGTTTGAAATTGCCACCTGAAATCACCATTCGTTGGATCTAGAAGGAAAAAAACAAGAGAGAAAAAAAAGGAAAAATTACTCAAAGCAGCCATGAACCATTCTCACTACCCTTTACTGAAAGCCAGCCAAAAAAAGATGCCAGCACATCTGTATAAGTCAGAATTGACTCAACTTCTCTATCATACCGAAGTTAGTAGCAAAATTTCAGGGAAGATTTATTAAGAGTATAATTAAGAGTATAAAACATGAGAAGCTACCGAGCTAGAAAGCAGACAACTGCCATCCCTTGTGCAAAGTTGCACTTCTTCTACAGCACCATGTAATAAACAACAAATGATAATAGTATTAATACACTGCTGAACAAAAAGAAAAAACACAGTGGTACTCCTGTCAGGTATAAATTACTGGTCTAATTTTTCAAGTAATCTGCACAGAGGATCATGCAGATCACCTTCTTAAAAGGTACAACATTTTTAGTCTCCTTGACTGAAAACTAAATCTCCATATTGAGTCAGTGTCTCAGTTCAAGCAATTCACTCAACCTCTATTACTGCAACTATAAAAACAAAGAAGAGTTGTAACCTAGCAAAAGAGAGCAAGCTTTAGCATAAGCCAATTTCAATGATTTGGATCACTGGCAAAAAGACTACACTTTTTTTTCAGGTTAGTATCAGGTGACTCTAGTGCAGTATCCTAGAGAAAATGGGTAAGTTAACACAGGAAACGTGAATGCATTCAGCTGGAGATGCTTCAGTTGCTGCAAGCACCATGATCAGCATCTAATTAAGACAAAAGCTAGAAGAAATCCCGAGTACACAAAACATCTGAATGTTGTATATAGTATACCCACTGCTACCAAAGAAAGTGAATCTGCTTAATTTTTTCTTACTAATAAGTGTCATGAGGTTTCAAGTTTCTAATACACTTACTGCTTGATGCTGCAGGACACTGAGCTCTTCTGGCAACACTTACACCTCAAATAATTTTCACTTGATTACCATCCAAATTTCTTTAAAAAAAAAATTCATCTGTGGTATAACAGTATAACATGAGAGGAATCAGTAGCCCTGACACAGCAAAGACAGGAGCTCTAGTCTTAAAGAAGCCTGAGTAGTTTCATTGCATCATAAGAAATAGTTTTCATGAAGTCATAGTGTAAATAATTAGCTTCTTCCTAGTTCATATAATGCAGCTGTAATGCTGTTGTGTTAGGGACACACATTTGTTTATTTGAACATAGACATTCCCTTTTGGCTTCTCTTCTGTCTCCCTGCAGATACTTTTTCTGTTTCTTTACTCATCTTGATATGTGTTTTCTGATACCGTTTCTGTAACTTCTTGTTCCAGATGATTTCTTTATTCTCACCTCACTCTTTTCCTTAGCCCTTTGTAAGATGCGCTCCTCAATGGTGCCTTTACATATCAACCGGTACACAGTGACTTGTTTTGTTTGACCCAGCCTGTGTGCCCGGTCCATGGCTTGCTGGTCTACTGTTGGGTTCCAATCACTGTCATAGAAAATTACCTGCAAAAGAACACAAGAACAGAAAGGATTAAATAAAACCATATATTTAGAGCACCTGGTGATTAAACAAACAAAAATCCAATATACTGATAAAAATAAAAGTTCCACTTTACACCCCACACAATTACTGCCCTACTGCAGGCTGTATTAACCTAGCTTTGCCCAGTCTTGTGAAGTCTTTTCCATTGCATTTCAGATGAATTCAAGCTAATTGACACTGTGAATGTTTCAACTTCCACAGAATGTCTTTAGTATCTTCTTCAAGAAATCTGCTTCAGAGGCACAAAATTCCTACGTTTGTCACCACATTAAATCACTGTCACGTGATTAATTATAGGCTAACCACATCATGAACCCATTTTAGTGTTACTTACCTTAAGTAGAAAAAGCCCGTCAAATTAGAATTTCACACGAAAAGTAATACTCCAATTTTTTTTCTTTCAAACCTGGATAAAGTCTAGTCTAGTCTAACACTTCTAGTGCTTTTACTGCAAAAAATGGAAATGCCACATTACATTCATATTGCCCTATCATTCCAACAGTACTTCATGCACAGTAAGCATACAAAACAAAAACATTGAAAAAAATTCTAGACAGCATTCAGAAAGTTACAAAAACACAGAACTAAAAATGCCTGTGCAAAGAGCCTGCAGTAGCATGCCTGTGCTTTCATCTTTTTCCTCTGTTGAAGCAACTTCAATTGAGAGAACTTTTCAACCCTGAAAATCCTATAGATACTTGCTTTCTTCCGATTTCTTTTCAGTGACAGCAAGATATGATGAGGTATTTTAAAAAAAAAAAAAATTTTTTTTGATTCAGAGATCTTTGGTTTTGTGTGGCTAAGGATTACGGTCTGTCTTGGGGTCAAATCTGCATGCACACAAACACAAGAATAGCTGTTATTGAAGAGATAAATGGCTCATGTAGGTCAGTGTTCCTTCCCTAGTGATTAGTGGCAGCTGCTCCAGAGTGCAAATCCTTGCAATTCACCTGAATTAGTATGCCTTTACACCTTGGGTGAATAGGGGGGGGAAGCAATTTATCCTTCCTGACTAGCTGATATTCAACTACAAATGCCTTTGTACTTTTAGAGGCATTGCTTCATTCTTCCGTGCACAGAAAAAAGGGTAACCAATACCTGTTCTACCGATTCCTTTGCAGCTGAACCTTAAGAGCAAACAGTCATACATGAAACAGTATTCACTGTATGTAAGTGTCATTTGCATCTGTAGACCCTTTCAGTCATCCAACTCGTTTCTGGACTCTGGTACTAAAATATGTGGGGAGAAGGAAGATCTTTCCAACTGCAACCAAAACCGGTGTACCAAGTGTCCAATATTCTACAACTTTATCATCAAGATAATACTATATTGTAAATATGAGCAAAGTAAACAACGTTATGCAATTTCATGATGTGAATGGCAGTACTAAAAAATACTGATCAGCATCGCTAAGAGTGCCAACTTTCACACAGAAAGACCAATTTTCCTACATAAATTGTGAGGCTAGGAGGCAGGAGATGAGCAGCTTGGGAGGTGGTTGGAGGCATATGAGGCAGGAAAAGCAAAGACATATTTATACTGAAAACTAAGTATCGGTAAGCTGATTTTTTATTCTGCATTACTTCACCAAACTTCACTTACCGTATCTGCAGCTGTAAGGTTAATGCCCAAGCCTCCAGCTCTTGTGCTTAACAGGAACACAAAAATATCATTCCTGTAGAAGAAAGATTAAAAAAACGTTATTTTGTGCATGATGAACAAGAAATAACCACAGAAGTAAATTTTTTGACCCATATAAAGTGATCAGGGCTATTTCTATTACTTGAACACTTCAGAACATTTTGTGCTGTTCATTCATGGTCAAGAAAAAAAACGTATGAATGAGTGAGAGAAGTTAATCTACAAATCAGGACTGTCGGAACACACGAACATTCAGTTTGCAATAGCAGCTTATTAATCTCTATCAAAACAAACCAGGGTTTGTTTATCTTGCCCACACTGGAAATTAAGATTTCATATGGACAAAGAACAATTTATTGTTTCACAGAACTGACCAACATTAAAAAAAAAATCTTGCTTTAACAATGCTCAATTGATAAAGAAAAATAAATGTTGAAACTGTGTAGGCGCATGTTTTCTTCTAAATTTGGTGCTTTGAACAGAACAAACAAGGAGACAGGTCTATACATAGGATGACCAAATATTGATGAAAACTCAAGTGGTAACAGCGAAATCAGGATTTCTGCTAAGGTTGTGAACCTCACTAGTGCCACTGGGGGGTCAGCAGTATTTAAAAGTGTTTAACACCATATGGATCTGTGAACAGGTTGACGCAAACAAAGCAGACAGTACTAGTAAAGACTCCAAAGAGGTTGACATACTGTACTTCAACAGTGACAGAGCAAGGCCCTCTCCTTAAGAGAAGACACTCTGCAATGCCACGTCCTTTTGGTACCACGCTGTCCGCACACCAGTGCATGCAAAATTAGTAAAGCACCAGAAACTCTTGCTGAATGAGCACCATGGGACATTTGCTTCTTAACTATGTGTAGGCAGTCTGTCCTTGAAAGTCCACTCATCAAATCTAAAGGGTCTTTCTTGCCCTTCCTGCAGGAAGAAGCATGGGTGTATTGCAGGCTGTTACGCATATGCTAGTACAACTCAACAAATGTAGAAAACTAAGGGTTTTGGAAGCCATATCCTTGAAGGTCAAGTAGAACTGACTATTTTCTCAGGACTCATACTTCAACACATTCACAAGTACCTGGCAAGACTGTATCATAAAAACCAGACTCTCAAAGAACCCCTTCTGGTCCAAGGTTAATATTTCCCCCCACCCCACCTAAAGAAATTGCCAATAGACAACAGAAATAATTATGAAAACTATGAATTAAACACACACACAAAAAGCGCCAAGAACTCCAAAATTAGAAATAGAAGGTTTCTGGCAGTCCAAAATCTAAGAGTACAAAAATCCACCCTGAGCTATGGACAGCTGGGAAGAACTCAAGCTGAGCTGTCAATCTCTAGACTTTATCTTGCAGGTACAAAGCCAAAGGAGTCAGCAGGTGCCTGTTCGCAATGTAGGTAATCCTCGGCCAGGAAATCTTTTCACTCCTGTAACAGTAGTGGAACGTGCATATAGACAGTCACCTGAACATCCAGCTGTGAAATGCTTCTGGAAATGCCACATGGGAAGGAAAGAAAGTGGACAGTGCCACAGACTACAGGAACAAATTATCATTCCATAGCTATATCTTTTCAGCACCCTGCTAGGATATCCTGCAGGATAGTTTAGTCTCAGTCAGGCTTTTTTTCCTGGAAATATTTCTCATAAGTAAATCATGTATAAGAGGAACTCAACTAACATTTTAATAGGAATTCTTGTTTAGACTGGCTGACCGATATTTCATAGGGATTTCCTGCTGAAATGATTATTTTTCTTCAGTTGTTCTGAAGAACAATTATTCATTATAATTTATTATAAAGAACAATTATTCATTAATAAAAACAAATTCTGTTCATTAATAAAAACAAATTTCTCACTTCTTTTGGTTAAAGGACCTTACAGGAAGAAGAGTCAGGATTCCAGGAGGACATCATAACCTGCAAGGAACCTGTTTCTGACACGTGGAAACAGGCAGAAAGGTACTGTATGGTCCTCTCACTTACTTTAGGTATTTGGCACATGTTCCTTTCAAGTTTTATTGCTCTGCGGAGTTCACTAGAACACTCATCATTGCAACACAGTCCTTCAGGTCTTTAAGCCTCATAAACCAGTGGCCTGAAAGGCTGTATATGGCTTCCCTTCCTATCTTCAGCTATGATACCTTGGGTCTGCTAACACAAGGACTATTTTCTAGTCTAGAATGTTGCTTTCACCCTGTAATAAACAACAATCTATAAACCTAACTCCTCTGAAAAAGAAAAGTGACATTCTTAAAAGCTCACATCAACATCCAGGAAGGATAACCCTACTGTGAACTACCATACCAAAGTGACATCATATCAAGCCATATCCCATGATTAAAAGGAAACGTAATAACCATAAACTCAGTCATTATAAATAATGTGCTTTAGTGGAGATAAAGTTTTACTAAAATATATTAACTTCTAATAAGATGATTACATACTCTTCTTTCCTGATGTGCTCGTAAAAATTGCAAGAATCCATTTTGGTTTACTAAATGAAAAGGGTCAGCATATCTTACTATCTAATAAAAACCCCATTTTATCACTTGTATATTAGTTTAAGGTTTCTTAATAAAACATGCTTAAATGGTTTGTTTTGCAGAAAACTAGGTCACTTTCAAACCTCTAGCACATGCAAGATTTTCAGTCTCATCTTCTCAGTGTCAATTGTCAGAGCATATAATAACCAATGAGCATTTGCTGCCTTTCTACTGAGCTTCTTTATAAGCAATAGCATATTTGGAATGGCAAGAAGCACAACAGGTGGGTACACTAAAATTGCTTCCAATACTGTTTCACAGATGACAACTGGGTTCAATATCAACACCAGTGACTCCTGGTCAGCAAACCACCTAGAATCTGCTTCAGATAAATGAGGTCCATTTGATATCAGGAAAGAGAATTTAAATGCAAATTTCATTTATTTCCATTACATCTTATACCAACTCCTTATGTACACACAATTTAGCACACAAACACCTTGTAAAATACATTACCTGTTCTGAAAATCTGCTACCATGTCCCTTCGTTCAGAAATCTTTGAAGAACCATCCAATCTCATGTAGGTATGTTTCCTATAAACCATGTATTCCTGCAAAGAACACACAGCAGAAAAATATAGTTGCTCTTGAAACCGTTCAATCTTGATTCTTTTGGAAAAAACAATAAAAGCGGACTTGCTACTTGGGAAAAAAAATTTTTAAAAAATCCCTAAATGTCATCAACAAATATGCTGTAAGCAATTATTTATAAAAATAGAAATTCAGAAATTAAAGCTACTCAATCATATGTCAGTCTTTGCATTTCATATAATGCCGATGGCAGTTCAGAGTTGAGGATGCATTTGCTGCACTGCAGACAATGTTATGGTACATGCCTTTTTCTATAAATAAACAGGTAAATAAAATCACTAAAATAGGAAGTTTGTTTTCACAAAGTCTAAATTTTTACTAAATCCTGAGCTTTCAGTGTGTAAGCGAACCTTTCCTAACAAACCAACTGTATCTGCTCCCTGTTGATTTTAAACCATTTGACTAGTGGTTTTAAAAACCTGGTACTGTACATGAACGTCTGTCCAGGCTTTATCTTGCTAGTAAAGCACCTGTGAATCTCATTGCATACAAGAACACTTTGAACATTACATTGGTGTGTCAGCCCACAGCTCATGCCGAGCAGCAGAACTATTGGATTCATCTTGCTCCAAGCTGCAGTGTTCAGCAGATACAGAACTGATGTGCTGTGAGAAGACATGGCAGTGCTTACACTCTAATGAATCTTCTGACAGTACCATGCTCAGTTCTCCTTTTCAAAAAAGGAGCAGGAGCCCTGAAGGATAGATGTTCTGCTTCACTACTGCAGAAGAGGTAAAAGAGCTGCCATACTATAAGGAAGCTGGGAAAAAGACTGCTGTAGTGGAAAGCTTCAATGTATGGCAGATGAAAGAGAAAAATAGGTAAATAAAATTAACGTGGAAGTGGCCAAAGTCATACTTGGTCCACCTCTACAAAACAGAGCTCATGGCTAGTATGATTTCTGGAGTACAACAATAGAAGTTTAAAGCAGAGAACAGCTACTTCATCACACGAACACTCAAGCCCTAATTTACTATTGATTTATCCCATTTGTATGACAGGTTTCTGTCACCAACTAAAACCAGAGAGATACAGTCGTCAATTAGGCACTATGTGACCTTTTCTCCGGATTTGATCAATCCTTTTTCTATTATCACAAGGGCCTTTTCCTTCCATTTCTTTGTTACTGTCTTTATCTGCATTTATGATGATTCAACCTTTCAACATCTTGATTTAGTCTTCCCTCATCTCACTGTTAACCATCTCTTCGTTACTGTCTTCTAAACAAACTTCAGCACAAATAGAAAACAACTTCTTTCATTCCATCAGGTCCATTTATCCTTATCCCAGACCTTAGACATTTCCACTAAGGCACAAACTACAAAATAATAAGCTGTTCTACACCTGTAATACTGGAATTCATGGGTTGTTCCCCCCACCCTGCAAGCTAGCTTAGTACACTAGCCTTTAGCTAATCATCTATTCAACACTCTGCTTAACAGGTTCTGGTCTGCCTCCATCCACCTTCCTTTGATCAAGAAGGATACTTCACAGTAGTGTAAGTGTTCGTATGAAACGCCCTTTTTTGTGAACTGTTTTTATCCAGTATTTTTCTAAATATTAACAGTACACTCTTATAATTCAGCAAAAAGAAAAAAAACCAAACATTGCTACTTATACTACACTTGTCAGCAGTTTAGTGCTTTGATCATTTGCAGAAATAGCACGCTTTTAACTACCAAAAAAAAGAAAAAAAGAGCGCGCGCACTGATGACAAAGAAACTATTTAAGTAGTAATATACCTGGTCTCTACTGTAATTGTGGAAGGCACTCGATGACTGCTCATTTTTCTAGTTCCCTCAAGGAGTGATGGGGTGGGGTGGGGAAAAGCCTCATGGGGAGGCTTTAATCTCATATAGAGATACTTATACTAGACCTGCTTGAAAAATCTACCTGCCAATCTTGTTTAGTGTAAGGGGTCACACCAAGCCACCAGAGGTATCAATCTAGGAAAAATAATGAAAGTGGCCCTGGCAACAGAGTACCTATACAGGAAATGAACAACACAGAATGACTCGAGCACAGTAAGAATGCAGTGCCGTTAGTCAGCGATCTTCTGGGCTTCAACACTGACACTTTCTCAAAAACTCTAAAATGTTTTCTCTTCATGTTATTTCATAGTCCAAACTGAGTACTCTTATGTTTTAACAGGACAAATAAACTTTTGGTAGAATAGAACTAAGACATTTTACTTCATGCAGAATATAATTTGACCCCTCATCACATGAATGTAATGTGATTCCCACTGTAATCATGGACAATTACTCTTCCATATAGGAGAAAGCAATCACATTGAGAAAAACAAACATGACAATCTTAAAAAGTATGAAATACACATCTGCATGAAATAACAGTACTGAGATTATACTTTATCCCCTTCTGTTGAAAGAAAATAATTCTCCTCTTTGTATTTTTATCTGCCATTTTATAATGGCTGAAATAAGCAGCATTCTTCAGCTGAAGCTAAAAATCAAACAAACATGGTTTTATAACTTTGTAAACAATGTGTTTTGTGCTCTCTGCCCTGCATAGATTAGGTTAGTATGATATCACAGCAGTTACACTGACACAGTCAAAATACTGTTAAAAAAACCAGGACCTCTTATGTTCTTTCATATTCAAGTAGGCAGAGGGGATGTATTTTGATATCTCAGGTCAGGAAAAAAATAAGTATCTACTGCTACACAACTTTTGCAAGGATTTTCTTACAAACTGAGTCCTTACTTGATTTTTAACTTGCTTAACTCCAGCTTCTGTTACATGGGTGGGGAGAAGGAAAAACAGAGGGCTTGGTAGGTGGCTTATTTGGGTAATAAAACCCAACAAGTAAAGTTGAGCATTTAGGAGGTGGAATAGCAAAGTGGTGTGCTCCCAAGCCTTTAAAATTGAATGCTAACAGAAGACAGAAGCACTGAACACTCAGCTTTATGAGCTTCATGGTGTAATGCAAGGTGTCAACAAACCTGCACCATGTCCACTGTTTGCCAAAAAAAGAGGCACAGGAAGCAATGCTGGGCAAAGAGCCAAAATACGGAATTGCAACCATGCAAATTCTGTTTTTCCTCACAGCAGCAAAACCAAAATTCAGCTTGTGATTTGTTATTCAGCTATTAACTGCTGACCTTAAAATTCACTCCTGCTCATACAGGACTCATGATTTAGGCAGCTGTTGATTCAGGCTTCTCACTTTTTCTCTTCACTTTATTGTGGAGAACACAGTATCCCATGTCAAACACTGCTGAGGGAGCCCAGGTATACTTAGGACCAATGGCTGAAGGATCACAGGGTCCTGATGTTCTAGCAGTACTGAAATTATACTGCCAAATGCAAGTATTTTCCCACCTACTATGTATTCACAGTCAGAAAACTTTATCGGGATTGCCTGTTTGAAACTAACGTACATCAAGTCTCCTATTTTCTTACTCAGAATTAGATAGACATAAAAGTTATTACTACTAATCTTTCACTGATAAAGGACAGAGGCATTGTGACACAAGATAATCCTTTTTTCAGATCCAGCCAAAAACTCAAACTTTGCTGTCTTCAACAGAAGCCCAGAGAAATAAAAGTATTTCTTTCTAAGCATTATAAGTATTACCAATAGGAAATCAAATTAATAGTTCTTCTACTAATGACTCTTCAGACTAGCTCTTTGGTGGCACGTTTGCTAATCAAATACTGATTTATTTTTTTCCTCTGAGGCAGACTGACTGTATTTAAATAATGAGTAATGATGTAATTCCTAATTTCTTTCCTATCGTATATGCCAGAGAACCTCTTATTATTAATGTCTACCAAACTTCTGCACAGGAATAAGATGATAGAGGGAAACAGTAAAAGTCTGTGAAATTACAAGCAACATATATTTTTTTCCTGAGGCAGACTGACTGTATTTAAATAATGAGTAATGATGTAATTCCTAATTTCTTTCCTATCGTATATGCCAGAGAACCTCTTATTATTAATGTCTACCAAACTTCTGCACAGGAATAAGATGATAGAGGGAAACAGTAAAAGTCTGTGAAATTACAAGCAACATAAACAATGTAAAATTAATCACTGTTCTCCCTCTTCCTTCCAAAAGGACACGTATTTAAATAATGAGTAATGATGTAATTCCTAATTTCTTTCCTATCGTATATGCCAGAGAACCTCTTATTATTAATGTCTACCAAACTTCTGCACAGGAATAAGATGATAGAGGGAAACAGTAAAAGTCTGTGAAATTACAAGCAACATAAACAATGTAAAATTAATCACTGTTCTCCCTCTTCCTTCCAAAAGGACACATGGGCATCAAATGAAAATAAGAAGGAAGCAGTTCAAAACCAGCAAAAGAGGATAATTAAGCCATGCAACCCCTTGCCACAGGGCAGTGCAAATGACAAAATTTACAAAGACTCAAGATGCAACTGAACGATTTCATGGAAGAAGAATCCATTGAGGATTACTGAATATACAGAAGGCACATCTGGCTTAGAAAGCCCTTGAGCTGCAAACTGCTGGACACTGAGAGACTTATTGTGAAGTATCACTATTGTACATTTTCCCCATACCATCTGCTGTTGTACACTGCTGTTGTACACTAGGCTGGACCTTAGGTCTAACTTTGTACGGCAGCTCTTATATTCTTGTAGTAATGCATTTACTGGGTATCCTTCAGTATAATAATTTTATGTCAGGTTTGCTGCATCCAAATTATAGTATTTTCTCCACAACACTGTTGCTAAATCTGCATCTTCAGAATTTGTCTTCTGTAGGCTATAGCTCTCCTACCTCCAGTAAGTCAATCATCCGTGTCATCTGGGAGTAGATGAGAACTCTGTGTCCTTGAGATTTCAGCCGTGTCAACAGAAGATCAAGAGCATGAAGTTTTCCACTGTCGGTGATCAGACTCTCTTTGTCTAAAAAGAAATGGAAGAAAAGCAGGTAACTAATAAAGCCAGAACAGCTACATGCAGCAAGTTAACTTCTAAGTCTCCTAGTACTTCACTGTGTTATAATCCCTAAAGTAACGAGTTGTGATGGAAGAAACTGCAACATCCCTTCTGGCTGACACTTACAATCACACTGCTAACAATAACTCTTGTTTTCTGGGACGGGTGTGTATGAATATACCCACTTCACAAAATCTCATCACAGATTGATTTCCTCACGAGTATAGACTCAAATCCTTTTTTGGACAGCCATTTCCCTCATCTAAGGATTCATTCTGACCAGATCAACAACCACAACATGCCTTGACAGTTGAAGAATTTTTCTCCACTTCACATGTTAAAATGCTGTCCTTTGGACATTTGCTGCTACCTGCTGCTGAGATTTAGACTTAACCTCCACAGATCTAGTTTCAAGATCAAACCCCTCACCAACATGGAAAGTAAAGAACAGTTCTCTAGGTCACTGTAAAATAACAGCCCCTTCACAGCACTGCCTTAACTTTTCTTTTTCTTCCCTGCCCTCTGCTTTTTGGATTTTTTTTTTGTTGTTTAAGAAATGTTTCCAGATGGCAATCTTTTAAGTCACTTCAGATTTTATACTTCATGTCCTCTCTATTTCAGCACTGCTCATGAAGTATTTTTCAGGAAGGAGATCTTCCTGTTTGTACATTCTGTACATAAACTTCAGTAAACAATACATTACTGTTGAAAGAGGATGAAGAGAAATTTTCTTCCAAAAAAATTATCTGTTGGAAAGGCCACTGATGATTCTTTATTCTTTGGGATGTCTGAATTTAGGTTTACAGCCAAAACGGAAAGTTGACAACTGCAGATGGTGCAGGCTAGTACAGAACCCAAATATTTTTGATATGTCTAGCAGGTAACACTTCTGCACGCTTCTCATTGCACAGAATGAATTATTTCCTCACGAGTATAGACTCAAATCCTTTTTTGGACAGCCATTTCCCTCATCTAAGGATTCATTCTGACCAGATCAACAACCACAACATGCCTTGACTGAAGAAAATCCAGCTTTCTGTAAGGCAGTTAACTGTCTTGCACAATATTCCGATCAAAAAAAAAAAAGCTATATACAAAAATTAATTAATTCATCTGAGCACCACACATTTTAATATAGCTAAAACCAAGTTCATACTAGTGGAACAGAGGAGTACAGATCACACAACAGCGCTCCTAAAAAGATCTTATGAGCACAGCAGGCAACACAGTCCATGAGTGCCCAAGTGCAATGATGTGGCACAGAAGGCTAATTTTGATTCTTGCACATGCAACCAGGGGTTTGCTGAGAAAAGCAAGAATGTAGTTGTTGTTCTATACTTAATTCAAAAGATCATTTTGAAATAACATCTCTAGGTTTAGTACGCCTCTCAGAAAGGTTGTAAAAACCAGAAAAGTGTTCAAGAAAAATCTCCAAGATTTCAGTGTGTTAAAAAACTTTTCCTGCAGTGAGGGAGTTCAGAAACTTGACCCATTTCCATTTTTCAAAGAGCAATTGGCACTACTCAAGGTTCTTCTTTTGGACAAAGGTTTTTAACAACAGAAGAGAACTTTATACTAGCAGAGAAAGGCACAGTATTCAGTGACTTGTTAAAATTGTAAAAACAAGGCACGCTTCCCTCTTATCCTTCCAATAGTGAGGAAAAACTAGTCAGCAACGCTTTTATCCAGAATCATGGTGGATTCTTCATTACTTTAGTATTTCAATCAAGATCTCTTTCAAAAATATCCTTTAGCTTAAATATAAACAATGGACTTGATGCTGGAATTAGTGGGATCTACATTAGGACATCAGAAGATGCAGCCAACAGTCCTGCTTTCTGCAATTCAAAAAATTGCGAGCTGTCAATATCGCTTAAAATTATTAGCTATTATATTTGCACTATAAGCCAATGCTGTGAATGCTCTCTTCTTTGGTAAGTTTAGAGCCATGCTCCTGCAATTCACTAGCTAAGAATCCAAGACAAGAGAGCTCTGCTCTTTCTTGCTTGTCTGCCTATCTAGATAGTCACTGTTTTTCTCCAATTCGCTCTCCCTTTTGATGGCGACCTTGTTGCTTTGCCAGGAGCAAGTGCCACATCACTGCTTGAATCGTTAGCAACTACCTTAGGGAATCCATCAACTAGAGAGCCAAGCCAAGGAGATACTGTAAGGTAAACTCAAGACCACAGCTCAGGCTGGCATTTGTTCTAAGTGCAACATAATGTGTAATGACACACTCATCTATAGAAGACAACTCAGTCTTAATTACATACAAATAGTTAATAGTTTCATGCATTCTTCTAAGGAAAACCAAACTTTGAACTTAGGTAATTAAGTAAAAAGGGAAATGACTTACGGTTATTTGGTTTTAAAATACATCTATGTAAGTCAAAAACTCTGCACAGTAGCAATGTTTACTCTATACAAAATGTCATTCTTTCCTTTAAATCCATACAGCCATGACATTCTGCTTCTATTCTAATCGGTCAGCTTGCTATTTCAGAATGAATTAAATTGAGTGAAGCAACATGAAAAGTCTAGATATATATACATGACAAACTAATATGATTATTAATCAAAAGCCATCTGACTGGAAGGAAGCTGAAAGAACAAACAGAGTCTGTTCAAAAGTCAATCTCGACTGACTCAGATTAATACATTAGCAAGTTTCCAAAAGCAAAATGCTACTGTTTTTCTCACACAGGCATGAATAGGTAGAATTAAGTTTTGGTAACTGGAAATGATGCGCGTCCTTTGCTGCTGGCTCCTTGGGTCTCCATTGTGTAAGTTACTATTTTTAAATAGCAATAAAATGCAAATTACAAGTAAAGAACTTATTTGCAGATGGTCTTACAGTCCAGAAAGTTAGCAACTTGTTAACAGTTCATAATTTGTCCAGTATCTCAGCATCAGAGCAGACTGCACTGCTGAGAAAGTTGGGGTTTTTTTTTTTAGAAAAGAAAAACAGAACTAACAAAAAAAGATTTATCACCTCTGGAAGAGAAAACCATTTGACTTTAACCTGGCATCTTTAAGTGTGCTATCTTGATACCATTGTGTTTTCCAAGATCAAAAATTTTTGCATGCTTAAAGTCTGCCACCTAGTGCTTCAAAGGACAAATTCTGGAAAGTGGTAACAGAAAACGTACTTCTTTATTCATGCCATCTTCAAAAAACATCACAATTATTTAAAATGGGGGGGGGGGGGGGGGGAGAGTGTCTTCCCCCTTTAGTTTCTCTCACTTCTACTTCTCATTCCTTTTTACCTTGGGGGGAAGAAAAAGGCAGTTTGCTTCTTTTTTAAATGGGATTTCCAAAATTTGCCGTTCTACATTTTCCATTTTTAATGACTGGTGAAAACTCCCAATGACAATGTCTTTAGAAATTTTTTTTTTTTTTTTTTTCAGGAGATAGAGGTCCTGGACTGCACATCAAAGAACTCTCCTTAGGACACAATTTTTGTGTCCTTCAGCACTGTATGAAATAAACAAGAAAAGAGAACCAGACCAAAGAGAAAGTAACTGTAAAATCATATTGTATGGTTTTCAGTCTGGAAAAAAAAAGTCCCTGCCTCCAGCCACGCAGGGATATGGACATAAATTATCTACAAGGGGATACAGTGGGATCCTACAGCCTGGGAAAAATATTTACAAGTGATTATGACTGAAAATAACCCCAGTCAGGAGCTCTGGCCGATGACTGTAGCTGGGCTCACCGCTCTCTGGAGAATGAGAAAAAGTGCCTCTGGACATGCAAAAAGCAAAGGAAAGAGAGATAAAGTCTGGGTTCCAGTTGACACCCCTGGTTCCCCTCCCGACAGTCTGCACAGCACAATGGGGTCAGTGAGGAGCTAGCTGGCTCTCACAGTAAACAGCCAGTGAGGCCGGTACTTTTTATCGATGCTAAAAGGACTCAGACACTTCCTGCCATTTAATCCAGGACCATTTTTCTTTCAAAGAACAGGAAAAGCCTCAAGAGATTCCCACAGTGATCGCAGCTGAGCCTGCTGCCAGGGTACTGGGAACACCGAGCCTGGGAGAGGATAGATCAGGGTTAGGAGACAGAGGTATCCCCTTTTCTTCTTGTCACCTATTTACCGGAGACCTTCACACCTACCGTTCCATTCGACACTTGCTATACTTCAGCCCTGTAAATGGCTCCTTCAGCACATCAGCCGCTTTCTGCAATGCACTGTGCCTGCTCCTGCATGTACAAACACAGCTGTCCTGTTGTGGTATGTGCCCTCTCCTCTTAGAATAAGTTTAGGTTTGAGTGCTACTTTCCACCTAATTAAAACACAACTGTACAAAACTATTTTTTTTAACCACGTTTAGCTCCAACACCTCCTAAATTAAGCCAGCTTTACATAACATACTCATCCCAACCACCTTCTCATTCAAATTCTTTGTTGTGCTTTGACAACAATTTGCCTAGCCTTGCACCTATTCACTCACTCCTGTAAGCTTCTTGTGCCCCATCTTTATTCCTCCACAAATTTTTGCTGATGACAAAGTCATCAGCCTAAAATGGAGGTCTTTTCAAGAGAATGCAGCCCTCTATTCTACATCGGATACTTTTCTTCACTTCTCTATCCATGCCTTCTACCTTAATTTATCCCTTCACTATTTCCCGCCTTTCTGCTACAGCGATTAATTTTATGTTTCCAAATAATTGATAAACAATGCAATGAATTCCTGAAGAAACTATAAAAATCATCAACTGTCATTGAACATTAATCTAGCGCAAGCTCATGAAAAATGTTTTTTCCATTACATTGGTACAAACGTGCATGTACTTCAAATGACTCCAAGTACTTATGAGGTACCTTCTTAAATCGGACTGTAGCAAGCAAAAGGCCATTTTCCTTTTACTGTACAAACTTCCCCTGCCAAACATCCTTGACCCAAAAGGGTCTGGGAATAACTGAGCATCTGGCAGTGTAAGCTGTTTTTCCTCTTGGCTATCTCTCAGATCTCTAGTACTTTCTGCAGAACTCTGTTCACTGCTCAGGACCATCTTCCAACAGCTAGAGTGTGTCCGGCCCATGAAAGTCACTGCAGTATTGGCAATCTAATTCTAGCAAATCTTGGATTACTTTAGTCTAATTCTAGGAAAAAATTAAGTGCATTTACTTTACTGTACACTGGTACCCTTTTCCCACTTTACCAGGAAATATGAGTAAGTCCTCTTTATTCCAATTGAAACTCAGCAAATCCCTCATGCCTTGTTTTCCAGGCTAATTTCCTCTGAACTTGGTCCCCAAACCCATCCTTCTCATGGTAGACTGCTACAAGTAATGTTTATCCTTTCACTAGGAAAACCAACAAAAGATCTCTTAGGTCAATACAAAGGTCTTCCAACACACTAGGAGGCAAGGTATGACTGTTACTTTTCCTGCAATCTTCCTATCTCCAACCTCAAAATACTATTTGGTTGTGAGAGTAGACTGTGCTTTAGTAAGCAAATCCATCTCTTTACAGTCATTTGGAGAGCTGACACGCTGAGAGGTTTGTAAGCATTAGAAAAGTTTGTATTAGACTTGTTCAGTATCCATCAACAGCTTTACTCCAGACAGAGGATGTGAAATCACAGTGTATTTTAAGATACCAGGGTTAACTTTCACTCAGGAGGAAAAACAAACACACAACCACCCACACACCCTCAAAAAGCCCATAATCAAGCATAATTACCACCAAAGAGCAGATGTCCTTATTTACCTCACCTCTGTTCCATGACAACCTCCAAACCTACCTGGTATTCTGATAAAAGACCAGCCGTTCTGAGGTCTTATCCCTAACAGCCCTCCTGGATACTCTGGGAAGAACTGGGAGCATTGCTTCAGCCAGTCAGCTGCTAGCTCAGGGGCTCCATTGAGTACACACTGCTTTGCTTCAAGACTTCCTCCTTCCTTTAGTGCCCTGCGCTCGTATTCTGCACTTCGGTCATTGCAGTAGAACTCCAGTGGCACAGCTGTTACCTAAAAGTAAAATAATAATCAACATTCTTGTTCAGATTTCCCCTCATCCCCAAGTCCCCAGTTCAGGTACCTTCCCACAAGATCAAATTTTAAAAGTCAAATCATTACTGACATGTACAAATAGAAAACAATCTTAGGCTGGGCTTAAAATAAGCAAAGATAAAACATCTCCCCACACCACGAAAAAAGTCCTATGAACAACCAGGCACCAACTACTTGCCTTTTGATAAACAATGCCTTGTGCCAATTGCTACACAACTGATAACAAAGCTGAGAGTAAAAGAATAATATCCTTCCTGCACCTCTCATTTTGCCTGGATTTCTTTTTTTAATTCTTTTTTTATTTTTGCCCTTCACAATCAAGTATTTACCTAGCAGAGGTGAGATTTACATATCGTCCTTAACAGAAATTCATGTGATAATTTAAAATTAGGAAGATACATAAATTAGAAAGGAAAAAAATGAACAGGAAAACAGCCCCGTTTTGGAACAGCACATTTCTTGGGCTTGACAGCTGATTTGAACAGAAGCGGGCCACAGAAACAGTGCAAGCAAGCACAGGATGATCATCTTTTTTTTCTGGCCATTCTGTGAATCCCTTGCCCTATTATTTGCTTCAGTACATACAACACAGCTGGACAGACCAATGTTGCAAACACAGGAACTCTGATTTCATGCCATGCAAGCTGTTCTGGAATGGCTCCATCACTTTAACTCCTCCTGCTCTGCCCCATCCACCCAAATCTGGACAGAGAGTGGAAGGTCCATGTTAGCCAAACAGCTGTATGCACAATGGCGATAAGGTCCTCCAGTAAAGAGTTCATTCCAGCAGACAAGGCTGTCCTTCATACAGTCTATAGCTTTCTCTTATCTCTCCCTAACCAGGGTAAGGGACAACTTCAAGATACTGAAGCAGTAAGAACCTGAAGCATTAACTGAGCCATGGTGCACACCAGGACAGCCTACTCTGCTGGGTTTTTCTTTAGATACTTCACCAGGAGTTAAACCATATGATCCAAAGCAAATACAACAATTACAACACTTTCACGCAAATATAAACACACAACAATTCACTATCTAATAAAATGCAGATCACCAACTTTTTCCTATCTTTTCTGAATATGTCTGTTCTGGGCCAACGTTCTGGGGTAAGTGTTTCCAAAAGCTATTTATAACATAGTTTACAAAAGAAAGCTAGTAGAAACGTTCACATACTATCTAGAGACTTAGTAACGTGTTGTAAACTCACTTAAAAATGAAAATAAAATTTAATATTAGACAATTAACCTTACAGTATGGGCTTATAACAGAAAAGTTATAAATTTGCAATGCTTTGTAGGTTTCTTCACCAATATAGGAAGCAAATATATCATTACTCTAGAAGTCATTGTTGCTTTTATTTCAGAAGTACAGTTAAAAAAAAAATAATCCATGTAAATTCATGTAAGTTAAAAATATTGTCATGAATCCTAACATTGTGCAAAATGACATTACCTATGGGACTATGAAAAGCAACGTAACAAATAAAAATGAACACAGAAGAAATCAAACTTGTGAAAGTTTTCACATTTTAAAAAAGAAGGCAGAGCTGAGTAGGAAGAAACAGTATGGGAGTCTGTAGGGTTTGATGGTGAACAGTAAGCAGTGGAGTTTCTGGAGAATTGAGTAGGGGTGGAAATTAGCGTGATAATGGGACAATTGAAATATTAAACATAGTAGAAGAACTATCTTTGTATTGCAGGTGAAAAGCTTTTATGTATTTGAAGGGTTTTTAATTTTTTTAAGCTTACTCTAGCGTGACATAATTAACTGCTACATATTGAGAATAATATAACATTATATCATGCAAATGAAAATATTTTAATGGCTTAACTAAATGATAAGCAATAAAATAGTTTAAATATCAACAGTTTTAAATATTGTACTTTAGAATTGTAAGGTGAAGGGAGCAACCCATACCTCAGGACAGACTGCCTGATATCTTAGATGCTGGCTGCTCCTCTCTGCACATTTACCAGCTAACTCAAAGCAAAAGGTATTAAGCAAGATCTTCTGGGTAGAAGCCTGTGGTCCACTCCTGTTTTACAGGAGCTCTTCTTATAAGAATAAATTCATCTCGCAAACAGAGACTTCTCTTTGCAAGGGCCAAATAATTGTTTAAACAGATTCATGAGCACAATTATAGCACATATCGAAATAAAAACAAAAAAGCATACAAAATCTTAGTGATAATGGTAAAGCCATTGTTTTGCAAGATGCCAAGAGCTATTTTTAAACCAGACTGGCTTACAGGTCTATACACACAGCCACGTGAAACACTGCAAAGTGAAAGGGACTGTGTACACATTTCTACTACTTAAAGATGCTGTTAGAGTTGCTGCTATCTTGTACTGCCATCTGCAGTCAAAGCATAGGACTGACTTTTGTGGGACAGGGCAAAACCTCTCAATTCAAAATGCAAGCAAGTCTTGTGACCTGAACACTGATGTACACCGCAAACAATGGTACAGACTTAGGTTGTTTAAGGGACACTATTAACCATCACATTTCAGTTCATATTTCTACACTGGACAGACTGAAACAAACATTTTCAAGCACAACTTGTCATATTTATTTCAGGACACCTAGGACAGGCAGCCACTACCCACAAAACAGAGCAGACTGATTTCTGACACAGAAACACAGCTTATCTACTGAAATCAATACGGAGATCCGTACACTAGGATTTTTAAAAGAAAAACAAAGTCACATCATAAAATTCTACAAGCTACATTTCAGTAATACCTCACCTAAAGGAAGAGCTAGTAGGAGACAATCTTGAGATGAACTCTGTGTGTGCCTCAGTGCAATTTCTACATTAATAAGAACTAATCTTCCCATGTAGCCTGTGTAACACTGACTGACATCTGAGGACATAAGACTATCTTCACTGTCAGTTCCACACTTCTTTAAATGCATATACACACTTCTAGGGTAGAGCTCTGCATCTTTTGCATGGCCTTACGAGAAAAACCAACACATTTCTGCAACAGATCAAAAAAATCTTCCATTCAAGCTTCTTCATGTCCTCCTTTTTGCCATGGTGCAGTTTTTAAAGTTTTTTTTCCAGGTTTGTTTTTGTGGGTTTACTCTTAACAAAAGGTAGGATAGTCCTTAGTACTAAACCCTTCTATGTCAACACATTATTGTCAAACTGATTGAATGTAACAGTCATAGCTCAGAAATACATCAGAAAGATACAGTGATAGGGATGTACGAATGCACTGCCACCTTAAATTCAATAACTTAGTTTAGTTAGGGTAATTGTTAAATTTCTTCCTGCGTTTATCTCCATGCAAAGTTAACCTTTCAGACTTTGTGAGATGCCCAAAACCACTTCTCACCACAATACCTCTGACACACTGGGATCTATTGAAACTAAACCAAACAATATTATTCTAAACTGAATTAATCAGCTTCTTAATGAGAATACAAGATCCATCCCGCAAGCTACTTTTTTTGTGGTTGAGACCTATTTGTACTCAGGAAAATTGCCTGCATAGAAGGAAAACTACAACCCTAAT
>NW_008795128.1:5480797-5521081 GCF_000699145.1 Aptenodytes forsteri
ACCACACCACTAACCCCCCCCCCCCCTCCACCCACCCCATAGCTGCTACATAAACATACGCTCCTATTTCTATCATTCGCTCCATTAACTTCCCAAAATTCATCACAGGTCAAACAACAACAGAAGGCTATAGTTTCTGAGAACATATGTGCTCTTTCTGCTGTTTCAGGTCTTCTACACTCCTGCCAAAAGTTTCTAACAAGTGTAAAATTAAGTCTTTGTAGTCCTAGAAACAAAAAGCCATGCCTCCACTTAATCATTTTTACACACCAGCCAAGCCAAAACAAGTAACTTTTATTCACTAGAATAACTGTCAGACACCATCTCTCCTTGCCTTTCCCTTCCCCTTCATATGTAGCCTTCTAAGCCCCTCTTCTCCCTTCCTGATGCATGGGAAGTATTCAACATATTCTTCATCCGTAATGCAAATTTAGGTTCAAAGAGTGACAAATCAAAGGAATCTGAAGGAGAAATGGTTTTCACAATTTACTCTCAGAATAACTGCTTGTTCTTGAACCAGGTAATATGTTGTGACTGGGAGGTGATACAGGACTTTAAGAAGTTCAGTTAGATTCCTGGCCCACAGAGCTGCAGGCACAGATGAATTCAGCTCGAGCAGCAGCATGTAGGTAATAAGCACAGATTCCTACTTGCCATCCACCCTTCTCCAGATGCAAATCTATAATTGCACATGCGGCCCCATTTGATCAAGCCTACAGCAGTAACATCAACACTGACTAAGGAATATAACATCTGGATGGTCTGGTAATAAAAGTACATTTTGTCCAGCTTTGTCAAGATCCAACAGCATGGAATACAATAGCTATAGACTTATGAAGGTCTCTTGTGTCAGCCCAGGAAACTTCAGCTAAAATAATTTTAAACTTCAGTTAATAGATGATGGACAATCCCAAGCAGGACCACTTAATATCCAAAAGATTTAGAAATGCCAAGTCAAGTAATCCTTACATATTGCAATTTGGTGTTTCCTTTTCCTTTCCTTCCTTTCCTCTCTCAAGCTGAGGCAATGGGAGAAAATTAACATCCTTTTCAAAAAAGCATTGCTCCTCAGTCCCCTTTTGTCATCAGAGTTGACCAAACAATCACCCCATTCTGTTCATATCATACCTACATCTCCCCCTTAGATTATTGGGGAATAATCTGCTTGACAATCTCTTCTATAATTTTACTGCTTTTGGTATTTAGGAGAGAAAGTGAAATCTATGTATCTCAGAGTAACTCCTGTTGGGTGCATCTTACAACTTTCCTTTTTCCTTTCAGCACACATTACAGTCACTTCCCCTATGAAAAAAACCACTATTGAATACAGTAGCAAAAGGATATCCTCACAACAGCTTTACCCAACCAAAAGAAAGTAATAGATCATCCTGTTCCTAAGACACAATTCTAACAAGATTTAAAACACAATAGAAAATACATAATTTACAACTTAACTTGGACTTACCCGTGGACTGGCTATGGACAGGAAGGACGGCAGCTCAGTCACCTGGCAGCACCGTACACATGAGGTAGCTGATCTCCTTCGATGTATGACATGATCTGAATAGCCAGTAACTGCTTTACAGTGGCTACTGAACACAAGGTTCTAAAAACAAAATTAAAATTAAGAAGTTACTATGTCTATAAAGAAAAATTCCTCTTAAATGTTGTAACAACCCATGAAAAAGACAAAGGACATTCACCAAGTATTTCTCTTTGCAAAAGGAAACTCCACACATCTGCTGCAGTGACAACGTACAGATCTCTGTGTAATTATCAGAACACTCAAATCCTGAAATGGTTGAAATCAGAATAGCTCATATCAATACTTGCCTTTATGTGCAGTTGGAACCAGAAACAAGTTTTTCCTTCTTTGAACCTTTTGACCTTAGCTTTTATAATGAAGGAAGTACCAGAATATTCTAGTAGGTCTGACCCTCAAGCTGTTTTGTAGCTACTCCTTTTCTGTATTCTGAAGCATGGGTAAAATGAAATTTGGCAGAGAAAAAAAATTGAGAGTCTAAATGAGATTGAACTGGTATCTTTGGACTTTCATCTTTTCCAACCTTTTCTTCCTTTCCTGTGCAAAATGGCTCTGAATTTTATCCTGAAGACTTTCAAGGTGCTAGCACAGTTACTCACACACATGAACACACCCATATGTAAAACCTGGAGTTTGCCACAAGTGTATCAATGTCCTTTTGATACAGAAAAATATATTGACTGAAAAGTGGGGGCACTGAGATGACACTGCAGTTTAAAGAAAGGAAAGCTCTTTGAAGATGCTCAACTCTATGCAGAAAAATAACAGAAAACTAAATTTTCTTTGCTCACATCAGTTATTATATTTCCTTTTTTATTGTAAATATCTGCATCAAACAATGAAATAAACTGCTTATAGACTAAGCTATTTTTGCTACTTAGTTTTTATTCTGACTCTTCTATATTCATAGCGACCAATTGTTATATATTGTTATGTATAATTGTTTCCTACAGTATGCAGAGCATTATTCTGCATGCTATAGGAAACAAGCGACAAAAAAAGAAACATTAAGAGGTATACCTCTCGCTGCCATAGGACCACAGGATGTGCCCTCCTGACAATTCTAGCAGTTCACTTAAGTAAAATGTAAACAGTATCTAAAGCTTTGGTGTTGTTCTGCCCCAGTTCCTAGCGCACCAAAATTAATTGCATGCTACTTTTATTTTACATAGCCTCCCAATTTTCTAAATTCCCAATGTTTGAAGTTCTAAACATCAGTGTACATGACAGAAGCAGACACCTTGTATATCATGTCATACACTGGATATACGCATTCCTACATATGTCAAAAAATGCTAGAAAACATCCACAGCAGTAGTCTATTATGGATCATGCATTCTGGGCCCTTTCTATTTCCAGATGTAAATGCACTGGGCAAGATGCAGATGGCTAGCACATATAATTTGGAACCTGCTGACAAGGGAGAAAAATAGTCTTACTGTACATACATGCTCGCACCACCTAAGAAATACAATCAGTCAATCCTAGCATGTAAGTGGGTCTTTCAGCTGCTACCAGTACGACTCATGGTCTGGAGCTGGCAAAAAGAAAGTTCATACTCTCTGACTGAACATCTGCTCCTCTACATAAAAGGTGAGAGCAGAAAGAGCTGACAATAGCCTTTCATTGACACTTAGCAGGGCTAAAAAGCACAGGTCAAAGCTTGGGCCACACTGATAATGTGAAGTGATCCCAAAACCAGGCTCTTACTCAGCTGGCAATTCTTTATCAGTAATGCTAGCTTAAGCAATAACTGCTTCACATGTTCACTCCTGTCCCTGCAGAGCCCCTTCTTGTTGGCTTAGCTGTCTGTACTCATTAAGATGCTGATCAAGATGAAAACAAACCCTCCACTCCAAGTTAGTTTGGTGATCTGTTTCACCACCTGGTAAAACAGGCCGTGTGCTGAAACAGCAGAGTGGGCAATGCAAGGCTGGGAGTACGTGGCTGTGGACAACGGATGCGAATGCTGGCTTACTCATCTGAGGACCAGAAACGGTGGCAACAAAGCACCAGCACTGCTGCCAAAAAGGGGGAGTCCCTTCCCATGACACAGTTGTGCCACTTCTTGTGTTAGTTTTATCACCCGTCACATCCCTCCACAAGCGTATTTAGCTACACATCTAATCAGAGAACAAATTCAACAGATATGAAAATAGAAAGTTTTCTGTGGTCAGCTCATTCAGGGATGTGACAGTGCAAGCCCACATCAGCGGAGGCAGGATTCAGCGGCTGGGAGTAACAAAAAGACAGCAAGGGTCAGAGAGGAAGAGCGACTTCTCTCAGCAACGGCAGGCTACTAGACAGACTCAGAACAACTGCTTTAGCTCAAAGCTGCTGTCTTCCCCACCCCTGGCCCAGACACTGGGCATACGGCTGATTTTACGATGAGGAATCAGCATTGCATGCAGTCACAAGAGGTTTCCAGTAAGTCTTACGACAGCAAGCATTAGCATACCGATTGTGGCCTGATCATCAGAGGGGTTCGTTAACTTTCTTTCCTGGAAAAGTGAGAGTACAAGAAATGGATAGAGAGGAAGCTAACAAACTGTAATTCCAAACCTATGCAAGTTTGTTACTTAATTCTCTTTTGGAAGCCAATATCGAAGAGCCATCAAAGATGGCTTTAGCCCAATTAGAAGTACCCAGGAAGAAACATAAAGGAAAACTGCCAAGAAGGTATCCAAAATAAGAGAAAAATATTATTTTTGTATACACACAGTATTAGAAGTAGGTCTTGTACATGGGCATTAATCTGGTTTTCAGCACCATGTTTCCTGTGTACAAATTATGAGCAGGTCACATAAGAAACATCCCCCTCTGAATTCCCTGACATATGCAGCCATTAAGTATTCATGAAGAGAGCAGACACCATATGTAACAGGGACAGCAGAAACTAGCTTCCCATCAGCCACATACATGGAAAAGACAGGGTAAGGTTACAGAACTGAACACAGCCACAGGTCCGAAATGGATCACAGACCTCAGTACAACAAAGCCAAGAACTGAAGAGGAGGATTGTTAAAAAATAAGAATGTACACATCTACCGCAACCATGCAGTCCAAAGTAAGTGTTGAAAGAGGCTTTCCTATATTGCAAACAGAGCTCCATATAAATATGGGTGATTGCTACCAGCATCTTAAGCTCATTAACACCCCTAATTTTTTTATAGAAAGAAATTTCGGAAAGCAAAGGAAAGAAGGGTTCATCTCAACAGATCAGATTTTATATTAATTTAAAGCAACGTATACAAATTAATACATGTTGTGGAGGCGCGGAGTAAAGGGCCTCACACTGCAAGGGATTTCTGTGTTTACATGAAGAAACTCATACTATCTTTAAACAGATGTTACCTCAATTTCAGAAAGATCCATTAAAAATAAATATGTTTTTTTGTCTACCAACTTATTTTCATAGTTTGTCTCTTATATCGGAAATGCTGATCTGAGCAGTTAAGAAAAGCCTTTCCAGATTTACACCATTTCCTTTTTCCTCTGTTTCTCCCCCTCCTCACTCCCTACATGTTACTATCTTATGAAGCCCTAGAGAAAGCCTCGGGGAATTTTACATTGAAAGTTTCTCAGATTTGGGCTAAGATAAAAAAAGTGAGTTCATTTACACTCACAATGATGCATGCTGCTAAAAGACAGGCGTGTAAAGGACAGTTTGTTTTTCAACTCTCCCTTTGGTTTTGCACTTTTTCTTTTTTTAAGATGTTCCATATGTAAGCTGTGCAAACAAAATTTTGCAAACATAGCTTATTTTAAAGTGACTTCAGGTGGTAATTTGTCTAACATAGAAAAGAATTCTAAAGAAACTGTCATAACTATAGGGCTAAGCTTCCTTTAGATTTACCGGGGTTATCACAAAAGCACTGTATTGCACACACCGATGAACTTTGCTCCTCAGCTGGCTGTTTTCTATGTAAAAGGTACTAGTTACACCAGTCACTAGTTACACACAGTCACAGCACTGGGACCCCGTGACACACAATTAATGACTTCCTCAAAGAGCAGAAATTATTTGGAGAAACCAAATTATATGTTTAAGTCTTGTCAGGTGGGTCTGTAGCCTATCCAAATGCTTTCCATTTCACTGTTAATATTACAACCTACATGTGCATATTTCCACATCTCATATTTAATATTTACAATGTTAACTCACCTTCTGTTCTTTAAGAAAACATAACAACTTTCATTTTAATATTTATACACACTAACCCAAAGGCCACGTAAAGATCTAGATTGTCTTTCTACATATGTAAAAATGAATGCTACATTCTGTAAGTGCATACAACTTCTGATACTATCTTCTACTCCTTTACTGTGAGGCTGCAACATTTATGACACCACACAAGTTTTCCTTAACCATACCAACAAGAGGACAGAGCCACAGTATAGTTTCAGAGATAAGCATTACACAGTCAGTATACAAATGGCTGAATGTAATCTCAAAAAAACTAACTGAAAGGAAATCCATACAGCATAGACATTTTAGCAAGCTAGACATGGAAACACAGAATATTTAAACACCAGCACAGCCAGAGTTAACTGGCATACACACTCAGTTGGCTTGCTCTTTGTTTGATAACTAGGAGGACTCATTTTGTTGGCTTTGCTGTTAACGCTGCAAAACATGACACCAAGCCCAAGGTTGGTTTCCTACTGCTTATGTGTCTTCAATTTCAACTTCCTCTACACGCTATTCAATTGAATTCTGGCTATCTCCTTTCCCCTTCCAGACTCATGAACAGAAGCAATATTCCCTAGAGAAATTTGGCACGACCTCACTGTTTCAGAAAAGATTTTTTTACTGCATATCTGCTAACTGCCCTAGATGCTTTCCTGACTCTATGCTAGCACTTTTGTAAACTTACTTCCCAGTGAAACGAATCAATGGAGCTATAACCTAACTCAGGAAATCAACAGCAATTTAGTCATAAAAAGACAAAACCTTCACACACATCCCAGGCAAAAGATTAGAGAAAATGGCCTTGCATTACACAGTAAGATGAACACATTTGGAGTATACCAGATAGCAGCAGAAGCAAATTTCAGAGTAGTAAGACATCATTGACAATGCTTGTCCACTAACTCTAAAACACCGCTAGGCTGAAGTCTCTGCTTTCCCTAGTTGCTGCAACAATGTATTGACTTGGAGAAGAAAAGAGCTGGTTTCAGTCAGAAAACAAGTATCTTACAGGTAGAAAAACATTACAAAACTCCTAAGCTTACATGTAGAATCTATCCCTGACAAATCATGAGTCTAGTTCTGTTGCTCCAGTAATATTTTTAAGACTTCTAATTAAACTGATTTATTTTTTACAGCAAGTTTTGAAATGTATCACCACATGGGAGGAAGATAGCTGTCAAACTATTTTTCTGCTCAGCACCCTGAACTTCATTAACTATAGCTAATAAAGCAGATAATAAAGTCATCCTGTTTCCAAGTTTGTTTTCCTCTGTTTTATAAGGATAGAAAGGTTTTCATCATTTCTCACTCATAAGCATTTGCTACTGTCTCCACATCACAGAAATTTTGCTTACCTGCAGCAAAGTGCAGCTGTGCAAGTTAGGGAAAGACAGTGGGAAATTTACATCAAGCAAGAAATCCCTGTTCCTCAGACAACGTGACCCCTGGTGTATCTCCCCTTCGGTCTCCATCCAGGAGCGCATGTGATGGAGCCTGTAGGATGCTTTCAGAGACAGGAAAAGAGCTAACCATCTGAAACAAAACACAGTAGATACATTTATTCATTGCTTTGTGAAAGAAAGGCTTGAGTATATTTACAACATAAGTCTATTTGACACAAATGTTTTTTCAGAATTTCAGGCTTGCAGTGTCCTAACTTAAAGGAAATAATTTTTGCTAGACATCTTCCAATTATATTACTCTTATTTCCATTTTTTTCAAAGGTGGCTTAACTGAATCTAAACGATTAAATCAGAATACACTTTGAAGCACTTCGTTTAAAAGGGTCAAGCCCAAGTCAGCCACTACTACGTAAAATTGCACTCTGACTTCTCTGTAAATTGCTCCATACATAAGTTATTCATAACAACCTGCATAATGAATGCAGAATTTATCATAAAGATCATTCAGATAGATCAAGAGAAATTTGTATTATGTTACTGAAACACAGACAAGAAACATTATTCCAAAATAACCACAACAATAAAATATTACACTTACAAAGCCCTAAGCAAAACACCTTTATTTATTAAGACAGACTTGCTTTTAATCTCAAGTTTCTTACAGTCACTATTTAACTTCAGTCAGAGTACTGTCTGTTGCAGAGTACACTATAACTTAAACAGATCACCTTCCTTTCCAAGATAATACAGTTCATGGTGCTAAAAATCCATTATCCTAAGCCTACGCCTTGGAATTCCATTCCATATTAAAAACAGGACATGTGGAAAGTAGACAATGTGGCTTGGAGATGAAGAACAACTATCACAGCACAAGCTTACTCCACATGTGTTACAACATACGCTCAAGTGCAATTGGTAAGCATTGCAATAAACTGGCCTTCAAAAGTCTGGATTCTGCGCTTGATAATGCCAGCAACCTACAGTGTGATCCTAAGCAAACTCTTCTGTTGCCCTTTGACCATCTTGTGTATTTACAACGTCAAATCTTTGTAACAGAGGTTTTCTTTTGACAGAGGCATAAAAATTGCCTTGCATAATGGTGCCCTATACTTAGAGGAACACTCTAGAAGTTGCTATAATATTAGATAATGATAGACAAATGATAATATTAGGAGGCATAGAAAACACAGGTTTACAGAGAGATGCCTCCAACTGTACTTTTCCTGTAACTACTAAAAGAGAAAAAAAAAAAAGTTGTCCTCACCTGGCTAAATGTCCCTGATTCATGAGGTTTGCCATTTCCGCTGGAGAGACATCAATAAACCGGAGGAAAGAAAAACAGCTTTCTTCATTGATGCCTATGTCACAGAAACACTGAAGTTAGGCCAACACGTTTCACAGACATTCATAGCTGAAAACAATAAACTTACTTCATGAATTCAAGGTACACATTCTCTGACATATGACAAATCTAGGTGAATAAACAGGAGATCCTAATTTACCTAGATCTTTTAGAAATACTGAAAATTTAATTGCTGTTGCCTGACTCCAAGTTCCAGTTCATCTTCCAGTCTGGGCAAGAGAAGGGCATTTACCAAGACAGACAAATACGTTCTAGGCCAGAAAACCATGCAGCCAGTAAGGACATTGATTTCGCCTACTAAGAATCAATAGGCAGCGTGAGCGTTTGCAAATCCAAACACGTATCTGCCAGACGGCTGACCAGAACACGCATACCTCAGGATGCCTGCCAAACATGCTCCCTCTTACCCAGCCAGTCAGTCAAACGTGTTGGAAGGAGATGTAGGAATTGGTAAAGGAATGTGAGCATGGGCATAAGGATGCAACAGATACAGTGAGGATGATGGATACACCGCAGTGAATGGTGGGGAGCAGAAGAGATATGTTCCACTGTTAATGAAGAAAGCCTTTCAGGCCCACCCATGTACACTGCATATCCCCAATACCATTCATATCTTTTTATTTTTTAACTTCTACACAAAAATTATCTTCCCAAAATTATTTTCCTTTTATGGTATGCCAAAAAGGGTCCCCAAGAAAAAGCCTATTATGAATACCAAAACAAACAGAAACCAGAATAATCAGCAAGACATACAGAAGTCAGAGAGTTACAGGCAAGTATAGAGTCCTGTAGCTGCATCTAGTTCTTACTTGAAAAGGGTTCTGCATAGCTGAACAGGTCCATGCTAACAGATTTCAGCATAGTAATGGCAGCCAGTATCTCTCTTGCTTTTTTCTCCCAAAGTTTTTCCAACCCCAGTAGCTGAGCAATCTAGTTAGCTCTTTTTAGTGAAAAAAATTCAATAATCTATAATAATCAATTGTATTTGTCAATATAAGCAGCTTATGTGGGTTTTTTGCTCATTGATTAGATCCTGGGTCACTTGCATCTCATCTACTTTTTACTTAAAAGAGAAGCTGAGTTTAACATACAATACAGAATGTACTGAAATGAATCCAAGATTTCTCTGAATTGAATCTGTGAAAAATTCACATTAGACTAAAAAGGCAGGATTAAACCCTTGAAGCAAGTTAAAAAAGACAGGAGGAATGGAACAAGAGACTGCAGTAGGATTAAGGAGTGACCAAATAACAAGCTGTCCGTAGATTATTCTTCCAGCTGCTTCCATCCTTTCCTCATTGAGCAAATGAAATATATGTACAAGTACAAATGCTAACAGAATTCTAACAAGTTGTAATCAGATTATCTCAGAGGACTAACTGATCTGGCCTCTCAGTCCTTCCCCCTGAATAAGGCATATTACAACATCACATGCAAGTGTGCAACCCAGCTTGCTTCCCAGGACTGTAAACCTACCCTTCCTATGAAAGAGAGATTGCTGGATGTAGTCTGGTGCAAATGGCGAAAGTAAAACCCGTAACCACCTGAAAATGAAAGCAACAAAACCAAACAAAATCACTAAGAAGGTGTTAACACATACAATGTTCAATTACACAATCAGCAGAAAATGCAGAGTAACTATTCAGTTCTTCATTGTAAGTATTTCAGCACTCTGGATATCTGGAATTGCATGGCAGTAAGAGAAAAGCATCATCAGTCCACATGCACTACTGTTAATTTGACACTGAGACACACCATTGTTCTGGAATTGCATTTTACACTGTAGAACAGTTAGTCTCATCTTCAAACATGGCTTTCTCATCTCTGTCCTGAGCACTTCTCATAACTGAATGCAAACAAAATTAATCAAGAACTGCCACAGTCGGAGAAAACAGCAAACTGCACTTGGGCAGCTTCTATTCATCCAACGTAAGCATTAAAAGCTGTCAAGGCACTAGTAGATGCTCACGATATACCACATCACAACAGACAGATACTGATAGCTTCCTTAAACATGAAAACTCACTGAAGGGAAACAAGGTTTTAAGAATTCTTTTAAAGCTTAATTCTATTACACATCATCATCAACAACTCTAAATTCCTTTTCCTGACTTCCTTATTCCATCAAAGGGATATTTGATGATCAGGATTCCACCAAGAAGGAGCATCAGATATCAGATGCTTAACAGCTGAATGAACGAAATAAAACTAGGAATGCATTGCTTGGCCAATGTCATTTAAGTGCATCAGGTAAGTGAGTTAATTAGCACTTACAAAGCTAAAATAAGTATAAGTAATAATACTAAATATGCTAAGCTGGAGAGGAAGTGGAGTAGACTTGCCTGTCCCGTGAGTGGTTAAAGACCCTGATCTGTCCGTGACGGTAGATGAACTTTGAAATCTGGTATGGCTTTAGGGAGATGTGAAATGGAGACCAAGTTTCTTGTCGCTCAAACAGCTCTGGGTGATTGCACACCTATAAGAAAGATAGCATGTCAAACACTGGGAGGAATTAATTTAGTCTGATGCAGCATTTACATCCCAAATCAACTACGACTATTGATCACTAAAACTTTAATATT
The DNA here is from genome assembly GCF_000699145.1 of Aptenodytes forsteri. Taxonomy (NCBI): domain Eukaryota; kingdom Metazoa; phylum Chordata; class Aves; order Sphenisciformes; family Spheniscidae; genus Aptenodytes; species Aptenodytes forsteri. The sequence continues at coordinate 5,491,881 of NW_008795128.1, forward strand.
GATTAGTATGTCACAGTTATTTTAGTATATCTACTCAAATTTGAATACTGCATCATATCTTTTCCTATTCACATAACAGCTATTGCCTCTTCTTCCCAATTGAATTATTTCCTTCAACAACCAATTTGGAACCAAATCAGTTAGCAGATGCTTGCACCATTTGGCTAAAGCTCTTCTATCCCAACATCATGCTACACTGCATCAGAAACACAACTGAACTGCATGCAAATTTAGCTTGCCTATGCCAGAAATTTTTTTTATATGGTGTTTTCTAGAAGCCGTATTTTAGTTCTCTGCTCACGAATGATTGTACTTTTAAAAATTATTTAAAATAGCCTTACCTTCCTGAACTGCATGACTAGATTCATGAGACTACTAGTGGTGGTCTGTGCTTGCTGAGTAGTGCCCATCGAGGACTGCAGGAGGTCATCAATAGAGATTTTGTTTTTCAGAGCTTGGTACAACAGCTTCTGTCGACTTGTCTGCTGGCAGTACATAAGAATTTCAATCTGCAAAATAGTAATGAAGATTTAGCCTTTTCTGTCTCTGAAATGGAGGATGACCACATCAGTACACACAAAGCAGAGAGAAACATATCTTAAGGAAAACATAACTTTCTCAGAAAATACATATGTAGGCAGTCGCATTCATATCTGTATTTCAGGATCCAACCTGGGAAGGACTTAACCAATAGGTGTGTTTTAGAAGGTTTAGGTTATGATGTAGGAGACAGACCTTTAGAAGTATGTGAGCACAACTAAGTAAACAGATAGATTATTAAGAAGCTCTGAAAACATCACATCTGCAGCTGATCAGCTTAAAATCTGACCTCAATCTACTATCCCACTGTTAAAATGCTACCCATTTAGAGCTGTCTTAAACAGGTGTCAGGAGCCCATGATAACAACAGGTGCATCACATAACAACAGTGTCTGTGGGAAGTTCTAGTTTTGAAATTAATAAGCACATCAGAACAAAGTAGATGTCTCTTAGCCAGTGGTCCCAAAACCCAGGGACATGTTTACCACAAGATCATCCAGTATTGCTAACATCCATATGAAATTAAGAGACTAACAAGAGAGAAGAGTATGATGTTGCCACTATGCATTTCTTACTCTTTACGAGTAAGCAAAAGGAATCCTAAATCCACGCCAGTTCCTTCACAAAAGCAATTGGAAATGTTTATCACCCAATCATTGTTGTATCAATCTCCTTCACTTCAATTAGTGGTATTTCTGTCAACTTAATCAGGCTTAAAGATTTTTTATTTGTAACTGTTAACAAAATGTTTTCCCTAGAAGAAAAGTTTATTAATTAGGAGTTCTTCAGTTACATTCACTTCCAATGAGATTGCTGGGACACGGTGCCAGAAACTGAAGGTCCATGAAAGGTCTACAATCAAATTTCAGGTATGCAGACTGACAAATGAGTTTGCAAAAACCAGATTAGAGAACAGAGCTATGACAATAAAGTTTAAATACTCATTCCAGATAAATACTTTTTCTCACCTTATCTGACAGCTCATTTTCCACATCCTTCTTGATTCTTCTCAACATGAAAGGCTTCAGGATCATGTGCAAGCGGGATAGCTGGTCTGAAATACAGGGAATGGGGAAGAAGGAACGATTACTTCACCAAAGAAGAAAACTATATGGTGTTCTACTACAAATTAAGTAGTAATTACTTACTGCTCAGCCATTTCCCCCATACGAGTTCTTACAGTACAGAGTTGGCATTTTTCTGATTTTTCTTTTTTTAAACAGTGTAGCTCGGCACCCATTTAACTTATGAATCTAAAGATCTGCTTCAAAGAATGAACTTCTAAAGCATTTTATGTGTTTTATATTCCTCTAGGCTGAACAATATGGGCTTAAATTTATCACTCACTATTACTGAAGAAGAAAGTATCAGATGAGACATTGCTAATTCATGAAAAGAGATAATTACAGTTCTAAGTTTTGCCTCCCAAAATTAGAGCACCACAAAAACAGGGCATACTGCATTGACAGACAACTGCAGTCTTTACGATAACCTGTAAAAACAAAGTTCTGGGTATTTGAGAACTCTTAAAGCCTTTACTTCTGTGACAAGTTCCAACTGTGCTGTGTTCTACTCCAATTACAAATCAGCTATTTTACCTAGCTAGATTTTTTTACATAATTATCCCCTAAAATTTACTGTGAAGGTGTTTGTTGTTGTTTTTTAAAGAATTTTTATGCTTTTCTTCTGGAGCTCAAAAAGTGTTTAGCACTTTGTGTCATAACTTTTATGTCTAGAGCTTGTAACACACTCAGGAGATCTCCAAGATTATGTGCTCTATAGAAACTTACAAATATTTAAAATATTTGTTCTCCTGTGTTTGGGAAGGAGGAGGACTGAAGACAAGTAGCAAATCAACATTTTCACCACATGTTTTTCTATTCACTACAGATGCTACATTACAGTCAGAAACACAAACCTTGACATAAACTATGGACAACAATCCATAACAATCCATAACATTCCAATCCCATTATGCACCCTCTGCTTTAGATGACATTTCTCATACAAAAAAATGAGTGATAAAGTTTATCCATTAGTAGTTGGAAAAGGCGACAGACTTTTAATATAAAAACTACTGCAGTTACACACTGCACTCACTCTCATCAATGGCGGATTTGTTCTCTGCATGGCTCTCTATGTCCTTAGAAAACCACTCATTGAACTCTTCATGGGAATCAAACAGTGTTGGCATGATAAAATGCAGCAGGGCCCACAGCTAAAAGGAGAGGAGAAAACAGTAGATCAGCAAAAGTCACCCTACTCTGGACAATGTAATTGGGGATCCCAAACCCTTGCAGCTCTTCATGAGCAAAATTACTTTACTAGATCATGAGACATGGCAAAATTAAACAAAAATCCAGCCGCATCCTCTTCCCGCCCCCAGACAAATGCCAGATATATCAACTTAACAAAACACCATTAGAAAGCAGTGAGAAACACAGCACAATGATTTCAGCCAACAGAAGAAAAAGCCACAAGAATTAGATTTCATCCTGTAATCTAGGTATTACTAACTATCAGGTATCTTCAGTTTTATTTGAATGCGTGGCATATTTCCAAATTTTCCCCTCCCAGAGCTGATTCCATGTTTGTTTGCCAGTGGTTTGCTACAAGCATGATCCCACAACCACACAAATACAACAGGTTTCTCAACTGTTCACACATATTTAGTATATATTCTTGTTATAAAGAAAAGTCCACTCTTGTGAGCTCCCCAATACCTCAGCCATCGTGTTCTGGATTGGGGTCCCAGTCAACAACAATCTATTTCGACACTGGAACTGTAGCAGGATCTTCCAACGAACACTGATGAATAAAATGAAGAAAAATCATTAAAACTGTTTTTTGTAGAAGGATATGAAACATAAGGTATTTTAAGACCAATTGCTTCCAGTGACCTTCCCAAATGATTTTTGGAGGTCACTGGGTAAAACTATGACAGCTACTCCCCAGTCTTTCAAAAGACAATTACAGGAAGAAGTAGCCTTTTACAAATTACAAAGAAACGTGCATAATTTATTATATTTTTCTAAGTATCTTTTAACTCATTTTTAATACAAATGCTTGAATACGAATAAAATCTCATCATCAAATAATTAACTTCCCAAAAGAAACAGTTATTATGAATCAGAATGTCATGTATTTTTCAGACTTTACAACACTAAGTGTATGGGCCACTGTGGCTGGAGTGCTGAGCTATACATTACAATCCTCTTAAAGGGGCAGTTTCCAAAGAATGCTGAAGAGACAGACTTCGGTCAGAATGAGTCTGCATCTAAAGCAGCCTTTAACTTACTGCGTACAGTGGCAACTTGGGCAAAGGTTATGGGAAAGCAATTACAGAAGTAAAGACCGACAAATCTATTACTTGAAAACAACCAGAAAACTTTCTGGCACAGAGTCTTATGACAAAGACTGGGCTTTACTGAAGCCAACAGTATTCACAGGGTTCTGACCTTCATTTGTGTCTGGAAGTGCTACTGAAGGAGGAATCAAAATAATGCATCTAATGGAGCCAATATAAGCAATACACACCAAAGACTACAGACACTAGTTCACTAGGCAGAATTCTGTGAGTAGTCAGGAAAGAAGGTGAACAGCATTTCACACTGTTTTGTTTAACTGTCCTGTACTCCTTTTTAATTACATTTTACATATTTGCAGAAGGAAAATCTAAATGCAAAAAACTAGCGGATCAATCCAGCGTCACAGAGTTATACAGATACTTAACTAGGTTAGACACCGAAAGGTTCTTATGTGTGTCAATTTTAACTTCTATCAATTTGTGTAACCTTGATGTTTTCTTAATATTCCTTCAAGAGATTGATACAGAGGGAAGAATTTGTTTCCAGTTAATTTATTACCTGGAGCTACTCTTGAGTGCTTGCGCTTCATCCAGCACCATATATTGCCACTTCACTCGCTGGAAATACTTCACATCCTGTACTACTAGCTGATAACTGGTAATCACCACGTGGAAAGGAGCATCCTGAGTATACAGTGTCTTCTATAACCACAAAATAAGAAACAAATGTCCACATAATGTAAATACATTGTGAAGAGTTCACTTGTGTATACTGTAATTTCAGACTTCTGTTTCATAATCTTTTCTCATTATTACCGCATTTTTCCCCAGCTGACTTTTAATTAATTACAGCACGGTTATTCAGCTGGTGGATCTGGACTTCAGCCCATTAGTCCCTGAACAATTTCAGATGCTTCTTAACGTGCCAGACAAGACCCCGGCATTGAACCCTACAAAATGCTGTTGTTAAATTAGGAACAATCTGACAGGCCTGCAGGGATGCTAGACATGGGCATCCTGAGTTAGGTTACTCAAATAGAATAAACAGTCCTTGACACTGAAACTTCCTGCTTTATTTACAGAGCTCTAGTTTCTTCAAACGAACTCCATACTGCCCTGAATTGCCCTGTACTGTATTGCTCTCCAGCACAAGAGAAGCCTTCTACCTCATTATCTTAATGAAAGTGCTACTACATGGATGAAGAAACAGAACTCTCTATCTACACATCATTTAGCCTGGTGGGGTGTACTAACAGTTTCTGGTTTACTCATCACAAATAACAAAAATAGTCGAAGCACATGGGCATGCTGGTATTACCTGACTCCAGAACTTCCTGATCACCTTTCTATCATGGGGATTTCCCCAATAAGGTAGCACCTGGAACAGTACAAAAGTAGAAAGACGTTATTTTCAAATAAAGATATACCTGCTCTAGATTTTTATACTATTTATTCTACAAAATGAGAAAGACAGACCTCTTTCTCCAAAACAACAAAAAGGGAAATTATCTTTCTTAACACAGAGAAAAATCAGAAAGCACTTAAAAATACTTAGAAACAGAGCATTCCAGGCAAAGGTATGAAGCAACTTAGGCTTAGTACAAAGAGTAGATCAAGCTATGGTAAGAATCTCAAAATGTGCAGTAGCGTGTTACGCCTTCTAGTCAGGTTTTTCTAAAAATTAAAAATTATACTTTGCTTATGTCAGAAAGAGGTCTGCCCTCAACTGCTACAGTTAACCCTACAGGACTCATTCTACTACAGTGGGCTCATTCTCCTGTTCAATGTTCCCGGTTGTCCCGCTCGTTTTGTATTTCAGAACTGTCCCCAAAAATCTGAGATAAAGTTAAAACATCTGGCCTGGACATATTTAATATAAGAATTTTAAGAAGTAAGCACTACTGCCAGAGAAATCTGTTAATCCATTTATAGCTCAGAATTTCATGGGTCCTATTGCTCAGAACAGATCTTTGCAGTGAACTGAAGTGAGTTACTGGTTAATAATATTGTACTGCCATCTTCTGTCTGATGAAAGGACCACACTCAACTAAGACTGGAAGTGAGGAATGCTGGTTTCTGAGGTTGTGAGAGGTCTTAAACATCTCCATCCTTCAACTGACAAGCTCCAAATTTCAAAGTGCCTTTATCTGAATATTCTTCCAACTGTTCTGAAATAAGGATGCTAGTAAAAAACCATCAAACTAACCGAAAAAGTGATTTGCCTTTTAGTTTACATATTCTGCCATGGACCTGAAGAAATTAATTCACTGTGATTTACTACAAACATAATTGACTACATGCTTCTGTATGATAAGAAGCACTTGTGTATGATTAGAAGCAGGAACAAAACTGGTTGAAAAAGATTGATCAAAGTTGTAAATATGTAACAAACATAAGTTTAGAAAACTTTTTTTTAAAAAATGTTCTGTTCCATGGATGAGGTAAACATTATTATGCAATAAACCCAAAGAACAGCTATATAATGACAGAAACAGATTTTTTTTTTAATCAAAAAAGGGAAAATTATATTTTCACAAGCATCCTGACTGCATTTTTGAAATGTTTTCCGTATTTCATTCATGAGAAGGAGAAAGGATGAACAGTTGCTCGCCTATTCTATACAATGAACTGATTAAAGGAAATGAGAGACTAAGTAGGTAGAATGGCCAACTGCTCTAATGTTTTCTACTCCCGTGGTTTTAGTCAGGGCCCTTATTGTTATGGGCTATGCAAATACATAAATAGATTATTTTTAGGTTTTTTTTTAAAAGTAACTCCTCACTAACTCAAGCATTTCTATTTCTTCATCCATTTCTTTGAAGTCTCAGTAATCCCAATTTATCCCAAAATATAAGTCACTTGAATCATCAAGTATTGAACTATGTTCTAGCACAACTTCTCCTCATATAGATACCTCAAACTATACACCACCATAAGCGACATACAGTCTCATCAGGGATCTGCAGAGCAAGCTATTTGGTAAAAGGCAAGTCCTTTAATATTGCCCTACCCCAGATCAAGAAATCAAATATTACTTATAGTAATACTTCCAAGTCTTTTCCTCCACCTTATTAAGCAGCCAAGAGATTCAAACAATTAGCCTGGAGGTTACTGGTATACTGGTTACTTATAACTAGGTGTCTTTTACTGTTGTTATATGTTCTCTGTTAAAAAGAAAATCAGATGTTTAAAAAAAAACAACTGATCAAGACCCCTTCATATCAAAGGTTACTACATTAACAACTCAAATATTTAAACTATAATCTGTTCTCCGTTGCAGATGTAACTGCAAGCTTCTGACACTTTTGTCTATCTTTAATTCTAAAATTTCAGCACTACACGTTCTTTTCAAATCTTCCTTTGCAACACTCCAATGTTTTCCACTGGGGAATATGTAAGCAGCTTGTTTTTCAGTAACTTATTGTTCCTTGTTTTCTACTTTACTATGTTTTCACATTCATGATATACCTGAAGAACTCAATTTATTTTCTTCTAATCTTTTTGTTCTTATCTATTTGTGCCTCACTTCTCTCTTTCTTCTTGATTACTGGTTGTATGTCTATGGTTCTTCTATTTTTCTGTAATAACAACTGTATTCTCTCTCCATCTAATCCATTTAGAGTTCAGTTTTGTTCACATACAACCTTTATCTTACCCAAATTGATATGAATGATTGAAAACACTGCTCTAACCCTAAAGACAGTATATAAGACTGAAATATTATTCTTGTATCTGCTTCAAGGCCCACATATTAGAACTGGACATCCATTCCCTGCCCCGCTTCAATTCCTCACTGAGAAGGTGTCTTCAAGCTGTTGCAAAAGGAAAATCATGTGATTCAAGTAAGAACATTTTTAAACACTAGATAATTGAACGCTCCAGAAAAAACAGGATGACAGAAAAAAGTATCAGAATCAGGCCCATTACAGAGTTTCAAATTCCAAGTTAATTAGCCATCCAGATGTGGCAAAGAACTCAAGAGAACAAAACAGTTTGCTTTTGAGAAAACAGAAATAACTTTCTTGCACATGCTTATTACCTTAAATTTAGGTACAAATCTGGCAAACTCCTGATGCCAGTTGTTAAGAGTAGAGGCAGGTGAAATTATTAAAAAAGGTCCCCAGATGTTCTCTCTCTGGAATACGCACATTAAAAAAAAAAAGACACCCAGCAATTAATTGGGGGGGAAGGGACACAAAGACAGTTTGATACAGCTTTACAACTACTAAATGACAGTGGCTACATAGGAGAGGGAACTATATGCAACATAACAAAACTTCCTCCCAGCACAGCAGGGTGATATAGAATCAAATAGAGCAGATCTAATGTTTAACTAAGACTTATTTCATAACAGCAAACCAGAACAACCACCACCGTTTCAATCTGGCTTGCTCCTTTGTTTTTGAAAGATGCCACCTTCACATTACTAACAGCCCCTGTCATTTTAGGGAGGAAAAGCACTTCAGGTGCCACTGGCAAGCTTTGCTCCATCACATCACATCAGAATGCCCTCTGGTGAATAACAAAGTTGGGCCACTAGTGTATTGGTAGTTACAAGCTGGCCTGCAGGAGTGAGAGCCAGAAAAAGTAAAAGCCCTCTGTAGGCTTCCAAAAATCTCAAGTTGCAGTGCAACAGGGAGACAAACCTATCTGTTACCCCTTTCATACAGATGAGCTCAAGAGCCTTCGGCTCTGCACACTCTTCCACTATTGTGGCTGATGCTGCCAGTGAACTGGTATCAAAAGGGACATAAACAAATGCACATAATTGTCATTTGGTCACTACCGCAGCTAGTTCTGCTCTCAGTATCACTTGATTGATACCTCCTATTTAAGGCAAGTGACTGGATACCAATCAGGACTTTTTTTTTTAAATAAAGATATCTATTTCTGCATAAAGAAGTAAGCTCCTGTTGCTTTTTCTGTTTGGTTTGTCTGCCCTGGCACAGAATAACTATGCTTCCTGAAAAAAACCACAAATATGGAAATCCACGCTGATTACCATGCAGCTCAGAATTTGCACTTCATTTCTACAAGTCTCTCTGATTTGTAAAAGTCAGTGAACCATGAAGTCTACAACTTGTTCTCTTATCAGGCTTTCACATTAAGTGCAAGTGAAAAGATATTACTCTGTGAATAAATGAAAATTCCATTTTTATTTTTATACATACTTATATATACATACGCACACACATAGGTATCTACATACACACACAGGTTTCTACATACACACACCCTTTCAAAGGTGTAGCTTTAAAACAAAGGGAAATGCCATAGCTAAAATGCCTTTGAAGACATTTAAGCTTTATAATCTAGAATTCATTTCAAACGTGTAAAAAGCATGCATCTTCTATCAAGCATACTGACCAGGAATAAGCTATCTCTACCTACCTCAGCCAGATGTGCAAGGAGAGCAATACTTTGTACTGTTTTACCCAGACCCATTTCATCTGCCAGGATTCCATTGATGCCCTGCAAAAATCCATAAACGAACACCTTTCACCTTTTTAATCCTTACAGGACTAGCAGAACGGTTGCCATTGAACTTAGGGGGAGCAGCCCCAGTGTAACAACTCTGCAACACCTCATTGTCTCTTACATCTTCTACTAAGAGATTATTTCTCTTAACCGCACTTTCATTCATTTCTCGGGCTGATTTTTTTCCTCAGCCTGTCTGCTCTTTGTGATCACATTCCCAGCTGGGTATGCACACAAGGACCAGGCTGCCTGCAGTTTACCAGCTGACCAAAGCCTGAAACAGTACGCAGCTCCGAGCGGCAAAAGTTTCCTCAGTGTATAATCTAAGTGATAAACAGTTGTATAAACATCTACATAAAGAATCTTGAACCTAATGTCCATTCAAAGTTGGTATTTCCTAAGTAATCAAGAATACTGATAGGTGGCTTACATAGTATTTTCCTTTCTTCTAAAGACATTACAGATTTAGTATACGTGGTCTACTTTTAAAACCATTACATTTTTTTGACCAAGTTTACTCTAATGACTTAAATAATCCTAGAAGTTTTAAAAAATTGCAAGATGTACTAAGGTACCTGCTCATATAGGTTGGCCAGCCAATTCATGCCTTTCAGTTGGTAACCTTTCAGTTTTCCATTGAAAATAGTAGGCTGTGGAATATCTTCTCCTGCCCGGATAGATGGGTTTGCTAAACTGTAGCTCTCTCCAAAGCCAGTACCGGACTTGTTAGCAGCCCGTAAAGCAGCTGCCCGACTCTCCTTTGCATCTTCATCAAATGATCTGGTCTAAACAGGAAGAGGAAAGTATGCATAAGATGATGAACATATTAATTTATCAAGAAACTGTATACTAAAAAGCTTTACACTTCACATTAAGTCATAAGATGTCTGCCAGAAACTAACAGAAAACAAGCCTGTTCCTGTAGCCCAAATCTTTATATTCTGGTTTTCTACCTGTTTTAGCATAGAAAGTGGCAATGGAATTAAATTCAAATCTGGCACCCAGGATTAAACAAACCTACTTGACTTGGCTGCTATGAAAGATCCTTGTTCTGTGGCCTTTACCAATTACTCTGATTTCTCTTCTACTTCATGCATCCAAAAAATACATACCCGGGCCTGATGAATCTGGTAAGCATCCTCAGCATTCTTCAGAGCTTGGGCCTTGTAATAGTTACTATCTGAAAACAACATCTTCGTGTTAGAGCTCAGCAGCAGTAACCACCCAAATTAACACACAGGTAAATTCCAGTAATTATAGCAGTGCTTCTTACATAGAAAGACTTTGTGCTTGAAATAATAAGTTTGCACGATAACATGCAGAGTACAGTAAATCTCAAGAGAGTGCACAGGAAGGATTGTAGATGAATCGCTTACCATAATCTTCTTGGGTGATGTTGACCACTACTCCTCCACCAATATCAATCTGCCTTTGGGTAGAGCTGTCTTCCAGTTTGCGTAGGATTTCCTCCTGTATTCCATCATGTCCAATATCTCGTTTACGACTCATAAAATGGGCATATAATTCAGTCTGTGTGATCAGGAAGTTAAGTTTTCGCTGCTGCCTCTTAGCCTAAGAGAAGAGCATTTACAAAAAACAGATGAAAGGAAAAAAAAAAAACCAGGACAAAGGTTTAATGTTTAAAATATAAGTAAAGAAAAAAAATTTAATCTAATAATATATAAACAACCAATCTATCTAGATTATATTATGCACATCACTGTGACATCAAAATGCTAGAATACTAGTTGCACATAAGAACACTGACCACCACCATAAACACCTATATTAAAATATAAATTGTTGTAAATGAAAAGTTCTTTTAAATTCAGTAATCATGGCAAAGAACACCATAATCTAAGAAAAGAAAGTTTAAAAGTTTTGTTCACACTGAAAAATTAAGAGATTGACAAAAATAAACAGGATTTTAGTGGTCTACAGTAAAAGAACTGAACAGTTAAAAAAACCTCTCATGACAACCTAACTCCAACATTCTGTTATTTACTAGTAAAGAGAATTATGGTAGAGTATGTGAAATGTATCACTAGGTAATACAGTTGAGATATTATCATGGTTCGGCGTTCAGCAAGACGTTGTAGAAACTCTGTTCATTCTTAGGTTCTGGTTAAAAAATGCTATAGTTAGAAGTTGTCTATTAGTCTAAGTCAGCTGAAACCTTCACAAAATGCTTATGAACTTGCAAGAACGAGAGGAATGCAATAAATAAAAGCATAATTTGAGCATAAAACTAAACATAAGGTATTCTAAAGAGTCAATCTTAGCTCATCACCACACACGTAAGGTAACAACCATAAATCCACTAGAGAGCTTTGGCAAGAAAGCTTTTTCTTAAATTCAACCCCTATTACTCTGTAAGGGAGTCCGGGAAGCTGTCCCTTGGCCAACAAAAAAAGCAATCACAGAAAAATTCTGTGCCCCATGTATAAATTATGATACCAGTTTACAGCAGGGGGAAAAAAGAGAAAAAAAAAAGAAAATTCAATGTGAGTGAAAAGGTGGCTTGCCTTCTGGACCCAGAACGATGTACAAACCATCACAAAAGCCTGGCTCTTACTGAGTTATGTATGTCTGAGAGACACACTGCTTGTCAAATCCCTTCCTCCATTTCATTCACTTGTACAGGATTTGCACAGTTTGAAGGCTTTTTTTATCAGCTCTAGCTAACATTAGAATAATTATGTAAAGAATTTTAAGATAGCAGTAGAAATAACGTGGAATACCACTGAAACAGAACAAATAACTGAATTTCATGGCCTGCATTTAGAAACTCAAATTATCCGGTCACTTCTGTGTCTCCTCAACAGATTAATTATCAGCAATCTGTGTTTTTGCTGTACCTCTCTCATCTCCTCATCCAGCTTGCGTTGCTCCAGAGCCTCTTTCTCAGCTCGCTTACGATGTTCTTTTTCCACCTTTTCGTACTTTTTCCAATAGAGAAGCATTTCCTTGGTAAGACGACGCGCTCGTGGTAGAGTTTCCTTACAGTTTTTCTGGGCCTGGATAGCAGCTCGACGTACCTCCCTCATGCACTGATGGGCAAGCTAGAGCGAAGTAACATTTTGGAAACAGTGGTAAAATGGGCAGATTTTAAAGAAAGCCAGCAATAAAACCATCAAATTTAATTACAACCAAGTCTGATCCTTCAGAAGAGAAAAACTGTGATACTTTACTCAGCAGTAATGCTTTTGAAATGGCATGAGAGAACGTGAACTTCCAAAAACCTCCTGAGATGATGGAGAAGACAAAACCTGAAGACAGTTTCAGCATGGCACAGTACTTAAAGGATTGATCTGGTGGGCAGGTCCTTGAAAGGGACTCAGGAGACCAGAGTTCAAGGCCTGTCTGCAACTCTGACGCACCTATTCTAGACACTTTTCTGTGGTGCCCACGCTTTCTCACTGTTTTAATAAGGGTGCTACAATAGCAGTATTGGTGGAATACAATCCCATTCACATGTTAATACACTGAAAAGTGGGGGAGTATCCTACAATTTTCCTACCACCTAATGAAGAAGCATAATACAACACAATTTTTCGTTCTAGTATAAATAAATTAATGCCACTGTCATAACGGTCAAAATTGCTGGGTTTGATGTTTGTGACAGGTTTTTTTTCCTCCACTAAAATTTGCACATCAACAATTCTAACACAGATTTCAAATGATCAAACAAAATGAAAGCAAAGGAAAAAAAAGTGGAATTTCAAAACCTCTAAGTCTGCTGCATCACTCACTTGCTAAAACGCAGTTTTTGATACCTACAAATACAATAATCGCAGACTATTTGCCCAGACATCACAAAGAAATCCACTCTCTGCTAGCTAAGGTAGACCATAGGAGAGAACCTACCTACAGCAAAATTTCTTAAATACATGCAGGTCCTGTTTTCTGCATCCCTTACACAGAAAATGCTCCCTTTCTTGATAATGTATATACAGAATGGAAAATTTCCTACATCATCTTGTCTCTGATGATTCTCAGCCATATACTTGATTACCTTTTCATTAGCCGTATAAATGAATCAGACACTTGAGTGTAACACTTGGAAAAATGCTCAGAAAGCCATTACCGAGTGTTCCTAATGTAAAGCCTTCTAGGTAGAAACAATGACACTTCTCAGAGAAGACTCTGATGAGGAGATAAATTCCTTTTGCAATCACTTAAGATTAAAAATAGAACAATTTTCTGCTCAGATCCTATATATATTTATGTAAATTAACACATCTAATATTCCAAGAGCCCCTTTGATTTAAACAAGAATGCTTAAACCAGCCAATTCTAGCTAGTGGATAGATGGGCAGTTCAAAAGCCAACAAAGTGTACTGAAGTCATTAATTTATTGTATCAAAGATCAATAAATTAAAAATGTACAAACTAAATCTTATGAAAGCCAAAAAGATCTCATGAAAGAAATTCATGTTGCTTGTTTCATCTGTTGCTTATGAAACACGCCAAAATGACATATCTAAAAAATGAAAAGTCTTATACTAAATAACAAATTACTTCTATATAGTGCTTTCTCCTATACTGCCCTGCTAGTACAGTCAGTATTATAAGAAACAGAAGAAACATAAAGAGGTTACAGTTTGGTTATTACATCTGGTACAAGTAACAGCATAAAGCTAAACAACACTTACCTTTTTGCTGTTGGTTAGGAAAAGGTTGCGAGCTGAGGCTTTTTGTTTGTATGCCTATAAAAGAATACCATCTTAAAATTAGTTAAAGGGTAATGTCTTCACAGTATTTTAAAAGATCATTATCGAGTCTTCAGCAGATATACATGCCAAACTCAGCCATGCACACTATTGTATAACTGGGTACAGGTACTGTAAGTATTTTTTATTTTGACTGAAACAGCTTTTCATCCTTAATGATTGAAGGCATACATAAATGTATTCCAGCTCCTGAAGGAAGCATGTAAAACACCTCCTTTTTCAGGATTGTTTCTTTAATTACTACCATTGCAAAGCAGGGTTCTCCTATTCCACTGTTATCACTGAAGTAAACAACAAAAATTTCCACTGTTTCCCAAAGATGTTGAGAATTAATGTAGATCCTATGTTCGTCACGTGATCAAAATCAGTCTTTTGAAAAAATAAGGTCTATCACACTGCACATATCCTTCGCCTGGCTTATAGGTTCATAAAGGATGCTATACCCATCACTCATATTCTACTTCCTAGAATTCAAAGTCTGTTAACTGTGAACTCCAAAAAGCAGGCTGTAAGGTCTACTCTGATCACATCTCAGAAAACTAGTGACAGTGAACCCAGCTTTCTATTTCAAATGCGCCTGAAGCTTGTCCTGTAAATAATACAAATACTTTTCCCAAGACTGTTTCTGAATTAAGTTGCAAAAACCACACATGCTACAATGATTGAAACACTCCTTTCCTGAACTTTATGTAAAACCTAGATATTGGTTTGCTCTACATTGGTATCCTGTAGATTAGTAGGAGTACCTGCTAGAGTTTACTGTACTATTCATAGAAAAAGGCTGGATAGCCAAATGAAAGCAGTGGCAAAGCACCGCACGATCCACCTAGATATCACTGGTGCTAAGAAATTTGAACTACAACTTTGCTTACGGATTACAGAGTATCAGTTTCGTCATTAATGACCACCAGAAAAATCAGGTCTTACTTCACTCTGTTTTTCCAAGTGTTGACTCCCCACTAAGTTAATTTTCTTTTCACTTTCTTGCCATCATCACTGATCTAGCGCCATTAGCCAAGCTCACCTTTGGCAACTCCTTTTTAACAATGCTAAGCCACACTTTCCGCCGACGTGCATTAAGTTGCTCAATAGTCAAATGCTTTTTCTTGGACCCAGGTGGTGGTGTATCATGAGAAAACTTGGCAAAAACTTTGGTCTGGTGATGGTGGCGTCGTGGTGACTCCTCTGAAGAGAGTTCTTCATCCCGTCTCCTCTTTTTCTTTACTTTTTTCAACTTGCCTGCATGACAACAATAATCATAAAATTCAATTTCTTTCTCTATTTTTGGGACACATTTAGTCAGGTATCTTTCCCGAGTAAACTATCCTAGTCAATTTATGTGTGGAACCAACAAAAAAGCCAAACTTATCCATGTTTGCCAATTCTGGCACCATCTATTTATCAGATTAGGTATTTCCTCATCACTTTATAATGGAAAGATTTTCCTGTTTAATAAATAGAGTGGTGAAATGCAATTTTTCCACCCATGCCTTAGGAGTTAAAATGTCTGGGACCTGGTGCAACATTTCTTGCTTTGTGGTAAAATTCTACTTAAAGACATGTAAAGGTAAGACACTTAAAGGTAACAACATTAGCATTTGGTAGGGTAAGTCTCAAACCAAACTTCAGCAGTTGAAAGAGACTGGCATGTTATCATGTATTACAGATACCAGCTTTCAGAGGAAACTGATAGTGGTATCAGATATTAAAAATATTCTTTGTGAGAATGCAAAATCATGGATGCTGCAAGATTAGTGGAGGAAAAAAAATACACTGTTAAAGGAATTTGCAGAAAGATAGGAAGGAAGGAAGCCCAAAATAGCCCCCTTAAAACACAGCTCAAACTTAAGGACTTGCACTAGAGAGAATTCACCTTACGCTGACAGTTCATAGCCTTCTCTTCCTGCTTCCTTACAGATTTACAGCTGCTGCCAGCTCAATCAAGAAAGGAAACTGTACTTCCTGGCAAACGTGCATCTGAGAAACTCCAGCTGAGAGGTTACAGAAGTAATTCTATTTTAACTCACATCGGACATCAATTCTGAGTTCCCTCTAATTTTCAGAAAACTCTCACTCCCTATCATTACTTGTTCACTAAGAATTACATATTCAGGAATAACTGCATCAAGTACTGGCTAAGTTCTTACATTTTTCAAGGAACTATCATGTTTTCAAAAAACTCTGAGTAAATGGACCATGATACACAATGGTATTTATGGATTCCGAAGCAATGAATAAAGCTGTAAGGTGCTTACTGCATAACTCTTTCATTCTAGATTCAGAGGTCCACAAAGAAAATCTAAAGCCATGAACCCTCAATTCACATTCCTTGTTTTCACCCTAGCTTTCTAGAAGCCAGAAGATAAAGCACAGTATTTTCTGAAGATTTTTTTCTTTGACAGAACTGGATATTTCCATGCAAAACCCAAAAGTTTTGAATATTTATGTTTATTCAAAGGAAATAACATAAGAAAGACGTTTAATCACAGCAGCCATTTAAAAACACAAGGTTAGTGACTTTACCTTTTAATTTTTTCTCTTCTTTAAACTTCTTTTTCTTGGGCCCTAACAGGTGGCGCTGCTGCTCGTAGTAAGGATCATGTGTAGACAGCAGTCCTGCACTGTAGTACTGATATTGCTGCAACTGAAGTGGATGTAAATGAGCACAGTAATGGAAAACAGATATAGCAGATAACAGAGATGGCAAGTAAACAAGTTCAGATCTTGATCATAAATAAGAGATCGGAAAACATGCACTTCTCCATATTTAGCATTGTTATCAAGGATCATACAGTGTCCAAAGTGAAACCACTGCTCCCAGAGGTGGCCTCCAAGTTCTACACAGGGAGCCAAGCCCACCCAGTTAAGTAAGATGGGAAGAGCGGGCAGTGAAGCTTACACTTTCAAAACATACTGCTCTATCTTTTCCATACAGGTGCTGCCCAGCAAGACAGCACATTACATGAAATGGTCCAGTCATGGACCTCCTATTTGTTTTGCCTGCATTCCCAAATTACATATGTGTTCTAGTTTATCATTCCAAAGGATGTAAAAGGATGGGTTTAGATAAAAGGCATTTAAAAGATTTCCACGCAGACAAACAACTTGAACATTCAGACTGTCAAGTAAAAATATAGCTGCCTCAGCATTTTTTCCCCAAATTATCAAAAAAGTCAGTATATTCCAAGCATTATTCAATTAAAATATTAAAGAACTATACACAGGTTACGTATAAACAGGCAAATTAGACAGTACAGGTGAGAAATTAACTATTTAAAACCTAGGCATGCTATTAAGCTAATAAAAGATTTTTGAAAGGTGAGAACATCAGCATAAACAAACTTTTTTGGACAGATGTGTTTGCCCCCCTCATAACTGTGTACTGGTGATCTGATAATACCGTGGTTATTTCTACCGGATATTATTTCTTACTAGTCTGGAAATAAAGATTTGCGTAAAATTTAACAGAAGTTATGACCTGTGTAAAAATTGGGTGTATGAATATTTGCGTAGTTATGTAATATTTCAAGAAGCTAACACAATGTTGGTTTAGAACTTAACAAGTAAACAAAGGAAAGAAGTGGACAGAAGCAAAGACCTGGGTGGGAAAATATTTCTTTGCTCTTCTGGAGAAATTTCAAAAGAATATGAAACAAGAAGACAGATTTTAATTTCAGACACATCCTCTGAGAGCAGAATAGGATGACTTCCTTCATCTGAGACTCCTTTCTGGTGCGATTCAAAACAGCAATGAAAATAATTTCTGCAAAAGCCCTTATAATTTGAAGAAATATATTATCAGAATCAAAGCAGTCAAAAAAGTTGGCCTAATATTAAGAAAAATGTAGAAATGTGGCAACTATTTTCTTATAGGAAGGGAAAAAAAGAGAATGAGAGAAGAAAATCCAAAATAAAAAAGAAAAGTAAGAAAGGAAAAAAGAAAGTCAAGTAAAACCCCAAAGAATGACAGAAAACAGTAAGGACGAAAACTAGAAACTCCCTTTCAAGAAGGTAAACATTGCCTTACTACTCATCACCTCAATGATGATGCAAGTATACTGCTTTAGGTTTAAATATACAATTTTACTCCTGAACAGCAGCTACTACCTGTATTAGAATTTAGCCCACAGCACCTCAGTCTTCATATATGCTATCAAAATCTTGCATTCTAGCACCCTATATTTGCTCTAGTGACTAGGACAGAGCGTTGTGGAAGCTACATATAACACATGTGCCAGTACTAGCTACATAAATTATTGACAGATTCTCAGCATAAGGCATCAGCAGCTTTTCAGTCTGTATGTAATTAATTAAATAACCCTTGTCTGAAACTGATGCTAGATTGTTCTGTCTACCAAACAACAGGATATTTTCCAGTCCACAAAATATTATGTTTTTTGATAAAAATGTAAGAGCAGTTAAAATAACGCAGTTACAGGAAAGAATAAAAATCAAGCAAACTTTAAAATTCTGGATTTTTACCTCTTTGTCTTTGCTGTATTTACTTTGATGCAGTTTCTTGTATTTGTGTAATCGCAGCATATTGTGAAGTTCCTCCCTTGAAAGAGAAAATTCTTCTTCCTCCTCTCCGTCCTCATCACTTGGTGAATCTGTGTCACTGGAGTCATCACTCAGAAGGATACTCTAACAAGAATAAATGGAAACGAATTTAACAATCACAAGTCCCTACGCTGAATTGTTTATTTATGCAAAGCACTCTTGAGCCTTTACCTAATAAAGGGCTGCGGGTCTGGCCCACAACAATACTTGGCATTTACAAAGTGTCTTCCATCTGAAAACACTTCAAATGGAAAATAGTTTTCTGAGGTACAGTACTGTGTAGCAGTGAATCCAATACACATTTTCTGATTTGGGGGGAGGTAGTTTTCTGTTAGTTTAGTGATGGTTAAGTCATTTTAGAATCCACTTTGTCTGTTTGTGGTCTCAGAAAAGCAGCAGTGAGAAAATCCAGCATACCAGTAGGGGCATTTTGTGATGTATGGTTGCAGGTACTTTCCTACCCCATTTGTAGTTTGTCCTGCTATTCTACCACTTCCGCCTGCATCAGTTGCAGCAGGTTTGGCTCTTGTCTGACCTCTTGGCAACCTGTTTTTGCTAACTAGAGAAGGCTACAGTACAATGAAAATGCAAAGATGGCATAAAGTGACCATTCCACTCTCTCCTTCCATCCTCATTTGGACCTTGTACTGAGTTCATCTTAGAAACAAATTTTCAGCCAAGTCCCAAATGTCCATTTAATATATTTCATAATAGCTCATTTTAATTTGGACAGTGTACTAAAATTACACTCACTGTGAAATTTAACTAAAATGCTGCTGCTCACCAAAATTGAAATGCCTACTGTCTATTTTGCTACATGATGAAAATGAAAGCCTCAAATCTACAGAGACTATAATTCTATTTTGTTCTACCCGAAGTCTAATACAATATATCAACTGCCACATACTCTTCTTTCTTTCCATTTCCAAGACAAGAAGCCTCTGTAGAATGGATTTTTTGGTTTGGTAAGTGTTTTTTCTTAATATAAAAAAACCCCAAACAAAAACACCCAAAAAACCCCATTCCTTTCTTCTTAGCAAGGGACACTAGCTCCAGTTACCTCAAAAAAAAAAAAGTGCGGCAAACAAGCCAATATAGAACAAGACTAAAGAATTCATTTTGAGCCCTCTTTTCAGCAACACAAAATATTACCACATCTCTGTATCACCTTATGCCTGTGAGATTTTGCATCAATTAAACTGCATCACACGATTTAGGGCAGCTCTTAAAACACATTAGCCCAGCTTTCTGAGCTCTCAGTAGTACACGTAAAGTAAAATTAAATGGACTACTGAGATGAGAACAAACTTATGTAAACTTACTGTATTTGGAAACTGTATTTGTGATAATTTGTGATAATGTTCTGACCAGTGCTCAACTTATTTCCTTGTTGCAGTTTGCTTGCTTACATGTTTCTACACCATGATCTACGTTGGATGACAAGATGGAATCACTCACTGCTGTCTACAGGATGTTGACTGGAACTCTACTCACAGATTTCATAATAGCTGCATTTTTTTCCAGTATTCTTACCTTCAGCCACTTTCTGCTTTTCTTCAGTTTGGAAAAATTATACAAGCTTCCTTTTTCAGACTTTGGTTCTGTTGAGTGAAAAAATTTAAAAAAACTTCTTAAGAAATGATGCTTTTCCCAGCTTATCCTAAAGAAAGGAGAGATTCGACCTAGTGCATGCCTACCTGGCTGCAGTACTCCATTCAGGGAATGTGTGTTCAGCATCCCGGAATTCCCTGCTCCAGAAGACTCCCCAAGCAAAGAGTTTGGAGGGTCTTCCTTAACTTGCATCAGGGGATCCCCAGACTGAGGCAGCAAAGGATTGTCATCCAATCCATCTTCACTTTCATCGCTGCAAGAAGATACGTAATATGGTGACAATGAAAGGAAAATATTCAAAAGAGGAGATACCCATACAACTTTCTTACATGTGGCCATTTGTCTAAAGGTTTGAGAATTGAGACAGCTTCAGATATAATTTTACACATTAGGAATATTGCTGTTAATAATTTCCCGTTAACCCCTCAGCAGTAGTTAATCATCAGACCAGCCTGGCTATGCTATCAACCTGCACCTTCAGTCTTTAACTAGGTATCTAATTTGAGAAGCATAAACTAAGCAAGAAACTAGTATCAAATCAAACCAAAGCACAATATTGTCCTCCTCAGCACTACTGCACATGTGCGAAATATAAAGCTATACTTTTTCTACTCCTTGTGTGGCTCTTACTACATGCTTGTAAATATACCTGTTATCTATTACCCACACAGTTAGCAGTTCTGTAACTCTACAATTCCAAAACGCTGATGAAATTAAACGTAAATTGTTTTGGGACAGAAACATACCTTGATGACTCACTTCTCATCGCTACAACTTGCATATAAATTCTGCATCTGACAACGGTCTTTACATTTCATTTACGGCTACAGGCCATCTCCCTGAAAAATCAACTTAGTGCTTTTTCATCCTGCTTTTTGCAGACCAAGAAAGTTTTGGCCACTCAGTGATAAAAAAGAGCTTTAAAACACCATGCTAATTTGTACGTGGGCTGGTGACACACTGAATTATCGGTGTGAGCTAAGAGAAGCACAGTGCAAAATCTTTAAAGGAGAACAGTTTATAATGAACAAGTCACCACTAAACCCTTAATATGGTGTTGCCTGGGAACAATATAACAAAAATGCTTGCCTTTCCTTGGTATTCCCAAGGAAAATGGAAAAGGTTTTGGTACCTGGATATACTCCTATTAAAGATGGCAGACGTCTGTCGTAAAAACTGATCCAGTTGCAGAGCTTTCTCCAGATATTGCAGATAAAGGGGTTTTGCCAGCTCTGAGCAGCTGCCATCCTCCCTGGCACCCAGCTCTGAGGCCATAGAACAAACTTCTCCTCATGCACAGGTGCCTCTGAACACACAGCTGTTAAGAAGAAAGAACAGTCATCGTCACCACCACGTCTGAAAGGCACGAACTCTGTGAGCAGGCAAATCTACTGCACGCTACACCAAATGCTAGTATTTCGCAGAACACATAACCAAGGTAGTTCTGGGCAAAAAGCTTAGGTTGCAGTTAATAGGTATATTAACCAAACAAACAAACAGAAATTCCCACTAAACTTTCTACCACAATATTACCATAGCCAAAAACTAGATTCTTAGTTTTCTGTTTTATGACTTCATGATGCCATTTAATAGGAGTGAGAATTGCACTGACCTAGTATGATAATCCAAGTGGTGACATAGAAATGCAAAGTACAATGAAGCCAGTCCTTGAACATCTAAAGTAAACGTTCACCACTATTAAAGATAACATGTTTAACTCTGAACAGAGGGCAGTCGTTTATCATGAAAGTTGAATGAAAGCAATTAAATTATTATTCTGAAGTTGAATCATAGATATAAACTTACTCCAAAAAGGAAGAACTACTGAAAATATTGTTCTTCTATTGTTTTTACCATTCAGTTCACAGCTGTAGTCTACAGAATACTTGTAAGACTTTTCCTTTACTTTAAAGCAATGCTACTCTTACAGCACTCAGAACATAGCTGTCACCTGTTGACAAACAAGCTACAAACACTTGACCAAAAGAACTTCCGTTCTAAAATTCAACTGTTATCTTTATTAAAGAAAAAGTAACACATAATCAGCAATTTATTACATACTTTTTATATTTACAAATTTAGAACAGTCTAGCTTCATGTTTTTTCAACTAGTAAAAACAGCCTGCCTGATTTTCATTTTTTAGTTGTTCTCACGATTTTAGATTCTTAAAAAGCAATATTTGCATAATGCATACTTTAAAAATAAAACTATCAAAACATTTTATTGCTTTGTCAATTGTCAACGGCAGGGTTATTTTCCTTCAACCACAAAAGACATCATAACAACTGTTACAGTAATAGCTCCCTCAACTGGAATTTTATTTTTCTTCGATTACAAAAGATGCCATCATTGTTATAACAGTGAGAAAGATAATTTTAAATTATTTCCAAAGTCACAGTTGTTACTGTACAAACGAAAGTGCTGTCAATACCCTAAATATGATAATATTTACTAACAAATAAATGCCTTAAGCTTTTGCTTCTGGTGGAGGACAAAAATAAAACCAGTCAGCTTTTGAAAGACTTAGATTAATTGTTCTTCTGAAGGATTCTTCTCATTTCTATCACTTCTTAAAAATACTACAAAACCAGAAGCAAACTTCACATTAACTTACTGCAAAACACTTCATATTTATTCAATCATTAAATTGTTAATGACGAAATTGTTTTAAATTATATAAATGAAAACACAGATTAAGTATCTGGTCTTCAACTTATTCTCTCCTCACGTATACAGTCTGAAAACCAGCATCTAACTTTTTCCAAGTCTTTTATCCTCAAAAATTACAGAACGGATTCAGAACTTCTAAAGTTATAAAAAACTATGATAAGAGATTACCACCTTGAGACTAATGGCTGTTGTTGAACAAAGGCAAATTTTATTATTTCTTAATAAACACCTAGCCTTCAGTTAACATCTTTACCCATACAGAATAAACAACAGCGTGCCAGAAATAGTGAGACAGGAAAACAGCCCTCATTTAAAAATTATTTTTAGACTGAAGCTATCTAGGTTCAGCTTTATATATGCTAGATCTTCGTACACTTGATAGCAATGGAATGATTGACCTCTGTTACCAAATACCCATTTCCAGCAGAGGTTAACAGACAGAATAAAGCACCTGAAAGCTTTCCCTATGATAAGGGTATTAAGATTCATGTTTTCCAAGAAACTTTCATCTACGTACATCACATTGCTTAACAGCCATCTGAAAAAAAAACCACCCTAAAATCAAAAACTGTCTTCCAAGACACAGGACCATGAAGAAAGTAAAGAAGTTAGAAAACAAGAGGAAACATGAAACTTGTGTCTCTGATGGAAGAATCATTCAGGAGGAGGTAGAAAAGGACGTCAAGAAGGTGAAAGTGGTTTTCTTTCAGATCACCGATTAAAATGATATATATTATAGGAGCAAGATTTAATCCCTAGTATCATACCAGAAAAAGTATGGCGATCCCTTCTATCACTCCATTTCAAAATGTATCCGTCAACAACAGCATGTGTTATGTGAACATGGTATTATTTTACTTTCCCAGCCAAAATGTCATGTGCAACCATTGTTTAATGATTTTGCTCAGAACCACAAGGCATCTTTCACCTGTCTGCTCTTTGCAGAAAACCTCCTTCCCAAAACTCAACATTTGGTAGCATTGCCTGCCCTCGAGGCGCTGCGGGAAAGAAACGTGTCCCAAGGGGCATAAAGCACACAGGACTTCGTTTGGATTCATCGCCTCCGAGGAAACTAACAAACCAAATGTGCTCTTTTGCACCCCAACGAGCCTTGCCCTCACAAAACTATACAAGCTTAACAGCAAAATAAAGGGAAAGAATTAAGATAGATTTGAGGTCGAGTTTTTAATTGCAGGACAGCAAACAGGCCAGATGCAAAACAAACACAATCATATTCCTGATCTAACATGAGTAACTAGATGCTTTTCTAGCTGCCCAGATGCACTTGCCTAAGTGCTGGTCTATGTGGATCCACCAGACTGGATCAGTGCCTCTCCCCCACCCAGGCAATGGTGCTCATCTGGCTCCATGCTCATACAGTTTAGGAGATAATCCAGCAGAAGACTATTTCTTTACTTGCGAGATATAAATGACCCTATGAAAAGAAGATGCTGTCAGATGTGTTTAGTAATTAGAAAACTAAGATATTTTCTCAGGAGTGGCTCATTCCTACTGCACAGTTCCCAGGAAAATACAAAAGCAAGCGGTAATACCCTCTGTCTGCAATGACTGCAGTAAGTGCTAAGAGTACGTTTCATTCCATATTTTAACACATTAAATCCCCTTGTTGTGTACACTATGTGTACATGCTAAGTACCTGTCTCATCCATACTTTTTTCAGATACCTATGTTCTTAAATATTACTTCCCAGCTCAGGAAACCTTACATTTCCACATTTAATAAAGTCCTCCTTGTGCTGACATAGTGTAAGTACTCTGCATTTCACACATAGAAAGAGACATGCTTTTGCTTGTCTTCCTATTTTAACTGTCCCAAGAGGCTCCTGTACATACAAAGTTAATTACTCTTGTCCTCAAAACAGTTACTCCACTGTATCCCGCCCACCCAATAAACAAATAAACAAGAGGAGAGCTAAACAATATTCTTAAATGTATTAACAATGCCCAAAACAAATTTAGTAAGTGTTACACAGGCATATTGAATAGAGAATAGCTCAGTCATTGAATTCAGCCTTTCATTTATTTATATGCTAACAGTCCCACAGTGCTTCTCTGCTGATCGAAGTAATAATACAGGAAACTAATTGACAGAATCTTCTTTATTCTCTGTTCTTTTGTTCCCACTCGAGGTTTTAAGAAACAAAGATTTCGAATGGCAAAAACTGCTTGAACACTGAAGCGAGAGAAGATGGGAACAAACAAGTGAGAAGCACCCAACCACCTGATCCACTACTGCAGGTAACAGTGTTCAGGGCATCACCAAGACATTCCTTCAGTGGATTTACATGGTGATGACACTCATTCCACTTTTCCTTGCCATTTTTGAAACAAATCTATCCTTTGCCTACTCAGATTAAGGAAGATTGCAGAAATACAGATTTTCAAAATGTTTTCATTACTGATGGTAATATCTAGGTAAATACTCGTGTTACAGGTGGTAAAATGACTGGATGCTGCAGAGTAATCCTTCTGGCATCACAACTTTCTTACTGATATACACCAATTGTACGTTAAGTTTCAGTATCAAATTCAGTAGTTATTTGCTATCTCCCTTAGACTTATAAAAGTTTAGAAAATTGGCATTTGGAAATAAACAGCTGCTGCACTGCCTGGCTGGCACTTTGAATCCTCTAACATTCTTACTTAATCAGAAGCTCACACTGAAACCATTTAATTGTATCATGTGGACCTCTGAATTATTAAAGGCACAAGTAAAATACCACCAGCAGGATCTGAATTTAGTTTTATATATATGTATTAACTTCATACAAATAACCTTCATAATCATATATATTTTTTTAAAGATCTAAGTTCAGTTCTGAAGAAGCCTTCGTTATCCTGTTTTAAATCACATTGCTTATTTCAATGTTAATGTAGGTGTTGGGTTTCTTCACTCTGTTTTTCTCAAGTCTCACAAGTCTGCCCATTACAATGTCTAGTCAGTAAGTAAACACCCAGCACTGGAGAAGAATCCTCCAAGGACGGCCTCGGAGAGCAGAGTTATGTTTTATAACAACATTTCTAAGTTTTATACCCACCAACCCGCACCAACCAAACAGCAAAAACACTGCTCTCATGAAGCAGCTTAGCTTTTAGGTAGATTCTCCCAGTTTAAACAGATATCCACTGGCTATTTCTGAATGAAGTCCTACAAGTTTTTGCTACCGATATCAATTCAAAGCAGGAGCCCTGTAAGTGGCAAGCGCGCAGTTTGGCACTTGTGCCTAGCTGCAAGCTAGAAAGGATTTGCTTTGTATGGCTGTTTGAAACAGTACTTCCTCCAGGAGTTTCGTTTTTCTTTTTCCTTCAGTTGCTGGCATCTGTACACCTCAGGTAAGGCCCAGAGGATTACTTTTTCTTCTCTTTATGCCTAACACTAACATCAAACATTAAATAATGATAACAACTACACTCCTAGTTGAGGGCACATAACACAAACACAAGCTGCCATGGAGGTATAAAGTATAGCAGCTAACCCACAGTACCCCTTCTTAGCCTATGACAAATACAAGGCAAATCAGGGAGGTACAACTAATTCAAACGGTCTCACCTGCCACACACTAAGTGCATGTATATATGAAATGTTACCAGCCGGCAGGTGAGCATGCTTATTTGTTCAAGTATTTCAGCCCAGAAAAGCAGAGTTTCTTACCTCTCCTCCGTCCAACCGGTGTAAGCACACTGACAAAACATTCAAGTGGACAAAAACCTGAAATCCCAATTTACACATGGAAAGTACGTATTCCTCATATCCCTATTTACAGCATTGAAAATTTTAGCCATAAAGCAGGATTAAAAACTGGGAGCGAGAATACAACCTGCTATGCTATTTTAGTTCCCTCACAATTGTAGCAGTTTTCTGGTTTTTTTTCCACAACATGGTCTTTTCGTGCTTTGCATTTTGACACCAACTTATTAAGAGAGATTTTCCAAACTGATACAAACACCTAAGATACTTTTCTTTCTTGAAGAAATTTACAATTGAGACATATAACTCCTATCTGAATAGCAGAATACTGTAAGAATTTCCTGTAGTAACATCTCCCAAATAACCCCTGACACAAACATACATATCCACACAGAAGACCAAGGCAAGATCTATATGGAAAACTTTCATTAGTACAGTAATATCAGTTAGGTATATTTTTGTCAGATTTCTTTATAAGCATATAATCTCTAATACGGACAATTGTGGTGGCATAAAAAAGCTTGAAGAGGTATTTTGCTTGGAGGAGAATTACACTCTTCTTTCCCCTCTCACATTTTAGCTTGCTTTGATAAATGTATAGTTACACCAACAACCATTGTCCAGAGTACACTTTATGCCAGGTCTTAAAGCAAAACATAATCCCCCATCTAGTCTTTTTTATGGCAGCGTCTTAAATATAACTTTGATACACAAGAGATTATTGCTTTAAAAAAAAGCAGATAGGAGGATATTTCACACAAACCTAAAGCCTTCAGTCTCCACTTAAGTCAAGTGGAATGAACAAAAGACACGCACATACAACTGAAGTGTGAGTTCACAACATTTCAGTCTGAAATTAAAAAGAAGCCATTTTAATTGCTTTTCTGAGTAATGAAATCTAGTAAAAACTAGATACTGTCCTATATATGGTATGGTACTTCGCTGTTTTGCTTTTGTGGTAAGGTTTTATATTGTTCTCCAAGGAATGAGACAGCATTTCACTGATCTGTTCCACCTTTTAATTGCTTTTAAATACAGAGAAGAGCCAGTGGGGCACAGGCTCTGAATTTTCTAATTGCCACAATAACAGTCACAGATAGGGCCTAATTTATTATTAAAAGAAAAAAAAGCACGCTATAGAGCTCTACAAAAAAATTAGCAGAAGCTAGACATAAGTGAATGACAGAGTATCTTAAAATATACCGAACACTAAAGTTGGCATGTCACAGCTCTGCTTCCATGTTTAAACTAGCAGAAAAATTACCAGAGAAAAACAAACCTAACTATTTAATTGTTCAATTAGAATAAGTCTTGTCCCAAAAGGGCAGTTAACAGTATTTATGGAGACCTCTGACGATGCATCCATACTCTCTGCACTACATAACACCACCAACTGTTACCCTCACACATTGTCATTGCTTCACTCCTCTGTGTACACAAAATACAAACTGCATGGATGTTTTCAGTTTTGTTTGGTTTTTACTCCCTCCACCCTAGACCACGAAAAGGGAGCTATGTCCAAGAAAGCTCTAAGAGGACCATTTTCTTCTTGCCATCTAAAACAATCCCTAGCATGTAATTTAGTTTGTCAAATAGCATGCTTATTACAGAATTTACAGCTTATTACGTTACACCCAAATGGAACAAAACTTGCTCGTTTTGACAGTCAAGAAATGCAAGGCAGTATTTTAAGCAACTTTAACAATATACGTGTGAGAGATGGACTAGAAGTGAATTACAGGGAATATCCTTAAACATTGGGAAAAGGTTCAAGCTACAGTCCTATTTCTTGTACTTTTCCTTCAGTATCTTACCAACCTCTGGATGTTACAACATACTCTTATACGCACACATTAAAGGAATGACAACACAAATACATAATTTCTGATTCATGTAAATTAAAAAAAGGTGACTGTTGGTCACATACAGGCATATCAGATGTGCTGTACAAATCCATACAGTAGATTTGTTCATATGAGAGAAAGCTAAAATTCTAATAATGCACATAAAGACATTTCACTATAAAAAAGGAACTTGACTTGCACCATTTTCTTCACGCAACGAAGAAAATAATCTAAAGGAATTGATTATTAGCATCTACCACACTGCTGAGAGGGAAACTTACCAAACAAGATCAGCAACGGGGTAACAAAAAAAAGGTATAATGCTAAATAATACTGATCACAGCAGGAATTGTATTAGGCTATGTGTTTGCAGCGAAACAGGATTAGACTTTATACCACAGCTATAAAGAGGCATTTTCCAGTGTATGTCTTCACCGGTGCAAACATAGCATTAAACTATGTTTTATGTACGCTTTTCGTCAACGACGCCAGTTTGGCACGCGACACCTTCCCACAGCTGCCGGTCGCTATTCGGACAGAGCTCGTTACAGGCCCAGGCCTTCACAAAGCCAGGCACTGCCGGGCAGAAGAGGAGAAGTCTCCGAGTTTTCACAGCAGCGTTGCATCACGCGGACGGTAGGCACACAGGGCCGCCCTTCCCTCAGCAGCCGGGGGCAGTTACAGGCCGAAGTCCCCGCTCTGACATCTCCGCACCCGGCCCCCCGAGGGGAGCCGGCGGGACCTGCCTC
>NW_008795128.1:5522596-5524742 GCF_000699145.1 Aptenodytes forsteri
TGGAACCGTGGCACCCTCACGCGGGCAAAAGGGGGTGCGCGGTGGAGCTACGTGTATTTTGGCACGTTCCGTCCGTCATGCATGAAGAATCGCATCACGGGAGCTCGGGACAAAATAGGCCTGAAAGTTAATTGTGAGGACGCTTTGCAGTGTAAACACGGTGGAGCACAGCTGTCCCCCAAAACCCATTAAGTAGTACATTTACAGTATATCATTAAATGAATGATTAGTCCAGATCACTTGCTGCCTAGAGAGAGAAATTTGTACTTCACGATTAAGCGCTCTGTCATCCTAGCACATGGCAGGTACCACGATTACTAGGAAATAAAAATAAGACCATTGTTACTGCCCCAGTAGAACTTCACTACAGCGTTGTCCTTTACTAGTTATGGTACTTACATCCCTAGCTACAACCAGGAATTGCACTGTTTAAGAAATGTACGTGATTATGTCACACGTTACTACCAGGCTTAGAAAACAGTGCTAGCACTGAGCAGCATGACAAGGTCTTATGGATCATTAAAAAAAACCAACAAAAAACAACTTTCCATTTTCAATCCTGTGCATCAATGAGTGATGACTCCCTTCCGATCTATTTCTTTTATGCCGTTGCCAAAAGAGAATAGGGGAAAGCTGCAGCCATGTTTACCCAGGGAGGTTTTGCTACTTAAAGCAATACAGTGGCACAGATACAGTTACACTGTCAAGTCCCTGTCTGGAAATCCTTATTCCGTAATAATACAGTTCCAGCCAGATACTTGCTTCTTGGAAGAGGCTGAGAATGCAGCTCAGTCTCTTACTGAGAAGGGTGCCTTTAGCAATTAGTTTGTATCCTGCACAGAGACACTCTAGACCACTCATCTACATCCCAGACTTGATGCCTTTGCATCCTACCTCCTCTTCCCTCCCTCCTTCCATTATCTGATACATTGCCATCTTCTCTATCTTTCTACTAATGGGACTGGATGGACCCAGATGATTTCAGTTGTGGAAATGCAATGTAAGCGCTCCTGAGCTGTCTCTGGCTCAGAAGAGCCTGCATGTTCCACATCGTACCTCACTGATTTGTGATAACGCATCACTGCTTGGAAGAATCTTGCTCTAGATGAATGACATGAGCTCCAGTGCTGGAGAGGCGCCCAGTCCACTGCCAGCATCTCCTAGCAGACCAAACGAAACACAGACTCAATTTCCAAATAAAAAGTTGTAAGACAAGCTTGTTTCAAACCTGTTTTATTTTTCTAAATTGAACTGAGACAAAGGACCTATACAGTTTGATTACTGAATACTGTTAAGGGTTTAAAAAAAAAAATGTAGAAAATATACTCACAAAGGCAAACCTTGGAAGTTTTTCTGCCAATTTTTCTGCCACTCCCAGTAGTGAGCAAGTCCTATCTATAGTTGCAGAGAGACCTATTTAAAAACTGCTGGTCTAGTACTCTTTGTGGAGAGGAAAAAAACCCCAAACCCAACAAAAACCGAAAAAACCAACACACATTTCCCCTAACAATATTTAAAAGAAACGCACAGATACATCATAAGCATCTAGACACACCAATTTACATCCAAAGAAAAACAGCTCTAACAGGTATTGATATGTACTCACATGCAGACATCATGTCCCTTGCAACCTGGCATCATTACTATTAAACCATTTGCAGCCCCATGCCCAGATTGTTCTTGGACTGCAGTCTGGTTGGGACGCTTGTTCATCAGCGTTCACCGATACTCATAGCCACAACCCTGAGAACAAAACTTTCCTTGTACTTGAGTAAGGTGTTCCCCAACCTGTCTGAAGCATTGGAATGGCAAAACATGCAGTATTTTTAATGTATTATTTAAATACATAAATGTGTATAAAATCAGAATTTCAAAAGCAAAGAATTTTCAGCAGTCCTGTGCTTGCAAGTCAAATATAGCGATATGCCAAAAAAATTTTCCAAGACTCAGGCATGGTCTGCATTAATTTTGTCATGTGGTGGAATAGTACTATCAATTGGAGGGGCGTTACTTTTTGTGAATACCAGCCAAAGCAAGTATACTGGAAATAAACTGGTTTTACCTTTATATCTTATTTTGCTTGGGGTGGAATGTTATACATCTTTTAAACTAATTTAACTGCTTCCCCCCCCCCCCCCCCCCCCCA
>NW_008795128.1:5524757-5534941 GCF_000699145.1 Aptenodytes forsteri
AATTTACCGCTTCCCCCCCCCCCCCCCTTATACACACTTGTCTATATATATACACCATTAGTGTTACACAGCCTTATCTACACGAGTTTGATACAGCAGTGCTGACAAACAACGGTGTCATGCAACTTTCAGCAGGAAGCTTCTTTTCTCAGTTAGCCTAAAATAACTCCGACTGGGCAGAAAAGCCCTTTTTCTTAGTACACCTCTTTGCTGTTTTTGCCAGCATAGTGGTTCATTAGGGTGTGATCTTTTCCACTCTCCTATGAAAGGCTGTTGTATAGCTATGCCAAGAGACTTATCTGTATATAAACCAAGCCCACATGGACTGGCCAGAAGGTTTTTTTAATTTTTCCAAGCAAACCCTTTCTAATCTCAATGAACAGGCATCTTAGAAGCTCCCCTGTTCACACAT
Source organism: Aptenodytes forsteri (assembly GCF_000699145.1). Lineage (NCBI taxonomy): Eukaryota > Metazoa > Chordata > Aves > Sphenisciformes > Spheniscidae > Aptenodytes > Aptenodytes forsteri. Next base: position 5,525,170 of record NW_008795128.1, read on the forward strand.
CTGGATTGAATGAGAGTTTTACATATTTGCAACAGGTAACAAAAGAACCAATACGGTTTAAGACATTGGTCTGATAACAACGCAAGAAAAACAAAAGTCACTGTTTTAAAATCAAAAATAGCTCTTGGAAAAAAATGGATCTCAAAAGTAGACCTGAAGAAGAACAGCCAGACACAGAAGGAATTTCCTTTGTAAGAAAGACCATCATTATTTCCATTCAACAATGGGTTTGTAAAGAAAGGAGCTTTTGTTTGACACTTCTGCATGGGGAATAGCCCCTTTTTTCATTTGGATGTCTTCAAATACCCAGTCTAAGCTCATCAAGTCACCTGTATCAGAAATTAGATTCGTACAGCTAGCTTGAGGTCGGTTTAAGGTTCTTCCACAGATTTACCACTTGATTTTGATTTTCAAGCTTTTCTTGACAAAGTACATCCTGATTGTAGAATGATGTAATTTGAGACACCGCTTTACTTTTGCAAAAGCAATCCCCGTCGTCTCTGTAGTTTCCATCCTTCTGTGGATCGTTTCTCTCTTTTAATTCCATGGCTGGTCTGATCAAAAGACCATCCTCATTCATTTTGTAGTTTTTTATTGCTTTGTCCCTTCGCAGCTTCTGGATGTCTGCCAGCTGACGCAGCTCCTCTGGCAGCTCCATGCAAGTGGGCTGATAAGGAAAAAAGAAAAGAAACAGAAAAGAAATCAAAACAATACATATGCATACACATGCTGTACTTTTGTTAGTACCAGATAAGAGCTCCCTCTGTAATTAGCCAATGGAACAGAACAATCATCTCTCATTAGATCTGTGGAATGTATCAACTACCTGCTTACACAAACAATACCTCAGGGGAAAAAAGTCCCCGTCCCCCCCCCTTTTCTTTTAAAAGGCAACCCAAAGGGAAAAATATTAGACTTGCATTTATTGTTTACTTCTTTATTACAAAGATCTTCAACATGTAAGTAATCCTTCATATATGGGATTTAGATGTGTCCTGAAAAACCTTTTGCACTATTAAATAGCTGTAAACCCCCAAGAGAGGCACGTTTGCTTGTAGGAGCCACTGCAAAGGTGGCTTTCCCAGATTTTCATTTAAAACCATGGTATTCTATCCTATGGGTAAAAAAACCCCAACCTTATGTGGAAAAAGCCAACATAGTTAACAAATCAATGGAACGGCTGCTTAGGAAGTAGGTGAAAGGAGACACACTCCTTGATTTGGTCCTGAGCAGTGCATGGGACACTGTTCAAAATACTACATTCAATGATCTGCTCCTTAACCAGGACTGCAATGCTCACCATCTTTATAGGAACAACAAAAAAACTGCACAGTTGCATTCAGCTGTAGAAAGGGGAATTACACAAATAAGGAAGCTTGATTAAAAAGTAGTAAGAGGCAGCCAGGCAAATTTAATCCTAGCAGGTGGCATGGAGACCACTTCAAGACAACATACAACCAGCATAGAGTAAACATTACCTAACAGCAAAAGATCACAGAAAGAGTGAAAGGAAACTGGCAGGACTACAGGTTAGGGGAATGGACACTATGGAGTAAACATCCTTCAGGAAAGCAAAGCCACATCCAAGTCAAGAAAATGGTAAGAATGAAGTTACAGAAAAAACAAAGCGCAGGCCAGAATAATTTTATTAATATTTAACAAAAGTATAACAGAACTAATAAAAAAAATTCTTTACATGAGAGGAGCACAAAACGTCAACCATGCTGCAGGGCCAAGTGACGATCAGAATACAAAAGCAACACGGCAAAAAACACAACTTTTCTCTTCTACATTCAGCATAAAAAAAAAGTGGAGATTCCCACACCAAAAACATTCATTATGTACCCAGAATCTGTTTCAGATTGTCCCATAAATACTTAATACCAATACTTGAAATACAAACAGCAAGGTGGATTTCACCCAAAATTCCTGAACAGTGGAAGATGAAAAAGCTAAACTAGTAACTTTAGTATCTTGCTTAAAACCTGCCCTGATACCTAGGGATTGGAAGATGGTAAATGTTTAAAGAAGGCCCCGGGAAAGATACAGGAAGCAACATGCTGGTAAGTCAGATGTCTGTATGAGCATACTGGTAGAAACACTCAGAACAGAATGAGTGGATATTCAGATGCGATGTACTGGAAAAGACTTACCATGGCTTTTGTAAAAGGAAGACATGCCTCACAAAACCTACATCTAGAAGTTTGCACAGATCCAGAGGAAGGCTAAATAATTCAGACAGGATTACAGAAGAAAGCAGAGCAAGCGCTTACTTGAAAACACCCCACCTTCAGTTGTTTAACCAGAAGAATTTACATCCAGCTTCCTAACTGCTACAGTATCCTACAGTGAGAGGTAATCCACGCCCCAAATCACTTCAAGCCAAGTTGCACGAAAATTCAGGCTGTACGTTCATAATGATTAATACGCATTGCGTGCAGTCCCAACTCACCTGCCAATTAGGAAACCTTCTGGCTCAGGCATGCAATTATATTTAGACAGAGAACAGATTTTATGCCATCATATGTCATGAACGTGTTACCTGGTATTATATACTGCACTGCACCTTATCTACTGCAGCTTTACCTTAAGTGCATTGGGAAATCAACTCTGCTGCACAGGGGTGTGCGACTCCCTTATGGTACCAGAGCTCTGCTCGTGAACTATAACCACTTAAACAAGAAAGCACTGCACTTCTAGGAGAACATTTGCTTCTTTATGCTGATGGGTTCCCAGGTTGCGTTTGCTTCTTTGAATCTTACGTCCTAAATATCAGAATGCAGCTGCATTTCCAAGTACCTAACAACACACAATATGAATCTACAAGGACAGTTAGAAATGTAGCACATACAGCTCCTTTACTAGCTCTTTTCTAGTGACACAGCTGCAGATGCACAGAAACCCATTTTACTTGACGTCGGCATCCAGAAGAACAATTACTCCTGGCAGACAGTTATGCTGGAAATGCAGGAAACTGCAGAGACCTTCAGGGTGGGAAGTTTGTGTCGAGTTCTCCCCCTCAGCAGTAAGGAAGATTATCAGTTTGAGAAAGATGCTGAAGAGGGAAGCTGAGGTATTTGATAATGAAGCGCTGGGGATCAGAGGTTACTGTCTTGCATCTGGTTTGTGGGTAAAAAGTCAGTTGCTTAGGAGGGAGTGTCCACTATTCAGAAGACTCAACTACTACTTGCAGGTGATAACATAAGAAACCACAGCAAGTGTCAACACACATTTTCAAAACTGTCAGGATCAATGAGATGCCCTTCTTTTTATTTCCCCTTTTTTTTTTTTTTTTCCTCCATTTTCCTCTTCATTCTCTTCTCCCAGTACTACATCAACAAGGGCGTGGCATTATCATTTTTGGCTGCTGTGGACCACTGGCAATACTTTACTGTTGCTAGCAACTGCTAGGATGCATGACACCCATCTTTTCTGCAACCCTTTCTTGAAGGAAGCTCTAATCCATGGAGTTGCATCCTACCACCTTGACAGCATGTCTCTCACCTGGCGTACCAGTTCAAGGGCCAGCTCCTCAGTACATCTTCTGTTACTGCTGAAACAACTACCAAATGACAAAAGAATGTGTTTGGCTGTCCAGAAGCAAGGTGGAAGTCTTGCTGGAAGTGCTGCCCACTGGCTGACCACTGGACTCTGTTTCTTTGCCACTTCCAGCAAAACATCTGAAAGATCAAGGGGAAGAAAAAAATGGTTGAAACCTCAGGTGAAACCAGGACTACCACCAGTGACTGCTGCAATTGCTCACAAGAATTACGATATCCAAGTCAAACAGACTCCAACACACTATTTGCACAAAATACCTAACTGCTGCTTGCTCTACTCTTACCAGTTTATTGCTGAGAAAGCAATAAACTGCCATTAATCTCCATTTCTACCAGCTTATCCATGGCCTCTGACAACCTAGGACTTTGTTCCCATCAAATTATTTATGAAAACTTGTCTTAAGGAAAGTACAAGCTTCTGTCAAAATAGGCTGGAACAAAACAAAACCCCCACCAGTCATGCATGTTCAAGAAACAAAGCAAAATTAGACACAGGCACATGCAATTATGCATAAGTCTGAAATCAAGCACTCCTGAACATGTTGAAGGCCACAAGGATGATCTGACCCTAGTAGGAGCTGTGCATTTAGCCAGAAAGTGATTCTTGTATTCTGCCACTAATGGGGGCCTGTTAGAGCATACAGAAACTTCTCACTGAGGAACAAGAGATGCATGTGGAAAACTGACTGCAGAGATTGGGCATACAGAGCCCAAGGAAGGGTGGTGACAATTACATTCATCAGCCTTATTCACACCTGTCTTTCCTCAACTCTCAGTGGATGCAGTGATCCATAAGGGCAGGTGAACAGGCTTGGCTTTTACTCCATGATTATGCATATTCACTTTTCTTTGCTGCTATTTCCAAGAGGAGAAAAAACAGGGTCTGGTCCAGATCTGCTCCCAGAGGCTGAACCCCCTGATTCGACAAGAGAAGGAGAGAGTAGGTAACTGCCCCAGTAGTCATTATTCAACATTACTGGTCATTACTCAGCATTATTCACTTCACAGGCAACCTCAGACTGGAAAGCCAAAGCATCTTTTTCACAAAGTATAGCCTGATACTGTTATTACACACAAAAGCCGTTGGCATTATGAACTTCTGGATGTGGCAGTGACCCAGGAAAGATTAGGAGGATGCTACCATGCTAGTCCAAGCTGAAGTTCAATGTTGTAAACCCTTATCCAGGAGCTGAGATTCAACATGTGACAGCTGGAGATGGGAAAGAATGTGGCTATGTATTCCATCCAGCTTCAGTACTTCATTTTTAATGAAGTCTCATGATTGAAACTGTGCCTGCATCTGTGTACTGGTTTTGCAAGTATATTTTCCATGGGAGTGTCATAAGTTTGGGGGAATGAGAAGGAAAAAAAGCATTCTTCTGTGTGACATGATGTCATTCAATAAGATCAGAGAAAAAAAGAGCAGGCCAGGGAAGCATGGCTCTGTTCATTGCTCTAGTCAGGTATGACCTACTCAAACACCTTTGTAGCCCAGAGGCACAGAAGGCATATCTACATAACTAACTTTCCCTTTGTCAAAAGGCGGAAGATCTGGTGGTTCTGTTCAGAGAGCACAATCCAAGAACTAAAAGAGAACAGAGAAGGGCCCAGAAGAAGATTCCTTACCTGGAGTGATGGAAGTCAGTCTGTTTCCAGATCTGCTCATCTTCTCCAAATGCCTGTAAGTCAAAGAGGCCACAGTAACCTGGAGACTCTCTTGCCTAGTAGCTTTCACTCCCACAACTTTCAAGTAAAGGCTTGATGTACCACAGATGGTTCCTGTTCACTCAGAAATTATGTCCACCTTCCAATTTAGAAGCTGAAGTAGTGCAAGGTATCTTTATGGCTCTGGAGCATTTATAGTCTTTGGCTTTGCTGTAGTCCTGCTTCAGCAACAGAGGCCTCTCTTCCAGCTCTCCAGCATGGAGAGAGCATAGTAGATAACACATTTCAGGTTTCCAAAATGTTTCCCTGGCATGGGTATTTACCTCAGAATCCAAGGACCATCCATTATTTCTGCTGACAGTGTTGGGACTGCACCAGATCATGTCTAGAGAACAGTCATCAAGCATAGGGACTCCGGTGTTGCTGTTGCTGGAGACTGGCTCCAAGATGAAGTCAAGCTCATTGTACCAGACTGCTGTTCACCAAGGGTCTGAGGTGGAGCACAAGTGCAAATTGTAACTGGTCAGTGTAAAAAGTAAAATAGCCCAGTAAAAGCATTTTCCAGGTAACTTTCAACTGTAGCTCCACAAAGTGCACAGAAGGCATAACACAGAACTTAGTGATGGATAAACTTTACTTCTAAATATCCTTGAAAAAGCACTAGAATAAATACGGGGGGGAGTAAGTATCTTGACTATTACTTCATTCTGAGAATCAGATCTGAATAAAGGCTTTTTGATTCGGGGAATTAATACAGACTTAGCCAGAAAACCTAGAAGTTGCACAAACTTTTTTTTTTTTTGGCCTTTTTTTTGGCCTTTTTTTTCTTCCTTAAAACAGATTTAGCTGAACTCATCAACTTGCAAAGGATTCCCTTAAAGTTAACTTCATTTACTTACTCAGTGAAGAAACTGAAGCAACAGACCAGATTTAACTAAGCCAAACTCCATATTTGGAATTTAAATATATATTGCAAGCAGATTTTAAATAAAGTAGAAGAAACTTTCATTTGTGTGATCTTCTCACAAGATACAGAAACAACAGAAAATTATTAACAGTGAAATGATGGTGAAAATGGCTACTTTTACTATCCATACTACAAGATTTCTAAAGCAACTGCAAGAAGTATGATTATCAGATGTGGTATTAAATAGATCTTCAAAATGCCATTTGAAATGCTCAGGATCAGATTAATTCCTTGGCTAATCTTATGGAATAAATGGATTTACAAAAGGATTGGCTTCAGCACCTAAGTACCACTTTAGAAAAAATTCTACAAACAAATAGCCCAATGCAAAACAGAATTTGTACTCTCTTCACTTTAACAGACTGTTCTTTTCCCTTGTGTCATGCCTACTGTTGCATGCATTTCACATTGGTAATTCAGATGTCAAGCTCTTTTTTTTCCATGAACTATGAACAGCCTTCTTTTTTTGGCAGCTCTCCTCTAAAAAGAAAAGGTTTTCAGATATGACCTCTTCTCTTCCATCTGTGAAGCAACTATGACCTCTTGTGGTTATCTAAACTAATCTCCTCCTAAATCCTCAATAACGGGATTTACTGCTCTGAGCCCTTAAGCAATTGCCAAAGGATTCAAGTCCGTGCTTGAGTGCTTTGTTAAACCAGGGCAAGGAAAAAGACAATTTCTTCCATGAAGACAGACCTGCATTCTCTTTTCCTAATAAATATTTCAAGACATTTACAACTGCAAAAATGAGGCGGTAACAGGATTTAATCATGTTAATTCGGTCTCTTTGCGATGAATGAGGATGTCTGACCATTCACTTTTCACCCAAATTTAACACCAGCAATATCTTACACAGTTATTGCAAGCCCTACTAAGATTACTTCTTTGAGAAGACAGAAAAAGACCACACCAATACCACTGCTTGTTTGGTTTGCATGGACTTGTTCTTTCCATTAGTGCAGGAAGTTAAGCTCCTGAACCAAAAATCTTGTTTCCCCCCCTGCTTTAAAAATTAACAAGCAATTACAGAAGTGTCCACCATACAAGAGCCACTCCAAGGTATCTGGGCATGCAATACTACTGGTTCTATGTAACCAAAGATGAAAAGTGTTACCTGACTTATTTTCTTTTTTAGATAACACAGGTGAGAATAAATTTGGAAGACAAGATAACTCAGAGATGCTTTTACAGAAATAAAAATCTTTGGCCAACAAGAGACAACACTTCTCAGAAACAGCCAGTATATGCAAAACAGCTCAGCAGTAAAGATGACAGAATAGGCGAAAAATAGAACAAGATTTGGGGACTAAATGCTCTTACCAAAACAAAGCCACTCTGGCAGCTCCAGGTACCAACACTTCACAACTGCCTGTCCCTCTCCATGCCCTCGCACGTACACAGCCCCTATTGAGCCCAGAGGTTCTCAGTCTCAGATTAGTGAACAGAAGGCACATGTGCCTGTGCCCACGCCTTAACAGCTGCAGCTCACCATCCACAATACTAACTTGAGGTGGATTTATGCTCATGGACTAACATGAAATGCAGCTAGGTAGATACAGACACCATCACTTCTGCTGCTGCACAAAGGAAACAAAGTATGTGGCATAAAGTAGGGTGTACAGTTGCAGAAAAGGAAGCTGCTGTAGCTAGGTCCTCCAGAGTTTATCCATCAGAGACTTAGATCAAATCACTAACCAGAGAAACAAGCAAAGACACAAACAAGCACCTACCTTTGTGCTCCCAAGGTGATCTCCGGACCCAGTCCTATAAGCATTTAAATAATCATGTACTACAGTTGTTAGGTCAGACATCAAATTATCCATCAGAGATGAGTGGAGCAGCAGAAGGTACATAGCCGTCAGAGCAAGTGCTTTAAGCAGAGAAGCTGGAAGGGGTCTCAAGAACCATATGTCAGGATTCTCCTGTGTATCCCAATGCAAATGAAAACAGTTATTTAAGTAGCAAAAATTATAACAAAGCTTTTCATCCCATTCTTCTGCAGTTTACAACATGTCTCCCGATACCGATCTCTATTTTCAGTGCTACTGAATACTTGCAGCTTCTAAGGCCATCTGTGTACAAGCCTGTGGATGTTAGAGAAGAGGGAGTTTGGGAGGAGGGATTGCTTCTTTAAAAACAAACAAACCCCAAACCCCAGCACGCACCTATTCCAGCATTTAGTACTGGATTCTCTCTCACCCATCTCTGAAACTAGGTTGGATTCCTAAGAGCTGAGCTGAAAGATCTGAAGGGAGAAAAAACCCCTCCCATCAAGGGAGATGGGGAAGCAGCTGGGGATAGTAACATCTTCAGCCATCACAACTGGAACCAGAAGAACATGAAAATAAGCCCCAGTTAAGCAGCATGACCATGATACCCTGAGCAAAACTGTCACTACAGAGCAGCTTACACTGGTACACTTACTACATACATATTACACAGCCATTTTCCACTTTTAGTCTTCAGACCAATAGGAGGATTTGGTTTGGTAAACTAAGGAAGTCATGTTGTCATTTGGCTTAGATTTGCCATACAGAATTCTCTAAATTGAAATTTTGAGAGACACTATTAGAATTCCAAAACTTATATAAAAATAAAGCTGTGTTCAAATTAGAGGTTTCACTGAGTAGCTATTAGAGCAATATCAAATAACATTTAATCGAGGCCTTCAAGAAAGATTTTAAGTCTATAAACAGGCAGTGCAAAAACACTCAGATTTACTCAGGAAGTTACAAGACCAGTATGAAGGGAGAAAAAACACTCTGGTAGGAAAGAGATTGTTCCAATTCAGTAAAGAAATCCTGCCTATATAGCGAGGTCTCATTAAGCATCTACTTCCCATATTTAATAGCTTCTTTGGAAGTCTCTGCCCCGCGCCCCGCCCCCCAAAAAAGCAAGGTCAGCTGATTAAAAACACAGCAAAAAGATGCCACAACTGGCATTAGCATATTTATATACTGTTTGTTTAACTAATTTGATATCCTTCTATGATAAGATCACCCGCCTAGTGGTTGAAGGTGGTGGGTGTAGCTTTTCTGGATTTTAGTAAGGCTTTTGATACTGTCCCTCACAGCATCCTTCTGGACAAGTTGTCTGACTGTGGGATAAACGGGTTCACAGTGCGCTGGGTGAAGAACTGGCTAAAGGGCAGAGCTCAAAGTACTGTAGTGAATGGGGCTACATCTGACTGGCAACCGGTTACCAGCAGTGTTCCTCAGGGTTCAATTCTAGGGCCAGTTCTGTTCAATATATTTATCAACGATCTGGATGCAGGAGTTGAATGCACCATTAGCACGTTTGCTGATGATATCGAACTGGGAGGTGCTGTTGACTCTCGAGGGACAGGAGGCCTTGCAGAGGGATCTAGATAGATTGGAACACTGGGCTATGATTAACAGGATGAAATTTAACAAGTCTAAATACCGGATTCTGCACCTAGGACGGAGTAACGCCAGACACAAGTATAAACTAGGAGAAGAGTGGCTGGAGAGCAGCCCGGCAGAAAGGGATCTGGGGGTGCTGGTCGACAGCAGGCTCAACGTGAGTCAGCAGTGTGCCCTGGCAGCCAAGAGGGCAAACC
>NW_008795128.1:5535040-5548444 GCF_000699145.1 Aptenodytes forsteri
GGTCCTTGAATGCGTCCAGAGGAGGGCAACAAAGCTGGCGAAAGGGCTGGAAGGGATGTCCTGTGAGGGGCGGCTAAGGACTTTGGGCTTGTCTAGTTTGGAGAAAAGGAGGCTGAGGGGCGACCTCATTGTTCTCTGCAGCTTCCTGAGGAGGGGAACTGGAGAGGGAGGTGCTGATCTCTTCTCCCTGGTATCCAGTGATAGGACATGTAGGAATGGCTCAAAGCTGCACCAGGGGAGGTTTAGACTGGACATTAGGAAGCATTTCTTTACCAAGAGGGTGGTCAAACACTGGAACAGGCTTCCTAGAGAGGTGGTCGATGGCCCAAGCCTGCCAGTGTTTAAGAGGCATTTGGACCAATGCCCTTAACAACATGCTTTAACTTGGTCAGCCCTGAAGCGGTCAGGCAGTTGGACTAGATGATCGTTGTAGGTCTCTTCCAACTGAAATTCTCTATTCTGTTCTATTCTATTTATCAAGCTTATGTTCCCCAACCTTAGGAGCCCCCGGCCAATTAAGTTTTCCCTTGATTGTCCCCATCTGAAACATTAACAAAACCAAGGACAATAGAGAATAATGATTTGGCAAATGCTGCTGAACTGCACAAGCAAGAAAAAAATCACTGCTCTCATTTTTTCATTCTAATAGTGCTGGCAATAAAAGTTCCCTCTTTCCCTATTTGACTCAGGATTCATTTTAACCAACTTGTTCTGCTGGAACTAGGTTTCAGAATTAGTCAAAATATATAAGATATCCAGAAAAACATTTTCTACCCAAGTTTTATATATATATCCTCTATTGTACAAGCTTTGTCGTTCTTCAAACCCTCAATTTCAAATGAGCTATTAGGAAATACCAGCATAAGCACTGATGCCAACTAAAGCTTGCATGTCTCCCAAGTCAGTGTTACAAAACGTCCTTAACTACAGCAATTTGACCACTGCGTAGTGCCATGCTCTTAAAAAAACCTGACAGAAACATCTCAAGATAGGCAAAGCACAGCTCACAATTGAGTCTTCAGAAGGTGCCTCACTGAATCACTCACTGAAGCCACCTGCTGCCTGCACTTCATGACGGCATCCCATTTGGAAGGTATCTTCAAGTGCTGCATCAAACACTCCTGTAACGTGCAGACACGGTGCGGAAGGAAGCCACCCGTTGCCATTGAGAACTGCAGAGCATCAGCAACCTGTGATGGAAGGGATCAATATGCCATGACCAGCAGCCGTTAACCTAAGGCAAAGAATGTGGAGGTTTGACAGTGGGGATGCATATTAGAAGTAAAGTACGCTGCAAACAAATTAATCCTCATTTTGACTGCATACAGTTGCAGAGCTAGTAATCTGACTCCTTAAAGCTGTTAAGTTACACAAAAGGGTAAATTAAGTTTTAAGAATGACATATAGGTTATATGTTGTGTTAGTCTAAGGCTCCTTCTAGCCCAGTACTCCTGTCTCCAGACAGCAGGTGGTTAGGAGCAGTATCAGAAGAGAGTAAACATACAGTGATACTTCCCCAGGATACTTATGGGTTTGCCTTTTATCTAAAACCTGAAATAGTGATGCAGCGTAAGGAAAACATGATGAAAGAATATGTAAGTTGTCAAAAACCTTTTGCCCAAAACCTGATTTTGCCAGCAAGACTCATCTTTGACAGCATACAGAGCCAGAAGGGAAGCAGACAACAGCCTCCAGCAGCGACTGCATGGCATGGTGTTTGCTTGTTTCTCATCTGGGTTTCATCTCTTTTACCCTTTTGCAGTAAGAGCAGGAACAGCCCTGCTGAACACAAAGATGAATGGGACTATTGCAACGGGTGCAGAGAGAAGACTGGAAAAGAGTCCACTCACCAGGGGAATGGAGAGGAAAAAACCAAAAAGCCTGCATACACACTCAAAATCTGAGACTGAGCTATCTGTCATTAGAACAACCTACCCTTCAGACTTCCTCTGCTACTCAGAAGCCTGGATTCCCACTCCGGTCCCCTGAAATCCCCACTGACCTCTCATTGCCCTTTTCTCCTCACTACTGCCTCCTGAGAAACCTTGAGCCAACACTCAACACAAGCATCCACAATCCCACCACCAAAACCATCAGCTTACAGGGCAGCCCAGTTTTACTGCAAGGGTTACAGCAGAAGCCACTGTTCAAGCTGTTCTACCACACGCTGCCCATGTGCTACCTAGATCAGACCACGTAGTGCTTGGCAGTACCAGCTCAGCCCCTGCAATAGTGACCACAGAATTGTAACTGACCTCTTCTGGCCTCTTACAGTGAGGGTAAATTCCAAGACTAAACCCCCATTCCTAACTTATCTATAAAGTCTTTGGCGGGGCTGGGGGGGAAATGTCTTGTCCAACAGCAAAGGCAAACAAGCTGGTATGCTTTATTAATGACTAAAGCTGCCTCTAAGGCATCATCTAAATAGCTAACTGCTGCCTTCCCTGAGAGAGAAGCCATGTCTTTGCTAAGCCTACCAGATGAAAGTGCTAAGCCAATCCATTTACCGAATTTCCAAGAAATAAAGACTGTATGAAGGTATTATGAAGAAAATGCAGAATGTTAGAGCACCACAAGTAGAACAAGCAATCTTGGACTAAGAAAGAAATGTGATACCTCCTATGCTCTGTGGTAGGACAGGATCTAGGACTGCCTATATTTCTGCTAGGCTGACTACATTGCTGCAGTCCAAAGAAGTCTACAACCACCAGCTGAAAAGCGGCAGGAAACATACCTGGAGAAAGGAACTGCAACAATTCAAACTGATAAGTTCACTGAAGAGAAGAAAATGGAGGAGACCCAGGTGAAGCTGACCTTCACTGGACTGTAAGCACAAATCACCAGGTAAAGAGGAAGTTTCCATCACTCATTACTGAACAGTCCTTTGTATTGTACTTCTGACCACCAAAACCTTCTCTGGCTTTTTGCTCTCAGCGGCCAAATGCAGATGAAGAACCACCTCAGGAAAGACCTTCTCAAGCAATCAGTTACTTTTACTCAAAGTCAAAACAAAGATGATGTTCAAATCTATGGAAATATATTCCATTCTTCTAAATGGTTAGAGATAGAGTTTCTAGTAAAAAATTTCAATGTCTTCCAAACAACGAGAGAAACGACTTAAATATTTAAACAAAAATGAAAGCATCTTTGCAATCAATATTCATAAGAAGTCTAATCTGAATGAACAAGGTTATAGAATAAACTTGCCCGCAATGAAAACAACGTTTTAGCTTTCACTGTGAAAATCTTTGTCCAAAGTCATTGCATGCTAACGGCTTGAATTCAAGGGCAGAAAAACTACAACACACTGAAGAGTAGTGTATGTGCATTGATCTGTGGAACCAGACAGCAACAGTGACTTCTACACTTGTACATTTTATGATTAAACCTTGCATGGACCTCTGTCTTATGGAAAGTATCAAGCTGTCAAACTTTCTTTATTCTTTCAGCACACATCTCTAGGAAGAGTTTTATTACTTCTTTTGGTAGTACACAGATATGCAACCAACAACATTTTACAATAGGCAGGGATTTCAGAGCATGAGAATGCTCTAGCCTAATGATGCAGCATAGAAGTGTCCCAGAATGCAACGTTAGGGATGCAAGCACTGAAAACAGCCATTTGCCTGCTCACTATGCAGCTTTTTAGGCTGCTATAGCCCAACAGGGACAAACACACACCCCCCGAGACAGTCAAATGTGAAATAGCAGTATCAGACTTCCACAAACATTATCATTAAAAGTTACTTCAACAGGTGATGTTTAAGTACTATAAGAACGTCTGCGGGGAAGACAGTCAGCGAACATCAGAAACCTTTCACTTCCATCCTCCACATGTTGTGTTCATTGTATTAGGTTACTTATTGTAAGGAATAAACAGTTGCAGCAACTGGCCAAAACCCAGGGATGAACCACACTTTTCAAATTATGCAGGCGGGATCCCATCTAACTCCGAGTTCTTCATTGCATTGCTGTGTTTTTTAAGCAGTCTCACTTGTGCACACAGCCTGTTCCAATTTTAACAACACTGAGAAACTGTCTCTAAGAAGCGCTTCACAAAAAGCACCTATGAGAGTTTGCTCAGAGGTGTCTCCCAGTTATTTACTCCAGTGGTACAGAGTAGAAGACAAGACAGCTTAATTCTACAATATCAGGTACACTGCAGGGTAGCCAGAACCAGACTACTTCACTAGCTTACTTACATTAGAAGTAGGATTCAGGCCAACGAATCAGAGTAATTGAATCTAAGCCTAGAGATCTACCAGTGCAAGAAAAGCATGCATGTCAGCTCATACCAAGACAACAGAACAATGAGTGCAATTCTGTGTATCTCAGACCCTAGGGTGGATAGTTCTGGTTAGTTGTTTCCACTGTATCAGTTACATGTTCTAGCCAGTACAGTTGGGAGCGCTGGTGGGAATTTTCACCCCTACTTTTTTCATGAAGTCAAGACTTAACACTGACACTGACTGATATTTGACCTGTAATGGAATAACATAATTTTTAGGGGCAAAAGGCCAAACTAAGATCAGAAAGGGACTGAGAGAAACCTCTGCTGTATAAAGCTTACTACGTAGCCCAGATTAGGGCTTTGAAGAGTTACTATAAGCAGTCATATCTGTGACATGAAAAGTCAGTATATAGGCAAGGACAAGTCATACATAACTATGCATAACATATCCATGCCCATTATGAAAGATCATAGCCATTATGTTATTTTCTTCTTTCTCGAAAGGCTCTAATTCTCCTGTTAGTCACGCAACATTAACTACCACAACTACCAGGGCCAGCACCAGCAAAAACAGATTTTTGTGGTAACCTGGCCTGTTCTCTCACCTCCACCACTGCTTTTATTAGCAGGTGCTTCCCAGTGCTGGATACCTGTAGCCCGAATCTGTTTCTACACTTGTGAAAGGCACAGAAAGAGTAACAAAGAACATAAAGCACAAGCTGACGCGGCTCCTGTTTAAGCCACAGTAGCCTCAGGTTGTGCCAAGTTTGATCAAGACCAGTTAATACATCTTAAAAAAAAACCACATTAAACTTGCTGCTAATACTAGATATTAACTACCTTTTAAAATGGGTCTACACAAGACTAAATAACACTATCAGCCTTGCCTGCTGGTCCTTTTTAGCTAGAACAAAAATGCTACGTTTACATGGTTCAATAACTGTCACATTCGAGTAATGTTAAACCTTCTCTGAGAAAATGCCCTGAACAAGGCTGAAGTTTCTCTTGTCGAAGCTTTTGTTCCCAACCAGAATATTTGAAAGGTACCTGCGTATCAAAGACATTGAAGAGAAGGACACCGTACTGGTGAAAGAGGCAGTCTGAGATCCAGCGGCAGTCATGCATAACCTGAAGTAAGGAAGAGCTGTCAGACAAACTTGTGTCCAACTGCAACTTTTTGGTGCAGCTAGATCATCATATACGTATATGACCTCTGTCACCACAAATGTCCTCACACACCCTGTACCCTTACCTTCAAGATGTTTTTATCTTCCAACACCATTTGTAATCCATTTTTGAAAGCCTGAGGTCCCAGACGGAAGATATCAAATAGAAAAATATGGCTCTTTGTTGCTATCTACAACAAATTCAGTTGCAGAGAAAATGAGTGAGGGAGAGAAGAACAAAGGATTTGAAAGTAGGAGAGTGCGCTCCGTTGCCCACAAGCCATAATCTCCTATGTACAGGCTTATGTTGGCGAGAGCAGGTTTAGCTTCCTTGATGCTAATCCATAAACAAGTCTTGTTTTTTCCAGAGATGCTCAGAGACTCTCACAATAATTAGAAAGAACAACCCAGTAGCCTACTATACACAGTTAAGTACAGCATTTTGAGACATATCAAGAGCAAACCCTATGCACAGTACTTAAAATAAATTCCTACACCTATTATGGTGACATTTTTAAGAACCACTTCCAACAAAGTTTTTGTGCCCATGACATTCCTTTCATTGTCAAAGACCACTACCAAAGAAACGAAGGATATCGTTTTCCATCCTAGCATTTCAAACAGGATATAAAATTTAGGTTTTGCCTATGTTCAAATTCATAGTGGTTTAACAAAAGATGTTATTTGAAAGCAATTTAGCCATACCAAAGCAAACATTTTGTGGACACTTACTTTTGCATAAACGAGTTAAGTTTGAAGCATGAACTCCCACACAAGTTTTTGCTTTGGATAAAGACACTCACTTTTAAACCGACTTAAAAATAAACTAAGACAATTTTGAGCTAATATATTAAGCTATTCTCCTTTCTGTCCCTTCCTTTTCAGATGTTGATAACGTAACAGCCAATTAAGATACTGTATTATCTTTACGGATTTACTCCTCCAATTATATTGGCATTGTGATTAGGTCTTGCAGTTTTTCAATAGGTAACAGCTGTACTAGTGCAATAACTCTACCTGTATACAAGTACATAAAGATGGCAAACCAAATACGTTGTATTGTTATATACAAATGTATATATTACATACAAGTTAAAAGTAATTATTATTGCCTTATAACAGCACAATTCTTTCTGTAACAAGTCTCTTTTGAAATACCTGATCTGTCTTGAAGAACATCATATCCCTTACCAAAACAGTTACGTGAGTAAGTCTTAAACACAGGCTAATCTTTACGGATTTACTCCTCCAATTATATTGGCATTGTGATTAGGTCTTGCAGTTTTTCAATAGGTAACAGCTGTACTAGTGCAATAACTCTACCTGTATACAAGTACATAAAGATGGCAAACCAAATACGTTGTATTGTTATATACAAATGTATATATTACATACAAGTTAAGTAATTATTATATTGCCTTATAACAGCACAATTCTTTCTGTAACAAGTCTTTTATGAAATACCTGATCTGTCTTGAAGAACATCATATCCCTTACCAAAACAGTTACGTGAGTAAGTCTTAAACACAGGCTAATCCCCAAATGTTTCTCAGTTATGCCTCTGTTTAGTGGCACATTTTGGGAAATACCTGCTTCTTACCTCAAGCCATGAGAGTTTTCCATGACGACACAAATTAACACCTTCTGCTGCTATACTGACAACACACTGCTGTTTTAGGTGCAGCACCTAATGAAAAAAATAAGGATAAAATAAGTAGTGCCAGAGAATGATAAACAGAGGGACAAATAGTAAACTGCAATTTTTCTGGTCATGATCCATATTTAAAAACATAAATACAGATAAAAACCACAATGAATCTCAGATATATAGTGATCCAAGAGAAACAAACACAGTATCAGTCCAGTTATGGATAGACAGCTGGAAATTCCGCAACTAGAAACAGCAACGATAGATTTAGCAGAGATTATGGATAACTAAAGAATATAGACTCCCCCGATCCCCTCCCAAGAAATTCTCCTAAGTAGGTTTTAGGAACTTCCTTAAGATCACATAAAGAAGATGTTCCTTTCAGTTAAAAAGGAGAACTCATTTTCTAAGGTATAAAAGAAAAACTTGTCACTCTTACAGACATGAAAAGTTTTCAGACAATTAAGATAAAGCAACCTGTAGTGTGCACGTAACACAAGAGTAGAAGGCATAAACAGAAATAAAAAAGCCAGCTTCTTTTTCAAGCAACAGTTAGATTCCTCTGTAAGCACGGAAATCTCTTCCTGTGGGGAACAGCTTTTTCCTCTGTATGTGCAATAGATTTACCATAGTAAGAGCCCAAACTGCAACTAATGTTACTGCAAGACAAAATGGCATGGAGGACCTATAGTATGGCTGGTCTAGTTCAGGATCTAAAAAATGCTATTAAATTTAATAATAAATCCATCATTGGCTCCATGTTCTGAAACAAAACCTTTCTACCAAGTCCGCTTATGTTGTTATACATGATTTAAGAGAAAAAGGTCCAGGCACGTCTGGAGTTCCAAATACCTACAAAAGCAACACAATCAATTCCCTCTCCAAATGCCAACAAATCTTCATGTTGTTCCCTTCCTAAACAAAATAATCGTTCACTAAATAGTAATACTGACCCTTCACCTCAGTTACTGGTGATAGAGTCTGAGAACAGCAACCAACACACACTGATGCAGATTCACATCCACCCACTGCAAACTCGTGTGCACTGCAGTCTTTCCCTGCATGTATGCACACTTTAAATATACTTTGATGCCACCAGAGATACCATTTCTACTTGACTTAAAGAAGCCAGTTACTACCTATTACTCAAATTTCACTACAGTCTGCAAAAGTGATTTCCAGTATAAGTCGTCATGAAGCAGCGCTCACAATCCTGCCACCTAATGGATCTACTGGCAATTAGAACAGAACAGGCTTAGAAGTCATACATGCTGCATAAGAGCTTTCATTACTACTTACTGCTGGGCCAAATTTCTGCTGGAAACAATCAACAACTGTGTACTCCACGTTCTCTTCTTCCTTCTTCTCTGAAAGGAAGGGGAAAAACCCCCACATTAGACACTCCCTCTACTTGAGTAAACTTTGCACAAGGTACGTATTTCAGTTGTACAATCACTCTTAAGTCTTCTGGTTTAGCTGTTCAGTTCTTCCCTCTCTACTTCCTGAACACACCCAGACAGATTACTGAACTGCCTGATTCAAATGTGTACAGTCTAGAGCATGAGCCAAAATTCTGGTTTTTGACAGAAGAACTGGCTGTTTAAAAGTGAGTTGCAGCGTTACTTTTTGTCGTGATGATGCACAAAGGAAACAAAAAGGTTTCAGTTTAAAAAATTACATCCACTAAAAAAAAAAAGCACCCTAATTCCCAGGCTTGTCCAGGGAAGGAAAAAAGACTGTAGCAAAGACAAAAATAACAGACAGTGACACCACAGAACATGGACAACTAAGTGATCAGGCAACGAGAATTTAAGCCAGATTTTAGTATTTTTAACACCTGCTTAACAATGTCTAACGAACAGGTAAAGAAGGGCTCTCAAAGATTCTCCCTTCTCTTTAGCTAAGATACAAATGTTAATAATATGCATCCATGACAACAGAAGGACAATCTTCTAAACTCTAAAATAATAGTCAATTGAAAGATCGTAAGAACAAATTTTTAAAGGCTCTCCCAGATCACATCAACCCTTGCTCATTTTCTCCCCCACTACCCAGGTAAACACAGCTAACCTTCCTTTAGCCTACACAGGTCTTGCACTCTTGTCACAGCTGTACGAGAACAGAACGAGCTGATCACATTTTGGATCTGTACCTGGATATGTGTATACAGCAGGCACCACACAACCAAATCAATGCAAGTATGTGACAGCTGGCACAGAACCAAAGAGCAATAGTCTTATTGAGCTCTGAGTTATCTATCATGCCACATACATTTCAGGAACAAGTATAAGATTAAAACAATCACCAAAGAAGAATGCTCACTGGCTGAAGCACTTTGATTTCTCCAAAAGATCAGTTGTGCCGCTCAGCCACTTTTACAGTTGATGAGAGCTACAGGATAAACATTCTGGAAAGCAGATGAGTTTCCTTCTGATGTTGTGAACATCTGCAGGCAAAGAGCATGTCTGCAGAAAACAGGCTCTGTACCTATCTTTCTGTGACCACTGTTCTTTCAGAATACATCCTGTTCTGATACAGGCAAACCAAGAGATCACAGCCTCTGGGAGAGATGTTGTCTGACAAAGACAAACTAACTACATTGCTTGACTAATATCCATATTACCTGAGAGGGAGTATTTTAAGCTATTTGAGGCTCTGAGCTGGCTCTCTTGGAAAACGCAAGGAGAACTCCGTGGGCCACAATCTGCTGGTCCTGTGTCTGCTTGTTTGTTCCCTTCAACAGCTGAAGTGAACCTGCATGAGCAAGGCAAACATACAGAGCACAGAAGTCAAAACATTACACATGCCATCAGCACTGACATTTTAATGAAGAAAATTATTTCATCCAATGCCATCTACCTGCATCCAGACAATGAACTGCCGCATGTGAAGCAACTTCCCAATCCAAAGTGCTTAAAAATAAAATATAAACTACACACAAAAAAAAAATAAGCTTATTTTGCACAAAAGGGCCTTTATTTCAGATAAAATTTCACATTTATTCTGAAAGTAAAAGGTGAAAGCAGAACCTGAATAGATGTTTACTGCAACGGTCATACCTGCATCCAGACAATGAACTGCCGCATGTGAAGCAACTTCCCAATCCAATGTGCATAGTTCTTAAAGATGATCTTGAAGCTACCCAAAAATAAGCTTATTTTGCACAAAAGGGCCTTTATTTCAGATAAAATTTCACATTTATTCTGAAAGTAAAAGGTGAAAGCAGAACCTGAATAGATGTTTACTGCAACGGTCAGCAATGGTTTCAAGGGAAGAAAGAGTTCAAAGTACGAAGAATGAAGTACCTGACCTGAGCCCAAGAACCACGCAATTTAAATATCTGTAAGTCTTTACACTGAATCAATAATATTTGGTCCATTAGTTAGTTACTGTAATTGGAAGGTGATTTTACAAGTTCACCAATACATAGAACAGTTATATCCACTGAAACGTTACTGTAATCAAATGGAAATTATTAAATCATATAAAATGGTAGCATCTCAGGACCAAAAAAAAAATAGTTAGCAACATTCACCTGACTGAGATGTCACATATAAGATGCTCAATTTCTACAACAGGACAGTCTGAGGTCAAGAATACTTCACTGGGAAATATGACTTATTAGTATAAATTTCCTAATATTGATATAAAACCATCCCATTACGATTATAGAGCTCCAATCATGTACCTCTCTATCTCAATAGAATAAAACATAAAAAAACCTTTCTGATCAGCCTTTAGATGTAGCTGAAGAATCTTGTATCTAAAATTGTATATTTAAAGGATTAACACAGGAGCCTGCTACCAAGGTGAGCATATTTAAGTTATGTGTGAATGTAGGCTTACTTAACAGGGAGAAAGAAGACAAGACAGCAGCAAGCAAGAAGACTGCCGCTAATCACAATTCTATGTGCTTTTTAATTATATTTTAAGGACTATTCAGTAGACACCACTTCATTCCTACTTCTCTTAAGAGGAAGAATAAACAATTCAAATGTGGTCTTGTGAGAAGACTCAAAGCAAAGTCATCCAGGAGCATGGGTCTGCAGGAGTTTGAAACATATTTTTACCAGCTTCCCAAAGTCACATTTATATATGTTTCGAGAGCATCTGTATAAACCTAACCTTCCCTGTGCAATTGTCCTGGAACTGTTCCACCACAGAAGAAGTGCTCATGGGAAATTCTCCCTGAAACCATAAGCTGACAAGGAAACAAACCAAGCAAATTCTTCTACCTAGGAACACTAGTGGAAAGAAAAAAAAAAAGAAAAAAGCGAGAGAGAGAAATTGTAAGCAATAGCTTGAAAGAACCTTTTACACAGTGGAGGTCTTCCACTCACCACCTTGTTCACCTCTTTAGAGCAGAGAAATACAAACCTGGCACAGCTGAGTCTGAACATCAGTATTATACTAAACGTAAGTGGTGGCTCCCCTAGCAAGCACATCCCACCCTTTCTCCTACTGTGAAAGGAAGGAAACATTTCAACGTACTCAGAAAGCATTGCTGTTCCGTTCCCTGACTCTGGTTCATCCAGCAATTCCACTGCAATAGAAAAAAGTAACTTATACTCTAGTGCTGACAAGCAACTTTTTGACACTTGTTATCTCCCAAAAAAAGGAGAACCATAACCGATACTAACAAACACAGGACATGGCCATACATGCAAAAAAATTAATTGAACTCAAAGTATAGTTTAAATAATTTTAAATTCACTCTGATGTACAAATCTACATAAAATAACGTATCAGTAGCCTAGATAAGGTGTATTTCAGAACTCTAGCATTTAAACAAGACTAATGGCTTAGCATCCCACCAAAAACAACGTCAGTATTGAACTACAATTAATTATTTTACAGACTATTACATATACAATAAAGCAGGTACAAGGAAAAAGGCAGAATGGAGTCAGTTAATCAGTTGGTAAGTCCAATAGCTACCTTCTAGCTACTTCCCCCTCAGCACTTTGCTCCTTGTCCCCAGAGCAAAGCAGATGCCAACAGAAAAGCACAGGACCTTTATATACTAGAAATGTTTTTTTTTAAATAATCCCATATTCTTATCACTAGCGAATCACGGAAAGTGGCTCAGATAAACAGACCATTTAATAGAGATGCTTTTGCGTGTGCAAATAAAAGCAAACCCAAGTTAACTAGAACTTTAAGCAATTTAACTTCCCAGCAGAGTCCATTAGTGAAAGTCTTGTACATATAAGAACATACACAATGAATGTAACTTGCCTTCAGGACGTAAACGGGGGGGGCACGCTTATCTCAACTGATCACCTTCGGAGTGGTTACTTTCATTAGTGGTCTTATTGGACTTTGTTCATTATTTAATTAATAAGCTTTAATGCAGTACAGCCACAAGACCTTCACAAAGTAGGGAATTATTATTTCACTGATAGATAATTGGGGAACAAAAGTTGTGTGATTTATACAACATTCTAATTCCTACTGATATTAGAAGAAAGATGTGCAACTGAAGAATTTAGCAGAGTGACCAAAAAAATGGATTTAAAATGCTGAACTAAGAGTGGGCATGATCCCTGTACCCCAAAATGCAGTAAGAAAAGCCTCACCATCAACTACTTCACGGCCAAAAAACATCTTTACTCCTGGAGTGCTTCTGCCAGTTTCCAAGTTCTTCACTGAAATAAGGGAGGGGAGAAAATACAGACATACATCAAGTTCCACTGTTTGGGGTAAAAGCTTATCGTTTGCAGAACAAAGGAAGACCACAGGAGCAGGTAGTACTATTGACTGGGGTGGGGGATCAACAAATGGGTTATCTTAAGTGACAGCTCTTTCACTCTACAGAAGAGGGTTTCCGTAAGATGACTGTGCACCGAGCAGGACACAACTCAAGGCTGCTACACCTACACAGTCTCACAGCTGAGAGCACAGGCAGGTGCTGCTAACTGCCACTTTAAGTGTACGTTTTATTCATCCCAGTGCCCGTTTTGGCTCCCGGGAAGCACCCACGGGCGCTCCGTGGAGCGCGGCGGGCACGCTCGGCGTGGGAGGCTGCCCACGCCACCTGCGCCACAGCGTCCACCGCGGAGCCAGGCGCCCCTGCACCAGCGCCTCTACCTCAGCGACCAGGCTCACAGCTCTGGGCTCGCCTGCACCCCTCCCTCTCCCCTCACGCATGCTGAGGCGGCACAGAGCACTCTGAGGCCAGCGGGGCGAGGCGCGGCCCTGCCCGCCGCCGCGGGGGGCCCCAACCTGCGCGCAGGAGGAGGCTCCGGTCGGGGTTCACGTGCTGCAGCACCCCTTGGAAGACGCCGCATTTTAAGGTGACTTTAACGGTTCTCTCCAGAAGGGCAGTGAAGCGCTCGCTGCTGAGAGCCATGCGACAG
>NW_008795128.1:5549046-5558823 GCF_000699145.1 Aptenodytes forsteri
GGGGGGGCGGCCCCGGCGGGCCGCGCCGCCGTCAGTCCCCTCGCGGCTGCGCGCCGATCTGTGCCCGGGGCGGCCGGCCCTGCCCGACGCGGGGAGGCGAGTGCGACCGCTGCGTTCCTGGCTGGGCAGCGCCTGGTCCCAGCCGGCTCTAGGCCGGGACCCCGCTGTCCCCAGCGACCGGGGGCGGACATGTCTCGTAGGCCTGCGGAAACCTGGGAAACGCCTCTTAGTTCGCCCCTCGCTGCCGGTAGCCGCGCAGGAGCGGCGTTGGGGGGACGGCGCCCGCGGCCCGGGGCGGGCTGAAACCCGCGGGCCAACGCGTCTCCTCTGGTACTGTGCCGGTCTCCCTCTCGCTTGGGGCTGGCAGCAGCCGCCGGTTGCAAGTGTAACTGCTGGTAACTGAGATGCTCCTTGGGCTGGCCTGAACGCGACAGGGGCAGCTTCGGGGGCTGGTGTGTGCTTTGCCCGCTGGAAGGCGAAAGCCGTCATCCAGCCAGCCGGGATCTGCGAGTCCCTTCGGCTCCTAGCTATGCTAGGTTTGCGGGCGAGACCTCGCGTGGGAGCCATTACTGTGGCTTAAGGAGGCGAAGATCAGCTGTACAACGGCAACGAGATCTGAGTGGGAAAGGAGAGCAGTCCTCTCGGTACCTGCAGTATTGCATTCGGTCAGAGATAACTCGTTGGATTTTTAAGAGTTGTCGGTATTTCTGGTGCTGGAGTTTCTCTCTAGTAGCTGTTTTTAGCCCGAAAAAGCTCTCATTGTATAGTAAATGTTACTTGTTTCGTAGACTATCGCTAAAGTTGCCTTAAGGGTATTCAGAATGAACACTGAGTGGCATTTAAAACATAAAGGAGGTAACATAACTTGTGAAAGTTGGGTATGGTTAACTAAAAAAAAGTGGAAATTCCTGCACTAATCAGCAATTGGGAGAGCATTATTCAAGCTGGGTTGTAGTATATAGCTACTTTATAGTATTTGATCGAGTTGTTCTCCATAAAGTACCTTAGAAAAGGTAAAACTCACTGTTGTTAATTTGGCTGATAGAATGGTTGCCTATCTGAGAATTCTAGCAAATACTGAACGATAGTAAATTGAGGGTGCCCTTCTAACTAGTTGGAGAGGGGAGGTCATAACGGCATAGGTATCACTCTGCTGTTTGCTTCCCCCCCCCTCCGTCAGGTAAACAAGGTCTTCCCAGATCACATTTTTCTCCTGCTTGTGCTTGCTGATCTGTTCTTGCTACATGAAAATACTTTCCTCAGTTTTCTTTCCAATAGAAATAGTATTATATATTCATTTTAGGTGATAGTTTATTTGTGTCAGGAAAGTGGGTGGCTACAGAAAGGGAGTGGAAGAAAATTAAGACAGTACTGGCTAGCGTAATGGACAGCTGAGTGAGTTAACATAGTTTCCATGATCCTTTTTCCATCTGTCAAGGGAACCTTCTACAGGAAGGCTGTGATAAACAAGTAGGAATGTCAAAGTGTGCTTATCCAGCAAGAACTTACTAGGTTTTCTTTTTTTTCTTTTTAATCACAAAGATCACAGAGTAAAGGTAGCCTCACCTCATTTATAAAGATGCTTTAAAAACCAAACCCTAAATCTGGAATGTTCTTCCAAAAGGTTTTACTTTTTTCCTCATGCCAGTATTTGATTTATTGTCAGTGGTGTTTAATTTTCCTGTCTTTTTACTATTCAATTTTATAAGTAATACCACTTTGTTAATCAAGCATTGCTAATCTCTGACTCATGCTTGCTTGTAAGTCATCACAGCGTGTCTCGTTGACTTTATCAACTCTCCCTTCCCCCCCCCCCCCCCCCGTAACCCCAGCCCAGGAATGTGATTTCTCCTCCGCCCTTTTTTTTTCTTGCACAAAGTTCAAAGTTCACATGCTAAGTTAGTATTACTGACTAGAGTATCCTGTGGTTTGTGGTTTGTTTGATGCTGATGATACTTTACCTGCTGAAGAGTTTGAGAAAGGGACTTTGTAGACATGAAACAACCACAGTCTAGGAATGTGATTTCTCCTCTGCCTTTTATACTTCTCTAGGTAGATGGAAAATTCCACCAAGCTCTTAGCACTGTTATACACTTCATATAGGTGCAAATATTTATGCAAGGTACAAGGTGGGGGGGAAAAAACCCAGGATGCTGGTTTATCTGGAACAAAGTTCACAGGGAGAATGCTAAGTTAGTATTACTGACTAGAGTATCCTGTGGTTTGTTAGAAACTTGATGCTGATGATACTTTACCTGCTGAAGAGTTTGAGAAAGGGACTTTGTAGACATGAAACAATTTGGCAGTACTACATGTCCATCTTGAACTGATGTTCTGGTAAGTGCTCCTAAGGATTCTTTTTCTGGCCTCCTTCCTGTGAAACATGACTTCTTCAGTTCATCTGGCATAAGTAATGAAGCACTGAACAGAACACAACCAATTTGACTGAGTTCAACTATGGAATTATACAACCTTTCTCTTGTTCAATTTTCTGTAGCACAAAACTGAATAGCTAATGACACTAACATGAGTGATAAATCGTATGTTAATGTTCTTTAGCTGAACAGATTAAAAAGATATCTTTTAGGGGACTTGAAGCATAGTCTTTCAAAAGCCGTACAATGACACTTAATCTCTTGAATTAAATCTAAGTTTGGATTAAAGTTCTATATTAATTTTTTTATATTGTGGTGAAAAACACTTCTTGGCATAAGTTGTTTAGAAACATCTGCAAAGGTAGTGTTTCCAAGAACTGTGGAATAACGTGTCCACTAAAACTTGGTGACAGAAAATCTCCATCAGGTTCTCAGTAACATGTGCTAAGCCTGAAGTTGACAGTCCTAAATCTTACATGATGTTGTACGGAAGCTGTTTGCTTTGCATATAAGCATTTTGAAATTTGAGTTTGAAAAAACCTTCAAGTAGCCCTAATTGCTTTTGTATTTCAGTAACAACTATAAGAAACAGATGAGAGGTCCAAGATGTTGCTTGTCTGCATTCTGTTGCAAGCTTTTGGAAAGCCATTGGAACGTAACAGGGTTCACACCCTTTGTTCCCATGCTTTGAAGCAGTCTACCTAAGGATTAATAATAAACTAATGCTCATATCAGAGCTTAGGAGAAAAAATATTTCATTGGTAACAGGTGATGGATTTTCTGATAGATATTTATATATTTTCTAAGTATATAAATATCATATATTTATATGAGTTTATGCTAACGTTTTAGACAAGAGTTTCAGAATGTCTAATTACAAAAAACTTTCTCATGATTTAACAGAAGTAAAATAGAGGGTACAGCTCCTATTCTAGAGGTCCTGACTTAAATTTTTAGAAGGACCTTAGTGGGATAGTAGTATAGATAAAATCGTGTTTCAGCTAGCTTTAAGACTTAACCTTTGATTTTAAGAAGCAGTCATAAATTTCAGATCTTGTTTCTGGTTCTCCTATGGTCAGCAGGGAATGTCAAAATCTTTATTTTGCATGAGAAGGCTCTGAAAAGTGTCTAGTGATGCAGCTTTCGTGAGGGATGAGGGCTAAAAAGGAGATGATGAAGGAATACAGTGATGGACCTGAATCATCTTCCTTTCTTATATAGCTATGATATGCTTTTTGTCTAGTGTGATGTTAACAAAAACACCTCTTCTCCTGTCAATAGTTACATACCATTTATCCCATACTAGCTGTTATGGAGGTGTTCCAAAAATGGAGTTGCTGACATTAGTTTGGAAATGGTAGCTGAGTAGAATTCTTATCACCCTCTTCCTTTCCAGGGAGAAGTGGGAGTACAGGGCTTCTTATCGGAGATGTAACTCTAGGCTATTCTTTTTTCATCATCAGTTGTTGTTATTGCATATCATATCTAAAACACTAAATCAGAAATGCAGAAATTTGAAGTCTTTAAAATACTGGTGCCTGCTTTCTGTGTGTGTGTTGCTTAACTTGAAATTGAGCAAGCTGCCCAGTCTGTAGAGAAGTTGCCTTAGGTGGAACTGAGCAAATTGCCCAACCTTATGCAAAGAATGAAAGTTGCCGAGGAGACAAGGAAAAAGAAAAAAACCAGTTGCTGGCAGGTCATGCTAAAGGAGGGAACAGTTGAACCTAAACAAATAGCCTGGAGAAAGAACAAACCTGAAAAAAAAAAAATTTGCCTCCGGTCAGATAACTGCTGTGCAACCTGTTCCCAAATAAGCTTTAGCAAGTAACAAAAGCATTGTACATGTGCTGGTGAAGGCTTTTAAAACAATTGAATCTGAAAATGACACTAAGTCGAGTTTAACATTGTAGAAAATTGCACCTTTACTGAGTAAACATTAAAATTCAATTCAGTCTTATTTCATGTATTTATTAACTTCATCTGAAGAGGCTCTGAAAAGCCAAGATCTTCTGTAGGGCATTCTTTCAGTGTTAAAGGAATTGCTATTCTAGATAGGTTTAACCTGCTCCCATCATGGACTATTCTAAAGATCTAGATGTGTAGTGTCTTGGGTGGTCTAATATCTTGGTAGTGTTGACACCATGATGCTAAACTTAATACTGGCTTTGGAATTTCTTTTTCAAATTGCAGATTTAAAAAGTCTGCACTAACTTTCTGCTTGCTTTGTGTCCCAACTCCCTCCCGAACTTCTTTAGAACTAGGCTTTTTAATTTTTAACTCCACGTGCTAGAAGCCTGGAAATTACTTTAGTGAACCCCAAAATGAACAAACTGTTTAGATTCAGGCAGTCCTGTAAAGGAAGAAAAATGATCAGGTGTAAGGTCTCTCTGACCACTTTCCAGATGCAGAGAACCGAGTACATTTTCCATCTTTAGATGGAAAAAGACAACAGGAGTAGAGATAAGCAAAAGAGAAGGAAAGATACTACAGCAGAGGTCTGCAGTGTCATGAATGATGTAGAGGTCATCAATGAAGGCTGTGTCCTGATTATTTCTAGCCATAAAGGAATTAAGGGAAATACAGTGGAACTGTGAATCAAATAATTTTTCTTTTTAATTGCCATTTACTGAATCAGATAACCAAAGAATGTTAGAGACCAAAAATATAAACGGGTAGAAGGCAGAGTTAGACAGATTTTTGAAGAGTGGGCTTATTTGTCGATTCTTGAATATTAAGATGCAATTTACTGCTCACAAAGTCCCTAAACTGCTGATTGCTATGTGCTTGCAATGTAACTTGTTTTGTGTGATCTTTTTTTTTGAACACAGCTTCTGGCAATGGAGTAGTTCAGTGTAATGAGGTCTGTTCCTATGAGGAATCATTGACATGCTAATTTGTGTTTCTTCTTTCTTTTTTTTTCTTCAGTCTCCCACAGTCAAATCACCCGCTTGTACAGTCGCTTCACCAGCCTAGACAAAGGAGAAAATGGCACTCTTAGGTGGGTATCGTCACTAATTCAGCTGTCCTTGCATTGACACATATTTGTAATGTGGTGGTTTGCTGTTGTAGGATGCCTGTATGTTTTCCTCATATGGTGAATCAGTGAGGGTACTATAACAGTTTCTTTCATACCTACTGTCTACATAGACATTCAAGTTTGTTCTCTCTTATCAAAGGTCAGGAGAAATCTGATTGTTGAACTGAGGTGCTCTGAATACCAGTTGTCTTTACTGTAGTGCTGAAGGTTTGTAGCAGTTAATACAAGAAAGGTGAGATCTGGTATTCAAGGTCTTACAACAAATGTTCAGAAATGTTAAATCACATTTTTAGATTGTTATTTCTTACCTTTCTTTATATGTTGCTTCTAATAGTTGTTACAAGAATGGTTCCACTATGTCTTCTTCATCCTGGCTTTCATAACAGAAAGATCACTTATATTTTTGGGAGCATGGGCTCTTAACTGTTTCTGATACCCAGTGTCTTTTAACACTACTTTGATCTGCAAGCCCTTTACTATTCTTAACTTTGCACCTCTTGTTGAACACCCATGTCTATTAGTATGCTGAGAAATAAAAAGGAGCTGGAACCGAGTCACTGTGACTAAACAAATAACATTTTATTCTTTAAAGTAGTAGTGCAGGATATTCCAAGACCTTTAAAGTGTTTGTCTTCTGTCTACAATTTGAAAACTACAGAATTGAACCAGTTTCTTAGAACTTAATCAATTAAATAAAGATGAGGCTTAAACTTTATCTGCAAACCATTTTTTGCTTTGATGGACTGAGTCTGCTGGAAAGAGTATTCTCAACTGAAAGGTAAACTGTAGTGGGATGATTGCCTGTTAAAATATGTCTCTGCCTGCTGTCTTTGTTCTGTAGCCTTCCTCACTCTGGTTATTGTATTGCACATTGGTATTGGTTTGCTCTTTATTTACTGAACTAATTATGAATTCTGATTGTATTAAATTGCTTATTATTCTTCTCTTTTGATGTTGCCTACAGATTACATTAATATTATGGAAACATATGACAAATAAGAGCTGTCCATGATTGCACCAGGGGTGCAATTTTGCAGCCAACATAGTTGGTCTAAGACTGTACTGCAACTGAAAGTCTGTTGCTTTTCTGTGTTGATGCTGGTACTCAATGCTCATCTTTGGAAACTAACCCTCAGCTTTGAAAACTTGCCAGGCAAAACAACAAAAAAGGAATCTGGTCAGTTTTCAGGTGGATTTTGTTTCCCATTCACCATATAGCTGCATATGCCAGAACCAGTGCACAGGGAAGCTGGAGAGAACACAAGAGAGAGTAAGAAGGGGAAAGGGACCTTGTTATAGCATAGTATACAGGGTCTGGCTGGGATGGAGTTAATCTTTTTCATGGCAACTCCATCCCAGTCAAACCCAGTAAACATAGATTCAGGGATCACCTGGGGTTTTGTATATGATCTTGCAAAATGTGATTGTAGCATACACTATAAACCTATAAAAGCTAGACCTACTTATAAACCAACCTAACGGTAAAGCTAGAATCACTGCTTAGAAGATGAAGGTGACAAGTTGTAAGATAGGCTGTCTTTGACAGTACCGCCAGCTTACTGCAGTTTCCTTTCCTGAGGGAAATATGCAGTTCCTTCTGGTGCCACAAATTGGTGACTTCTCAGTTAACATTTAAGTAATTGGTTGTGGAGTTGTACTGTAAACAGGACTACTGAGTGATTATTTCTGGTTAAAAATACTCTCCCTCCCCTTTTGGTTTGTGTAGATATTCTTAAGCTGACTGACTCCAGTGATTTGGACTGTGGCTATACTGTAAATATCTGGACTTGCGTAGCTGAAGGGATGGCAAAATGGATTGTGGGTGTGGAAACAATTGGCTTGGGATGGGCAGGAACTTCTTAAGCCCACTCTGTCACCGAAGCCAATGTATCATATAAATTGTAGCATTGGCTAATTGGCAATTGTGACATACAGATCAGCTGATGATATTGTAGGTAAGGTTAATACTACTTATGTCTCAAAATTAAGTTACTTGAAAGAAAAACAGTAACAGCCTCTTTAAACTTTGCATGTGGGTTTAGTCTTCACTGATGAATAAAGGTGATGGCTGCCAGACTAGCACAATTTGAACATAGCATGCACTCTTCCTCAACTCTTCCCTCCAACTTTAAATTCATCTGTTGAGTCCATAAAGTTTGTATAAACTTCAAAGTGATTGTACTCAGTTTATGTAAGAGGAGTAATTAATTAAATATGCTATGAATGTCTGTTGCACAGTGCTTAGTTTCATAGTGTTACCTATCAGGAGGAGTTTGACTTTCGTTGTTGATAATCACGTGGTACTTGGGAAAGGAAGTGAAGTTCATTTGGAAAATCCCAGCAACTGTGCAAACTGTGATCCATTAACTTGCAGTCTTGGCCTCTAAGCATAGCCTGCTCCCAAACGTGGCTGACTTAAAGTGGCATTCAAATTTTGAAACCTGTCCTGGCACCCACAATATGTGGAAACCATTAAGTTTAAGTAATGGAAAACTAGTTCCTGAAAAAAAGAATGAGGGGAGAGTAAGAACTACAGCTCGGAAGGTGATAAATGTTGGTTTCTGAAATACTGATCAAAGAGAACTTGCTACTTTGAGATAAGCGAGATTAAGTTATCGCTTGCTTACTACTGCCAAGCAATTTAGAAGGCATGTCTTCTGTTTGTTTCCTGTGAGCAAGAATGATTGTTTCCATAAGGATGAGCTATACCTTTGACCTACAAATCAGACATGACAGAAATCACTCGTGACTATGGTCAGGAAAAGAAGTGTTAGGCAGTTCTTTATGACACGAAATAAATCTTTAAATGTGTACCACCCTTCTGAAGAAGGGGAAAAGCTGTGTTGTCCTTCTTATCTATGTATTAAAAATGGGCAAGGTAAAGAGCATTTTATACAGAAGATCTGGTAGATGATGATTAATCCTGGTGGTTAGAGAAGACAGGTAGTTCATTCTGGAACTATAACCAAAAGCTGAAATCTTTCCTAGCCAGATGTTTCCATCCAGCCTATGTGCAGTTTCAAGGCACTTTCTTTTTACAGAGTTACGTAAATAAGATGTAAGAGAAGGGTACTGATGGAGCCAAAACTTCATATGCCTTGTTTTGGCTCGTTCGTCCCCCCCCTCTAAATTACTACAGTCATGGTTACTGATTAACTCTTAAATTCTTCAAAAGTGTGGAAAAATGTTATATTTTTCCTTAGTTTCACTTTTCCTAAACAAAATGAGGAAGCTCCCTCAGACCTGCACCACCTGAATGAAACCAGGTTGTAAAAGGCAGGACAAAACCGTTCCTTTGAAAATTCTTTTGTCACCTTTGATTTCAATATTGTGATGTGCTGAGTTGCCAAAATAAAAGGTTGATACCCTTGGATGTCCATAGCTACATCTAAATTGTGAAATCTGAAACATACTTGTTCTGCCTATATCCTAACTATAGGTCAGGAGGAAACCAGTGTGCATGTTTTCTTCTTTACATTCCGATTTCCAAGATGAGGAAATTGAAGCACATGATCAGGATAAGTATGTGCTTGCTTCACCGAGTCTCCTTGTTGGGCTGGCACTGAAGTGTACCCACACAAGAATGCATCTGCTCCAAAATTTATCTACTAGTAAGTAGCTCTAGACAGACACGTATAGAGCTATAAAAAAGGAGATACTTGTCTAAATTGCTATTTTTGCATGTAACTTTTGCATGGAGCCTCCCACTTACGGTATTTTCTTCTGCACTGGGGAAATGACAGGTTAAGCACCTCAGAAGTATTTTTTTACTGTACAACAATTGGTATAGCCTGGTGAGTGTGGAAGAAGGAAGGGGAGGGCAAGTATTCTGAAAGCTGATACATGAGGAGAATAGACACACTAAGCTGTTTATGCATATCTCATGCTTATGAAAGCTGCTCACAAGATGGTGTCTCCTGGAGTACTTCAGAAAGCCGCTGATCCTGAGAGAAGGATAACGAGAGCTAGCCGGGCCATCTGTTAATCTTTGTCAGTGAATTGAATCATCTCAGTCTGGAAAGATTTCAAAGTAAAACATAAAAGCTAGCTTTCTGAACGTGGAATTCTTTACCTTTGCTTAAGAAAATGCAAAGGATTTTTAGCTTTATCAAAAACAGACAAGACAGGCAGGATATGGGTTTGGATCGGAGAATGATAGGGTAGTAAAATAGTCTATACTTCCATCCTCGACCATGCTTTATTCACACTGCTTCCCCCATCCCCCCCCGCCCCGTTGCTCATCTAATTATTACCTTTACTTTTAGCATACTTCTTGGCCTAATGTTTATAAACCGATTACTCCTCCTCAGAGAGGAGATGGCTGACACGGCTGGGGGAGAGGGGGATATTAATCCTCTTTTCCCT
>NW_008795128.1:5558935-5567497 GCF_000699145.1 Aptenodytes forsteri
CCTCTTTCCCTATCATTTCTCCAGGCTCCCAGCACCTCTTTGTCAGCCATGGTGCTGTTAGATTTTTTTTTTTTTTTAAGCTTTTTGAACTGCTTCAAGTTGCTAACTCAACAGAAGCGTAATTGGGAGGATGGAGAGGAGGAAGGTGGGGAGCTTTTTGGGGGGTTAGTGGGATACATTGGACCACCAAAAGGTCTGATGAATGACAAAGCTAACGTTAGCAAGGGAAGGGAGCAATGAAACCTCTTCAGTAGTAACCTGTTAAATCTGTTTGACCATCTTGCATGATACACCTTACTTCTTTTAATTATTTGCCTTTTTCAAGTAATTTCTTGTTGCCTATATCCTCTGGACTTTTTTCCTTTCCTCTACCACTTCTGTTTCACATATGGTTTGTTTTCTCTCCATTGTTTTACTTTCCCTCAGCTCTAGATAGCCCTACCCTCCTCATTCCTGTTGAGGGAACAGTATTCTCTGATACTATCTAGAAGTAAAAGAAGGATGAACAACCAGAAATAATGGAAGGAAAAAAGGGTCTAGTAGGTTTCTTGCAGCCTTTGGGGTAAGGCAGAGCCACCTTTACAGTAGGGATCTGCTGTGTGCCTTGAAGGGTGTACTCATGCTTAGAAATACCTGTCTTACTTAGAATCTACAAATTCCTTACTGCAAAGTATGTCTAAGTGTGAATGCACTGGCATATATGTTAAATGGTTGGCCTGCACGTTACGTTTAAGCAAGGATTTAATAGAAGCCAGGTTCTTGGAAAGGTGTGTTAGCAGAGCCTTGTTGCTATGGCACATGAACACAGAAGTAGAGGGCATAAAATTTCCTGTAAGCTCCAGCCTCAGCCAGGTGAAGCTGATCCCTAATGACTGCAGGAAGCCTTAGTTTATGAAGTGGAGAATAACTTACATCATGCATTCATTTATGGCTGTTAAAGCTATTTCAATTATAACACTCACTCAGTAATGTGCTCTTAATAAGCAAAAATGGTCTACTGCAATCCTGATAATGACAGGACAAATAGATTTGAAACCTGGGGAGTTATTTGTGGTTAATTGGTAATCTCCTGTTAGACTGAAATGCTGAGTGTAAATTGAGGCTCAATACTAAGAAATAGTGATAGCAAATAAAAAATTCTGAAGCATTAGGATTTTGCTCTAAATGGAAGAGAGGGCAGTTGCTGCTTTTAGCTTGTAAATGTTAGCATTGATACTGAAGTCCTGTTGTTAAAATTTTGTTACTAGGACATAGGTTTTCCACATCACTGCATCTCCTGCCTAAACCACTAATGCATACTTCGCCCTTCAGCTGTAGCTTAAAAGGCAGCAGTCCTGAAGGGTCTGGTAACAAGTTGGTCATGTTATACGGATGTTAACATTGCCTTTTAAAAATAATTCAGACCTGGTCAGCGCAGAATTTTGCTGGGATAGCTTAAAAATATGGTCAGGTCGCTCTATTAGAAGGTCAAACAGTTTAACCATGTTGTGACAGATATATTATAATTGGGACTCTTAACAGTGCTGTGGTGTGACTGGGTGCAAGGAATGTTTTAGAATGCATTTAAAACTAGAACGTCTTGCTTCTGTGCCTTTCCCAGGCTAGACTAGTAATAAGGTTAGCCAATTCCTTTTTTCCCCTGTCTTTAAGGTCATGGTATTATAAAAGCGTACTCAAAAACTTTGTGTTTACTTTGCCATTTTTTTGGTGTAATGACATCATGAATCAAACCTTGTTGCTGATTCATTTAGTGAGCATAGGTTTCAAAAGTAGCAAACATTTAGTAATCAAGTTTGAGACTTTGACCCAAACTTCAAAAACAGCGGGACTGCATTTGACTTGAGGGGAATTGCCAATGTTTCTGGAGACTGGGCAGGAAATGTCAAGTTATGCATCCAGACAGAACAGATTTTTTTTTTACAGCCTTTCCTCATTGCTGTTATCGTTGCAATTTAAAACCTAAGTGATTATGGAGTACATCTTGTACTAACTGATAAATTGCTGTGCTCTGTTCTAGTGGGGAAAAAAAACCAAACCCCAAAAAACCCCAGAACAAAGTTGTTGACCAAAGTAAATCACTAAGACACACTTGGTGTGTCTGCCTTGGTCACACCAAGATTATCCCACTTTCCTGTCAGTGACATTCTATTAGGTTGAAAGAAAAGAAAAATTATTAGTGCAACTCTAATAATAGAATGAACCCTATGTTCATGTCATACTGATCTAAAACGTGTTTACATCAGTACAGCTCGTGATGTCTTTCAGATCAGAAAAAGCTGTAACAATGTTAGCATAGCTATGCTTAAATTATACTGTGTACATATAATCATGAGCAGAAAGGAGAATGGCTGGGAAGAGCAGTGAGTATTTGCAGTGTACTGGTGAAGTTACATCTGGTGTACAGGCCCCTGCCAAAGTCTAAATTTACTACTTTAAAATAGGGGCGCTGCTTGGTTGAAGCTAAAATAATCTGAAGTTTGGCATTTATAATAAGATGCAAAGTTGTTGCATTTAAAAAAAAGAAAATCTGTTAGAATATGCAGATCACCTGTGGTATGTTTGGAGGGGTATTGTATTGTCCCAGAATCTGGAATGGGGTAGTCTGGAAAAATCATGCCAACTCAAATGATTCAGTACCAAAATAATTATTATTTAAAAAAAAAAGAAAAAGTTCATTTTCATTTTGAAGCCATATTTTCCTTCAAAGCCATTTCAGAAGCTTTCCTTTCCTTAAATTGCAAACTAGTTGGCATCATTACAGGAAGATTTCTAGCAAAAACAATGTTAGTATCTGAGAAGTGCTGTTAACATGATAAATGGACACTGCTAGTTTGTAATGTAATACAGGCTTGGCATTGTCTTTTGCTTTGCTTTGTGCCATTAGTCATAGAGAAAACATGATTTAAAGAGTTACATTTTAAAAACCACCAAGTGTCTTGCTGCAGAAATAGAACCCAATGGATGTTTTACTGTGAATTCTTTTTAAGCAACTTTTTCTCCTCTGACTTCAACTTTATGCAGACTTCTTGTGTTCTTGCTATACTTAGCCGTGAAGACTTCCAGCGGATTCCAGAGCTTGCCATCAATCCACTGGGAGACAGAATTATCAATGCCTTCTTTCCAG
Source organism: Aptenodytes forsteri (assembly GCF_000699145.1). Lineage (NCBI taxonomy): Eukaryota > Metazoa > Chordata > Aves > Sphenisciformes > Spheniscidae > Aptenodytes > Aptenodytes forsteri. The sequence goes on from NW_008795128.1 coordinate 5,562,060, forward strand.
AAGGGTGAGTTCCAATGGACTGAATTTGCGAGCAGGCACAAAATTTGTAGTTTTTAATTAAAGCACAGAATTTGAATTTACTAAAATTGAACACTTCAAATTTGTCATGAAGTGTGTGTGGGTACATTGTTTCCTCAGTATGTTTTCATTCTGCAATGAGAAATACTTCACAACCTTACAAGAGTTTTGTGTGCTTTATTCACTGACAAACTCAGGCATCATGTCACAGTTTTCCACTCTTCTTGCTATGCTGAACACTTCTAAAGAAAGTCAAGGGCGTGTATGGACTTTGGTTCTTAAAGCAAACTTGTAGCAATACTGTTTTATGCTAAGTAGTATTGCAATTAACTAATTCAGTCTTGTTTTTCAGCTTTTAGCCTCTAAGTGTACCTTTCTTATTAGATCAGCTTTTTTTGTTTGTTTGGTTTTAGTTTTTGGTCACACTTAAGACATAGCTTATGGCACTTCTAACATAAATCCAAAGAGATGATCAAATTGGCAGTACTGTCTCTCTTCATTATATCTCTCTAGATTGTTCTATGGAATCTGCTGCTGTTCTTGAACACATTTGTCATTACTGATTGATGAAGATCGGATTGTCTAATCAAGTCATAATACCAGCTAATACCAGGCAGGGTTTCCTGAATAGAAAGCAGAAGTCCTGGAAAGTACTTACATAGCTGGTTCCCACAGAAACTCTAGAGAAGAGAGCTAGTTGTCAGGGAGCAATGAGCGATGGCTGCCTCACAAGCAGAAGTCAAGTGTGACAGCAAAGCTGGCAGGGGCGATGTACTTGCTGACAAAGGGCACAGCACCTGAGCAAGAAAAGCAGAGCAAGTCCAGTGACTGTTGTCACATCAGCCAACAGTCCAACGGTTGCCAGACAAGTTGACAGTGGTGAAGCAAGTCTCAGGTCAATCCAGGGAATCGGGGCCCAGATCAGCAAGATACATTGCCAGACTCAGGCACAGCTGCAGGATAGCTCAGGCAAGGGCAAAGGGTGAGGGCTTGAGCTTAAATAGAGCTTGCAGGCAAGGGGAGGAGAGCCCTCAACAAGACTTCTTACAGCTTCTTTTTTTACACATCATACTTCACAACAGCGTGATCCCAGGTTGCAACTGCACTGTATCAGAGCTGGGTTTGAGCATAGGCAGCCAAACCCTGGGGAGGAGGTGGGAGTGGAAGAGTCTGCATGCTGTTAATGCTTTAGACATTCATACTGTTTACTGAAATAAAGAACTTGTATAAGCTATGCTAAAACTGACCTGCTGAAATGCTTACGCAGAGAGGACCAGGTGAATTTCCGTGGATTCATGAGGACACTAGCCCACTTCCGACCCATAGAAGATAACGAAAAGAGCAAAGACCAGAATGGACCAGAACCACTGAACAGCCGAAGTAACAAGCTCCACTGTAAGAAGTGTGAATGTTCCTATAGAAGCAATTATTCTTTTTTTGTTTTTTCTAGGAAGGGAGTGAAGGGCCTTGGGGTCTTCTGTACAGTCGTTCCCTGTGGAATGGTATCAACTAATATCTGATTTTTTTTTTTTTTTTTTTTTACATTAACTTGCAAGCTTACCTGTTCAAAATGTCAACAATTGACCCATTCTTGTACTGGAATTTGGTGGAATTGGTTGAATCTTGAGTAATGTATATGGTTTTCCAAACATCTCATAACAGAAGTGTTTCAAAATGGTTTGCATCCAAAATTATTTCAGATTTAGAAGCCACATCCTGTACATAAATGGGCTTTTCTGCTGCTTTATCCAGTCTTCCATATAATGTAGTGCTTTTTTCTCACCTTTAGCTGAGTACTTTCTTGAGTATTTGGACGTCTGCCCACAGTATGAGCAGAATGCTCTTGTTCACTAATCAAAGTTGGCAACAGTCCTCAGAGCACCTAAAACTTCTGTCATATCTGATCCAGAATATAGTCAAAGAGAATGAATGGTAACGTAAAAATGGTTGGCTCCGAAGTTAAAGGATTGAATGTATCTTAGTGGTAATTATACTTCCATGACTCAGGGCTTTGAAAAATACCTCTGCAAGCAAAGTGCTTCTGAAAGTACTCATACTGAGTATTTAAGTAAGATTTTTCACTTCTTGGCAATAATGTTATGCCTGTATGCGGTAATAACACTTTATGGAACTGAACATGAATTTTATGGTGAATTAAAATTCTAAGCTAATTCTCTTAAAATGATTTATGAATACCTACTATTATTTTTCTTAGATGAATGTATTGTTACGAAGAAAAATAATGGCACTTGAATTAAGCTGCTCGTTCTTTTCTTCCCTGTAGTTGCTTTTCGGTTATATGATCTAGATAAAGATGACAAGATTTCCAGGGATGAGCTTCTTCAGGTAAATAGCACAGGGCTGCTTTGAATGACTCCATCATGATCTTCTCTGTGACTTCACACCCATTTAGAATGAAGAGGGGAGTTAAAACAGTCTTCTCAAAAGAACTCCTGAAGGAATTTGGTGGCTAACTGCTTATCTCTGGTTTAAAGCTTTAGATATAGTATGAGACTTCAATCTCATTTGGTAGCCCAGGCTGTTCTGTCAGACTGGGAATGCTAGATTCAAATTTAAACCAGAGCGTTAGGCTAAGCAGATCCTATTGGAAATGATACCTAAATATCCGACAAATACACTAAGCCCCTTAAGAACTACCTTCTCTAACTTTCAAAGGTGCTTCTAACAGGACTTCACAAGGACAATCCTTGAGGTGGATTAGGTTGTTTGCCTGATCCTCTGTGCATCCTCTCAATAGAATAAAACAACTTGAAATTGCAGCAAAGGTAATCAAAGTTCATCAGTGCTGCATATATATATGAAACTAGGCTTGAGCTAGGAGTAATTACATACTACTAATTCTGGGAAGTAGACATGGCAGTTTGTGGTTCCTGATGTAGGACAATGATTTGCTTTTGACTGAAACTGCCCTCTTCTATCTGCACAGAAAATGCTTTACTGACTGCAGAGAGTAGTGGCAGTTACCGTTTGACTATATACTTACAAGATTCCTGTAGGCAACTATCTCAAACAGCAGATATTCAATCAAATGTTGGTATGTTTTGTGGGGAAAAAATAGACAAAAGCATTGGAACAAAATGTACTCATTCCTAGTTCCGAAAGCTTTCTCACACTTCTATCTCTTCCTGCTGTCTAGTGAAAAAGCAGGATTCTTTGTCAAAGGTGGCTACAAAAGGAAGCTGTCTTTCCTGAAAGCCTTGATGTACAAAGGACGAATAGAAGTTTGTCTAGAAATGACTTCCATGGAAATTCTCCAGGGTTGTTCTTGTATGGTGTTATTTTGACAGTATACACGAGAAAAACAGCACTAAGAATACTTCTGTTCCTATGTCAATAATGGGGGGGGGGTTGTTTAAAAAAAAATAAAAATCTGGGGACTTCTGTATGTTACAGGTATTACGGATGATGGTTGGTGTAAACATTTCGGATGAGCAGCTGGGCAGCATTGCTGACAGGACAATCCAGGAAGCTGATCAGGATGGGGATAGTGCCATCTCCTTTGCAGAGTTTGTAAAGGTTGGTAAACTACATTTTCAACGATGAAATGAAACTGCTCAGTGATGGGCAAGTCATTCAGACTTAAATGCAAATGGAAACAGAGAGGAAGTCGTTCAAATAGGCCTGCCTGCCCGCATTTGGGCAAAGCAAGCCTTCTGCTAGCTCTTTTTCTTCCTTTCTTTATCAGGACTTTTTTTTTATACTGTCAGGATACTAATAATTAGTCCATATGTTTCTTCATACTCTCACATAAGCTACAGCCCTGAATATACTGCAGAATTTTCACTTTTTTCTTTCGCAACCACTTCTTTGTATACAAGTAGCCTGACTAGTACAGTTACAACAGAGTAATTCTTCTGCTATAATTGTGCTGATCAGTTTTCACTTGTAGATTTTATCCATTAGCAACACAACTAATATCGGTATTCAAGTTCCTAGCTCTAGTCCTTTGAATTAAATCTTTTTTTAGTCAGAAATAGGTAATAGTAAGGAGCCACGATATAGTCAGTGGAGAAAGTTGTCCTATAGCAGAACAATTTCAACTACCTAATGGGATGGTATTGACAAGAGGAACCAGACTCATCTTGGAGGTGGACAAAGACAGGACAAGAGGCAACAGAAACAAGTTGCAACATGGGAAATTCTGGTTAGCTGTAAGGAAAACTTTTTACCAAGAGGATGATCATAGGTGCTGAAGATGTAGAACCTCCTTCCTTGGAGATATTTAAAACTTAATTGGACAAGACCCTGATCTAGCTGGCCCTGCTTTTTAAGCAGGAGTTGAGGGAGTTGAACTAAAAGACCTCCAGAGGTCTCTTCAGACTTAAATTACTCTGATCTTGGAACACTGAAGTTTACTGTGTGAAACAGCCTGCAGCAGACAAATGTCTTTTTACCTCAGTGTTAATAGCAATTCAGTGAATGAAGTTGCTACCCCAGTTTTACAATGATTAGCGTTAGTAATGCTGTGGTTTTGATTTTAGCTCTTCAGCGACTGCTCATGCACCTTCCTCTACTCCATTCTCCCTTCTGTTTCCTGGCCATGCATTCCCACACAATCTAATTTTGGGAATCCAAGCCTTTCTGGGCTGTTGGCAGACTGAAACTGCATTAGTTACATTTTGGTTGACAGCCTTCTTCCAGCTTTAATGGCTGAAGTTTCTTTCCTTGGAAGGACCTTAGTCTAGAATGAAAAATAGCAGTCTCTAGATGAAAGACTGGCATGCCAAATTGAAGACATCCCATGTTCCTGCTCATTTCCTCTACACTAGAGTAAGAAACCTTGTAGGAGAGAATTATGTACAGTAACTTAAGTAGCTGTTTCTGAATTTTATTGCAGGTTTTGGAGAAGGTGGATGTAGAGCAGAAAATGAGCATTCGATTTCTTCACTGATGGATGGAGAACCTTTCTACCCCTACTATATAATGAATAGAACTTCACTTTCTCCTTAGCACCTTCCCCCAGAGCATTGCTACTGGTGCATATACAATACATCTCCAACCCCTCCCTGATTTGTTCTACCAATGTGAACATTCCCTGTGCATCAGGAACAAAGGGAAATGGCTGCCATGCAACTTGGAAAGGAGCATTTTTTTTTTAATCTTTTCCTTCCATTTTTTTTACCCTTTCTCCCTTGTCTCCTGCACTACTGTTTCAGCAAAAATGTCTCTCCTTATGTACTGCTGTTTAATCTACAAACTGATTCTTCTGAGCTCTGAATCTGAGAATGGAAAAATGGGAACATGCCACAGAAGCACCCTCTGAAACACTTTGGAGACAAGCATCTACTGAAATAATAGGTGCAGTGATAATGATTCACTTTTGCTTCCAGTAGCAACACCACACTACAGCTGCCTTCCCCCCCCCCCCCTTGGCTCTTTTAATTCCAGTTTTTTTTTTC
>NW_008795128.1:5567655-5594783 GCF_000699145.1 Aptenodytes forsteri
TAGCACCCCCACACCACAGCCGCCTTCCCCCCCCCCCCATTTGGCTCTTTACATGCAGATTTGTTTCTTCCCTGCTTCCAAATCTGCCTTTTACTTGAGGACTTCTCAATTTCTATGGCTTCATTGTACAACTAGCACTGAATGCATGATGATAACCTAGAGTACTTTAAAGTACTGTGAATAGATTTTATTCTTTGTGGGATGAATTCGCAGGGACAATAGGAGAATCTGTGGTGGAGACAGGCTGTGGTGTCCTCAAAAGGAATAGGAATTCTGCACTAAGTCACTTAAATTGTTCCAGTAGCAGATGCAGAAACTTGTTTCTTTCCTTTGAGTAGCTTGCAGAATTGACAGCCAGTGGACCATGAAGTGCCCTCTCCAGGTTGCTTTGCTCTAGGATCCCTCCACTCATCAAGGTGGTTTTGTCTCTGAAAGTGTAAACTTGTTTACCAGTGTACGTAATGCAAGAAAACCAGTCATGCCAAAATCTGGATTTGTAGTTCTGTCACTGCTCCCTGGTGATAGTGTCGTGAAACGTAGTACTGATTCCCCCCCCCCCATCATAGTGGCCTGGATAATCGGTAATTATTTACATTTTCCAGTGTGGAAGTCCTGGTCTGTTAGATTTGTGTTGAGGGTGGTAGCTGTATTTATGAAAGCTCTGGCATAAGAATATAATTTGGGGAAGTACATATTATCCCAAATATTTCAGAATATATTTCTACACAAATCTCTTTGCAAGTGTAAGATGATTAATACCATTACTATAATGCTGATAAATCCAAGAGATCAAAATTACTGAGGGTTCAATAGTAACATAATTTTCTGTGGCTAGATTGGCAAATGATCTCATCTAGTTCAGCTGGAGCATCCCATAGTCTGGGAGGTCCTTCCAATAAAACCAAAAAACCCTGGGAGCTTCTTTATTGAAGAATCAGTGTTATAACTGCTTCTCTATGTCATGTGTTAACATTTCTATAAATACCAGTCTCAAACTACCCTCAAATGTGCATTTTCTTTTTTCTCAGTTCCTTTAATCATCACTTGTGTTAAAGAATAACGTGCAAGTCTCTGAAGGATTTTTGATTTGTTTTAAATTAAGGAACTGCAAAGTGAAATGTTGCACTTTATTGTTTTGCAGAGTGCAGCACAATTCCAGAAAGAAACGTAAATTAAAAACCTCTACTCTGTATGAAAAAGAAACATTACAGTTTTATGACCATGTCATGTAAAATAGGAATGTAACAATATTAACAGATTGAAAAGTAAAAAAGTGTTTGTATGCTTTGTGATCTGCTTAAAAGTAAGTGTTGCTCTCTTCTGGCTATATAGTTGTAACATACAGTTGTGCCTTACTGTCCCAGTGAGATTGGATATTGTATTTATCAATCCATAAATAAACCCTCCACTGTATTAAAAAAAAAAACAAAACCCCAAACCAAAACTATTCCTGTATGGTAATTGACTATCCTTTAATGACTGGAAAAGTTAAATACCAGTAGAATGGTGCTAGCAGGCCTTCCAGATCAATTTTTTATAACTGAGCTTCTTTTCAGAGTATTAATAATCCTTCATTTTGCTGGTAGAGTGGAAGAAACTAGTGCAAAACATGAGCTCCAGAAGAGGACATGCACTCATAATACTGCACTATGGATCCCATAACAGCATGAGCTTTACGGCTCTCCATGGTTCCAAACTGGGCTTTTTTTGTCCCTCCCCATAGTGTTGTTCTAATTAAAGGGTATATAATACCAATGCTAGTTTGTGATGTCTGTCCTTATAAGCTCTCACCTTAGAAATCAGGTATTTATGCTAATGTGCTTTAAGGTGAACACAAAAAGATGCACAGCAAAAAAAACCACAACCAAAACAAAACCCAGCTAACCTTCCTGCAATAAACAAAAACCCCAACTATCAGAATCTAACTTTGCTGTTAGCTGTATAAATCACATGGAAGCCACCGAGTATCTTAGTGTTCTGAAATCTACATATTTAACATGTAACTTAAAAGGTGGTAGACGGTAAGAGGAGGAGTTTTACAGAGCTGAGAAATTTGTTAAATTTAAAATTGTTCAGAGCCAAGCTGTACAGATACAAGCAGATCTCCACAAAAGTAGTATTTTTAGCATACCTGGTTGCTTGTAGAAATTAAATCTGAAGTCTTGAGAACAAAGGTCATCTGTGAAGGTTAAAGTCTGGAAGAAGGATAAGATTATCAGCTCAAAGGCAGAACTACTTAGTATTTCATTTTTGTCTTTTGAAAAAGCAGTATATGGGGTAGGTATTTAAGTACAGATGAACCATTTTCCAGTGTACTGGCAAACAGGAAGTCAAGTCTGTTTTCAAATCTGCAGACTCAAGTTTGTTATATTGAGACTCTCTGGATGGTTGGCTCCATGCACCCAATTAGTTTTCATTAATTGTTAGAGTATTTTGAAGACTACAGAAAGCGGAAATAGGTTTGATAGCTAATCAATACTGAAAGGTGGCAAATGAGTTGACTTAAATAGCTGTAGGCCCATTAGCTTGGCATCAAGTCTGGGCAAAAGAAAAGAATCTGAATACAGGATTTGACTCAGGAGGAGCACAAGTAAAAACGTTTCCACAACTTTACAATGGAAAATTACTTGAAAGGTCTGTGTTGAGTTCTTTGAAACTACAACTTTGGTTGTAAATAGTGCGTGGATATATTATTTAAGTTGGCAGAAGTGTTTCATTTAAGCTGACAAATCTGCAGTACAACACTACATAGCAGAAAAGTGTGCATTAAATGGATTAAGATTTCAACTGAAATGGCATGTAGTAGTTGTCTGTGATGAATCACGGCTAAATGGGGGTGTTTCTCGAGAGTTTTCTGAATGGGTAAGTACTCCTCTTCACACTATGCAATACACTCACCCGTCAGCTTGAAGTGTAAAATTACCGCTAAAACCAAAAAAAAAAAAAAAAAATTCTCCATCAACTTGTCTCACTTGCAGCCACAGACACTCAAACTAAAGCGTTACTGCCACTGCTAAGTATAATGCTTTTTTTTCCTCTTTAAGGCTGTGATCCAGATACTTCTGAAGTGAAGGGATCTTTTCATTAACTGTAATTGCAATGGAATCGAACCTTATGTTACCAGTGGAGAATTGATAGTATAAGCCTTAACCAGTGCTAGTAACAGCTGATTGAGAACAGTATGAAAGTATGACCAGACTTTGGCCATGATGTTCAAGAAATCAGTAAGTTCCTGTGAGTAACCTGCTCAGCTGTGTCACCTTAAGAGAGTGATGTGTGCTGCAAAGTTATTTTCCAAATACAGATGGAGAGTGAATTGTTAAATAATGGTAGACGTAATTTTTAAGCAGTAGTAGCATGCATACACAGCACTAAGAAAAATCAAATGTAATACAGTCTGCTAATACACTCTGTTAATATAAGAAGCTGGAAAGCAGTTGCTTTTATATTTTGAAGCCTTCTGACATGTTCTGAGGTGGCAGTTTCAGTTTTCCGGCTTGTATATTGGGATGGTAACTATCCACGTGGACATGTCTCGACCAGTCAGAGCTATTGATCTTGTTATCAGTGAGAAATGTGATCTTCAAGTTCTTCTGCCAGATTCATCTCTAAAAACAGCTGCGAACCAGTGATTGTAGTCACTGACAAGAACAAGAGGCTTTTTAATGATTTGCGAGGAAATTTGTGCTTAAAAAACCCCCCCACAAAGTTAAAAACATTAAACAGTTTAACCAACGTTCACATGGATGAATTGTTGAGATTTATTTTTCTGTACACTATAAACATGTGGCATGAATTTGCTCTCGTTACAGATGCTGAGAAAAGGGAAAGGCAAATATTTATATTGCATTCATGTTTTACAGTAAAAACACTGTTCAGTTTGTTTATACAGTTCCACTGTTACAGTTTTTATCGTTAGTAATGAAACCACTGTAAAACAGAGTCTGAATTATATAGCAGATGTGTTAAGCCCCTAACTTTCAGGGTTGGGCATCCTTCTGAATACTGATACCATTTAGTTAGCGAGTTGATGTACTGGCTACAGCTGAACTGTTTCATACCTACATCTTCTTCTGTAGTTAGCTCTGCACTGTTACTGTACTAAGGATAGAATTTTATTATCAAGATAAATATGTTGATATTTTAAAGTAATTACATTTATGAAATATAAAGCCAGTGTGAGTGAGTGCAGGAGGCTATAAAGGATTTGGTGGGACGAGGTCGTGCCGCAGCTCCGGCGGGAGCGGGCGGGCAGCGGTACCGGGTTGCAGCAGATGGCTGGGAGGGAGAGCCTGTTTGCTGCGCAGCAGTACCCTGCAGCCGAGTTAGGAACAGCCGAGAACAGGCTTTCGGTGAACAGCTGCAGCTGACAGCGTACGTGGAGAAGAGAAACCAAATTGTATCATCCGAAATTAGTCTTTTCATCTCTGGCTACAAAAATAGCACTGATTATAGTTGCTCTTCTGTTATCGTTGTTATTCGTGGAATCTGTGTGCTAGATGGATTTTGCTAATCTGAACGGTTATATCCTTTTCTGATGTCTTTATGTCATACTGACACAGGAGTGCACAAAGCGGATGGCTTCCAAGTCATTTGGCAAAACCAGAATGTACGAGTAATCTACAGTGCAAAATAAGTTTTATGGAGAGTGGAGAGATTATATTGATAGTGGAATTGATTGTAGCTTTATGAATTCATGTGATTGTTGGTAATAAGGTAAAAAGGACTTCACACATGATGAAACGTGAAACTATTACTAAAAACGCTATCTCTCCATGTTAGTAACATGCAGATCAGGTATGCCCTTATTTTTCAAAATTATTGGAGGTATTTTGTACTATAGAATGGTACTTTGTTTATAAAAAAAAAAAAAAAAAAAAGGGGAGGGGGGACTTCTTACTGAAAGCAAAAGGATTACAGTCACTAGCATGAGATTCCTTATGTTCTATATTTGATAACAATTCTTTAAATCCTGAGTTTGTCACAGAATTCTAAGTGACTGCATTTTCAACGTGCATGTCACATAAAAGTGAAAAATTGAAGTGGTTAAATGAGAAGCACAGCTTTAGATCTTGTGGAGACATGGTGTGTTATCTTATGTGATCTAATAATGAAGTAGTTGTTTGTAACTGGTGAAATAACTCAGAAGAAATATGATAAGTGTGTTTGTCACAACTAGTTCTGAAAGCAGTAGCTGCTTATGAGAAAAATTTCCTAAGGAACATTTTACCAATTTCATGTGCTATATTATTCATGTAGTAACAGTAATAGCAACTTATGGGCAACATAACGTTACGGCACAGTATGCTGCTACTGATGACTGTTCCTACTTATACATGTCTATGTATGAATTGTTAAAATATGCCAGGGGATTTGCCTTTGGCATATTGCGTATAAGGATAATTCTGCTTTATATTATAATTAAAAGAATAATAAAAAATGGACTTTCTTTCACGTGAAGTTGTACACTATTTTAGCAGTAAGTAAATTCATCTGGATTAATATTTATTCTTAATTGCTTTGAATGCAGAAGAGCTGTGAGAAGTAGTATGTTAAAAAAAAAAACCACAAAAAAATCAGTTTTCTCTTACCCTGGTATATGTCAAATCAGCTATATGCACTGCTTTACAATCTTGCCCACAGTGCTGTGAGTCTGCAGTGTAAAGATTTGCATGAACAGGCTATGCATCTTACCATTGTCACCTGCCATTCAGGCATGTCAAAAATCGTGAGCCGACTAAGGCTAAAAATTCTGACCGAGTCTGTGAAGAGTCTGGAGTATCTCTTGAACACCTCCCACGTTCATTCTTAAAAACTAGAAAAGGAACAGTGTTTGAAACCCATCCTGATGTGCCAGAGGTTATGTGAATGCAAGATGTGGGGCCCCGCACATTCTTTGGAGGATTAAAAAAAAAAAAACAAACAAGAGGATTTCTCTAAAATGGGATGTGGAGGAAGGGATGATTCTTTGCCTAAACAGTATTCAAGGAGCACGTTACTAGGTGTGTGTGTCATGGAATACAAAGCTCAGCTGTAAAACAGTCTTCCCTATTTTCTCTGCTGCTGTAGGAAGTACTTTTACAATGTTGTACCAACAATGTAGCAAATATCCATTGGAAACCTCATAGGAAAGTGATTTTATTTAAAACATAAAGTGAAACAAAACAGTCACTCAGGCTTGCAATCTCATAAGCAGCAGAATGTGTGCAGTGCCCAAGATGTTTGTCCAGCAGCCAGGCACCATAGCAGGGGTGTTCAAGCTGTGTGTCCAGTAGTCTGGCACTATGTTGCTCGTGTCCAGATACGAAGTCCAGGATCCCTTATAGAGGACAAGGGACATCAGCTGTTAGGTCCTTATGTCTTCTGGCCTCTTCCTAGGTTGGCAACCATTCTCGGTTTCAGATACGCCTTTGTGTACCCTTTTGGAGGTGACAGTGGTCTGTGTCTCTACCCTGTCCCACTCTGTGAATTATCACTGTTCTTTGTCTCCAGATCTGGGCGTCTTCTGAAATTGCAGGGGGATGTGCTGGGGTCTTGATGACCTGCTAACCTGTGTGCCGTTAACACAAGCCCTTCTGAGAGCCCTGTTCCTGCTCTATGTTCCTTTTGTGCCTCCACACCCAGGCACTCCCTTTCTTTCTCCAATCACACCACTCTTAGCCTTTCTTATTACAGTTCTTTGCATTGCCTCATAGATTGGGTTTAGGTGCCTTTTTAAAAGTTACCTAGAAAGTGAAAGGAGCACGAAGGCAGCTAATTTTTTGCAGGACTGTAAGCTACTTATGTTATATTTTGTGTTTATGATTTAAGCTTTTGTCATTATCAGCTTTCCAGGTAAAATTTGACACATTTTAAGCCATTGGAAAGACCTCAGTGGACTTTCAATCTGTAGTGCCAATTTTGCTTTCTCTATCTTCACACACCTCCACCACATTTAACTTTCAAGGTTTCGTGTCTTGGTCTTTCAACATACACCTGTTTCTAGGTCTTTCCTTCCTCACCTACTTCTCAGGCTCTAGGGAAGAGGAGAGGAATCATCTTCTATGTCCCTGTCAATTCTGCTCATCTCCTGGAACGTGTACACGTGTGTGTGTGAGAGAAAGAGAAAGGTAGTATTTTGGAAAGCCAGATCTGATGGATCTGAGTTTTTGCTGACCATTCTAATTACAACTAAGGGTACCTTAAAACAGAGCGTGAGAGGTGGGGTGAAACCCGGTAGCATAGCACACTATTCATTTCAGTATAGTTTCCAATTCCAGTGTGCTGATTATGTCAGAACACTGATTTTTTTTTTTTCCCCATTGGTCCATTGGTACTAGGGCATGTTGATCTATATGAGAAGACAATAGTACAATTTTCATGGTAAATTTATTTATGAGATGTTTCTCCATCTCTTTTTGGCTTTGAAATTCCTGAAGTTGCCTGTAGGCAAGAAATTGTCTATCTGAACGTGAGATTTAAAGTTCATGGAAACTAACCTTTAGTTACGGTAGAGAAAAAAAAAATATGAATGGGCAACAGGTCAAAACTTAATAAAAATAGTATTTTCAGAATTTTTAACAGAAAAGGATTAATATATATAATGTTGAGTTTTCACAATTATTTCTTGTTCCAGATCAATTGATTGTATGTTCAGTAAGTAAGGTATGAAACAAGAAAAATAGCTTTTTGTTTTTTCTTCATAATTTCCACTAGGTTTTAACTGTAGAGTTGATAGTGTCACCATCAATTTTGGTGCCTGCTAATTTCCAATAGCCTTGATGTATATACATTGCAAGTTACATTTGCAAGTTCTGTTGGTACTAGTGTGAACGCTGCTTCCACATAATCTATGGAAGTCAGATAGAAAGTATATCAAGCAGAGCAGTTAAAAACTGGGGCATCCAAAGTCAGTGAACTTGTTAAAATAAAATAATACAAAAAAATTGGTTAAAGCAAATTGAATTTCAGTATTGGATGAAACATTCCTTTGTATGAGTTGCTTTAAGTGTCACCCGCTGCTTTTTTATAATAAGACTTACTTTAGTATTTAGTTTAGTTTATTTGTAGTTTTAGAATAATTGAAAGAAACCCCAACTTTTCAAAGATTGGCATTGGGAATTGTTTCCATTATGATAAGTAAGTTTGAGAGAGTTCCTGTTAACTGTTCCTTATCAAATTAATTGTTTTGTGAATCATTTGCTGTTGGTTCCTCAGTCTCTCAAAGTCACATAGTGCTTGGCAGGTTCTTGAGGGAGGACTTGAATAGGAAGGGTCAGAATTGACAACATGAGAATGGGAAATACCAACATGAGAATGAGAAATACCCTGAAATACAGGGCTAGGGATCATCTGCTGACTACAGTTTTTCTGAAGGTGCAGGTCACTGGTGCTTGCAGAAATGCTCTGTCGTGCAGGAGGGTGGAAGCTAGTAATACTTTGGTGAGGATACTGAGAGTTTTTAATAATGTAAGTTCTGTGTGATGAGATAGTTCTGCTTAGAGCAATGCATTATTCTTCCAGTTAGGTTGTCGGCTCAGCATCCTTGAGAACAGTCATTATGCTTCCTTGCTACAGTGGTTTGTTATTAACATGAAAGGGTTTCTTGCCTTACTGGAGGCTGAAATTATGTCCATCTCGGTTCCAGTGAAACTGGAACGTGTGTCTGTTGATGATAGCTTACCATAACAAGGTCGTTTATCTTCAAAATACGCACAATTAAAAAGTAGTTTCGGTAGTGGTGCATACATAATGCTCCAGGTATAGTCAGTCAAGCATGGGCTGTAGGCTGTTCTCAATAAAGTAGAAACCAACAAATTCCAGGGAAAAAGGGAATTCAGTACTGTGTAAACTACATTCTGTGGAATGAATGACACACGTGATTTTACTCCAGGAAACAGAATGGTTTCTGAACAAAGCCTTTCAGGTGTGTTTTGGGTATATGCTTCTCCTCCCCAGCCTGTTCTTAGTTAAAGTTTGCCTGTCCTGGGTCTTCCATACTTGGGTCCAATTCACTTGACCATCCTTTCCCTTAAACTAAAGGAAGGGGGTGGCTATGATTCTTTGAAAAGTAACATCAGCATGTTTTATATAGAATGTCTAAAAATGTTAACTAGTTTCTGGAAGGTACAGCTAATCTTTTGTGTCTTGTGCAGATAATAATGTATGATCTGAATAGCTTCCTGGATGCAAATTTAATTTCATTTGTTCATCTCTCTAGGCTCACTGAAGGGAGTGTGGATTGATCAAAAATAATGGTGAGTAAAGCCATAAGGTTATTTAGGTACTAAATACCAGGTACTAAACTTGTCAGATTTGTTGGTTGATTTAGGTTTTTTTTTTTCCCTCCTTTTCCTTGTCCAAAGAAATCAGTCATTGAGATTTTAATTTTTCATAGGATACTTTCAGAGAACTGGAATGTTGCCATAGTGCCAGCTTTCAGTTGGGCTTTGCTTGAAAGAAACTTTGATTTAACTACATATTCTAACATGAATAAATGCTTTTAAAGTTATAAAATTCCTGTCCCATGATGGCATTTTGCTCTGCTAAGAGGCACTAATTGTGTAATTGTATTAACTTGGAGTAGTTATCTTAAAAGTTGTATTTGTTAAACAGTAGGATTGGAAGAAAGATAACATAACCAAACGTCAATTATCAAATAGAAAAAAGTACATTCAAAATTTCTAAGGATGACAATCAACTTCTGGAGTTTCATTTATTTTTTTCCAGTGAATGAAATAAAGATATTCTGGTAGTTACGATGTGTAACAGAGTGCTATATTCTGTTCTCAGCTCTGCCACAAACCTTTGGCATGTTTTGTTGCAGCTCTCCAGGTCTGTTTTTCCCTATCTTCATAACAAGAATAAGACTTTCCCAACAGTGTGAGCATGGATGGTAAAACTCATGATCAGGTGAAATATTTGAGTGCCTCAGAGAGAAAGTGATGGTGACGTGTGCTGTATTTCCATTTTCATGATCTACTCGCTACTTCTAACATAGGAGTTGAAAATTGTCACTGGAAGATTATTTCTGAACTTGATCAACTAAAGGGTTAAGGTAATTAGAATAAGATGAGAAATACAAACAGAGAAAAGAGAGGAAGGGGTTAGAAAATACGGTATATCGTCATGTTCTTGTATGTGAGAAAGAGAAGCCAAAGAAAAAAAATTTCTCTTTCACATCTCTCATTGTAGTACAGGAGAATGATAATAAATGTTTCTGGCACTAGCTATGCAGGAGCGCACCCGCATTAGCTTCAATCCAGGCTGGCATCAAACTTAAAGCAAAAAAATCATGTCATAACATCTACTGTGACTAGGTGATAACAGGTGAGTGTCACTGATGCAAGGCCAGGAGATCAGTGACAAGATGACAGTTGTTGAAGTATGTCTACACTGTGGATAAGTGGGGAGAAATGAGTAAAAGTAAGTACCTAATCTGTGTGATCTTACAACTGTCGTAAGTGCTTTTTTCTTCTACAGCACTGACAGTTCCGTAGTTAATTAGGTGATAGTTTGTGGTGTCTCTTTGAATTGTGACCTGCTACAGCAGAATATACTCTCCCTGCGTGCAGTGTGCATTCTGGTGCTATCTCAACATTGTCATGCTATATATTGGAGCCATGGTTAAGAAGCCCCATAGCTAATTAACACTGGTATATTTTTGGATGCATTGCTTCTGAGTAAGCATAGAGTTCAGCATTTCTGTAGTATTTGCTTAGCCAGCTTATGGACATCTGCAGTTAGATATAAAATCTTACAGAGCAAGGGATTATTGCAGTCTGTGAAGCCAGCTAATTTAGTCCATTAGAGTCAGGCTTTTAAAGTAATGAACCAGTGGGCGTTTTAATGTTGAATGTATTTTATTCTGATTCCTAAACTACCTCTCTTTTTTTTATTTTTTTTATTTTGGGATTCCAGAGCCTCTCCTAACATTCAAGAAGAAGGTGGTCCTGTTGCTTGCTCATAGGCTGCGAGATGTGGATGTTTCTCTTCTAGCAAGCAAAAACCCGTCCTTCACTTCCATGGAGCTGAACGAACAAAGATGTCTCTACTTCCTGTTTCAACCATCTCACCTAACATTTGATTCACCAGGTGACTTCTCCTACAGAAGTACCCCACCGTTTTATCAAAATTCAAAAGCGGAGTAACAGAAATTAGCATTTGTTTCCCTGAAGAAGTGTCTTCTGTGCCAGCTCTTCATCCAGCTTTCTGCATTCTGTTTAAAAATTATCAGATGCAAGTGGAAGCTGGTGTTCTTCACTGATATCTCCTTCTTCATTTTAGGAAGGTTAAGTACTTCACTGTGTCATATTGGAATTCCTAGCAGATAAACTGTCTGCATGCATTGCTATGTCAAACTGTCTTGGCATGTAAGAAAAGTTGCAGCAGGAAAACCAGAACATATGTTCTGCTCTGACATGAGGAAGAAACTTACCAAACAATGGGGGACATACCGTACAGGTATTTTCTAGTCCAGGACCCCAGGCTTGACTTTGTAGATAGATGTCTTGATGTCAACTCACATAAAGCAGCTAATGCACAGGAACAAATGCAGAATCACCTTGTCTATAGTGTGTAAATGCATCATCCCAGTCTGTGATCAAAATGTATATTTGCATGTGTAAACCTATGTAAGTGCTGGATCTGAAGAGCTTTCACCAGAAGGAGAAATTACTCTGCACCATTTCATTTTTAGCAAAGAAAAATGAAGCTTTAAAGGCCTCTGGGGTAACAGGATAATGATTAGGTTTACATTAAATCATTCCCTCCCTCTGGCTTTTTATGAATCCTTAGCAGCAAAAGGAACAAAAGCATTCTACAGTAGAAGAGATGGGGCAGAACTTCTTTCTTTATTAAAGAAATCAACTTCTGGTGGGATGGAAGAGACCAGAGGTGTAAAGTTGCAGTTTATCCACTCAGCTTCCTTGGCACAGTTTCAGCTTTTCATACTGCTGATGGAATCAGCTTTTTGATTCTTCTGTGACTGAGAACTGAGATGACCTATATGTTTCCATCATCTGGGCAGAAATAGGCCCAAAAGAATGGACTGTTAGCCACGTAAGAGGGGTGAGTTGAGAGAGAGCAGAAATACTTAGGACGGGCCTTTTTCTGGTTCCTCTTATTCCTTCCCAAACTAAGGCGCAATCTGTTGTTCTTATGTTTACACAAGATTCTTTGTCTCCTAATCATCTGTGATTATATAGGATGTTTTCTGTCATTCTGAGATGGGAGCGTATATTGTTTACATGCTCCCTGCTATGGTATTGTATATGGCAAGTAAGATTTCTTGGCAAAAAAAACCAGAACTGGGATATGTATTCTATTCCACTTCAAATCCAGAGCTCTTCTTAGTGCACCTTATTCCAAGCTTGTGATTTAGAAAATGTGACTTACTAGCTTAAAATAATATTTTCAAATCTGGATCAAATAAAGGTATATAGGTTCTGTTAATAGGTTTTGGGAGATAATAGCGTGGTTGGGGGGGTGGTTTAGATCTCTTGTTTTGTTCTGTTTTTCCTTTTAGATAACTGCTGGAGAGAGCCAGACAGCCTGAAAATGGCTGAAAAGGCCAACGATTGAAATCCTTCTTAAATCTTAGTGATAGATTGCAAGGGCAGCATTCTGATATTTAAAATGTGGTGACATTTTATGGGACCAAGTTCCATAGCAGAGTAAGGACAAGTGTTGATGTTGATCCTAATTTTCAGAGTAGAGTTGAGTTAAGTCGGTGAGAAGACCAGCATAATGGCAGCTTCTTTACCCATTTTTTGTTTCCACGAAGAAAAGATCAGACACGTAAGCTAAAGAGTGGTGGGCAAGACACTGCATATCAAAATAATGCTAACTGTAATGAGCACAGAGGTGCACTAAAATTGTGTGTAACATTGTGATGAACTGTGTGATAAGAGTTACATTGATCTTGATAAGGCAACCACCAGTTTGGCCTGACTTCTTTTAAGAACATAGGATTTCTTTGCTGAATATGGTCTGAATTTTCTGGCATTGGAGGCAACTAGAAAAGCACACTTCCTTTTAGGGCCTCCCTATGTTGAAACCAATGGGGTTTAATGTAGATGTCTGTAGAAGCAGGATCCATCTCTAAGTGATGGAAAACACTGTCAATATCATAGGGTTATAAGTGTTTGGGAGGTATCTGGTATAAGAAACATCTGATTTTAGATCTGGGAATTTCCTTTTCTTCCTTCTGCTCATACTTATCCTTCTGATGTTAGAGCTAGCGGTTGGTTTTTGCATAGCTTGATGAGAAAATATTTGGGGGACAGGAAGGTATTTTTCTTTTCTGTGGACATGTACAAAAACTAAGAATTTGTCTGACTAGAATGTAGACGCTTTAAGCTGTTTGATTTCTTTTTCCATAGGAATAACCCTCAACATTTTGTAACCCTGCATTGTAACAAAAAAATAGAACTGCTGATTTTTCCTGACTCCTATCCATGACAATGTAACAACATTAGTTTTCAAGTTGAATTTTAGAACATAATATTTTTAGCAGGGCTAAGGATCTGTGGCTTTCACAGAAGTACTACTCCAATAGTGCATGCCCAGAAGACCCCCATTGCTGTACCTTTCCGGCCAGCACCTTTATAAAACTGCTGTATTAGGAAATGCTGCCTCAGCCTACTTACTTTTTCTTGCTCCACTTTTTCTCTACATTGGTTGGAAATCTTCCCATGTGAAAGATTACAGAAACAAGGGGCATGTGCAATAGATCATATATATATACATATATATATTTTAATACTTGTGGACAAAATGATGTTACAAGTTGTTTGAAAACAACAAAATCACCAATGTCTTCCATTTTGAGATGTGTATAGTTCCATAAGCATTAGTGCTTTGTAGCAAACTGTAGTGCCATGTTAGGATCAGTGCATGAGCCTAGTAGTATTTTTACAATTTCAGAGTGACAAATTTATTAATAAACAGTGATGATAATGTAATTAACAATAGAAAGGATACAATAGGAGTGTCACAAACGTGGTCTAAACATGCAGTATCCTCCCTTTGACAACGGCAACGCTATCTTTAGAAATGGAATGCATTCACTTAATGGGCTTCATAGAATCATAGTTGACTTTTTGCTTTTAGTCTATCTGTCCAACTTGCAATAGTAAGTTAGTCTGTGTAAGCGTCCAGAACTCTTGTCTTTATCAGTGAGATTCTTCTTTTTAGTCTTTGTCAAAAAGTGTTTTCTTCCATGTGCAGCATTTTGAATTTTATTATTACCCATCCTGTGATATGCTCAGAAAAGTATGAATATGCTAAGGAGTTTGTGTGCATTTTGTACACATCTCTGCTACCTTAAGATGATTTACAAAATCTGTTAAGTAATTTTTTTTTTTCAGATCTGACTATATAATTGTTATAACTAGTTAAGCATTATCCTCATTGTATAATAAGTTAATGGTTGCAAAATGCTATCTGCCAATTATGCGTAGAAGACTTTTATCCATTATTGCAGGAATGGGGAACCTTTCTTGGCTGAACTCCTATTGAGTCTTTTAACACCTTTGGTGGATCCTGCATTTACATACATCTTAATATTAATAAGAGAGAATATAATGTCAAGGGCTGTTGAAAAACAACATTGCAGACGGTATCTGTGCAGCAGGCTATCTCTAGCCTATGGATCAGAGATTCCCCACCCCTGTATTATTGAAAATTCAATATCCTGTATTTTAGGTAAGTTCCAGTATTGCTTTCCAGCTCTAAGCTCAATTTTAATAATTTCTGTCTCTCCCTCTGCTTTTTTCAGAAGGAAAGTTTAGACCAGGGGAAGTCCAAATGATTTAGCACTCAGTGGGCAGCTTGGACTGGTCAGATAAGAGACTGATATGATTCCCGAGATGTGCAATGCTCTGTGGATGGCATCCTCTGATTTCCTAGGAAAAAGTCTTTTATTTGGTGCCAGTGTTGCTCTTCACCCGTATCTCTCTTTTACAAGAACAAAGTTCTCTTTCAACTTAGAGAGGATACTGCATCTTTTTTTCCTGAGACCTGCCTGTAAATGGCCATTAGGGGGAGGGAGGGAATGGGTAGCTTGGTTTTGTAATTTTGGTATGATATTTCTCTAAAGTAATTAATCAAGAAGCATGTACTTTGGTGCAAAACCAGTAATCCGTGCAGAATTAATGTATGTAACAGGGAAAAAAAGAAAAAAAAACCCACGAACAACCAACCCTCTGCATCTAATACATTTCCAAGAAAATTGGACAGGTGGGCCATTTACAGCAGAGCTCTGGGGGACCTGTGCTGAGAGTTAGGTTCAATTCTAAATGGAAGTAGCTGTACCATTGAATAAAGTAGATTAGTGCTTGGGAGAATCAATTGAAAAATACCTCTGAAACTGGAATGCAAAATAGCACAGTATGTAGGGGGAAGAATCCCTGATGCAAACAAAGCCATAAGATGATTTAATAAGAAAATAGAACTTTAGTAGCAATAACTGTTTTGCATGTGATAGTAAATAACTTGCATTAGCAAGACTGTACAGTAGAGTAAGTGGGTAATAACCAAATAAGTTTGTGGCGCTCTGTGCTGCAGGGAGTTGCATGAAGAGTCTCTTCCTGAGAAGATGGGTGAATTCCTCTTATGTTCCTCTCATTGGAGAGAATTTGGCACTTGAATACTTAGTTAATGAACCTGATAAAAAAAAAATTAGCTTTGTCACATGTCTGAAGCACTGTCAGTGAGTGTTGGGGGAAGGGCAGACAGTTCTTTTTGAAAGGATAGCTGAAGTTTCCCTGTATTTTTTTCTTTTTTGAAGTCTAGTACTTGCTCTGTTTCTCTGAGAAGAAACTAAACCCTTCCAAATACTGGCCTGTGAAGAGAACCTGATTCTGAAGTTAGAAGCTTTTATTGTAGGAAATAGCTTTTGTTTTCTTTGTTTAAAAAGACCAATCTGAGATGGTCTAAAAATAAAAAATTAGAGAACACTTGACACTCAAAACATTTGTACATCCCAAGCGCAACTGTAGAATTCTAAAAATGTTACTTTACAGCAAAAAATAATTTTAGCCTTGCTAAACACTCCGTTTCAGACCACAATTGATTTCTGTTGATGCCTGAAGTTTTGCAGAGGCAAATACTGTGAAGCTTTTGGTAGCACAAAGGGTTATTGATCTACAAGCTGCAGCCTCTGCACCCAGCAAAGTATTTGCTATCAAAGGGTTACATAAAAGAGCCGCAGGAGTTCTAAAATGTCCATAGTTGACACTGTTTTCAGTGCAGATATGTAGTCTATAGAGACAATATGGCCCAACAGATAATACTGTATTCTGAACAGAACTATTACATCAGAGGTTTAGATCTGTCTGGCTGGATTTCTTCTAGAAAGCTGAAGTCATTTGGACTGTAACTTACAGCTGAAGGGAGGCTTCTAATGTTCCGAAATGATGGAGGTGAAACCCTTTGGCTCTTCGTAAGTTGATAGTGGGACTGTGAGAGCTGTGAGCATTTTTACAGTGTAAAGTAACCAAGATAAGCATAAGGATGTCTAAGTTAAGTGTTGGCTAATATGTAATACGTGTATGAAAAGCTAATTGATCTGCAAGGTTGTAATCAGCTTAAATTCCAGCTATTGAATTATTGATAAAATTGGAAGCTGGCCATAGGGGACCTAAATTTGATTGTTATCTGATTACATTAGAGAAACTATAAATTTATTCTGGTCTGTGGTCAGCAAGTGCATTTGCACAATGATGAAATAATAATGAAAATACGGTCATGTTCATACTTCTGAAGTATGAACTTTGTGGCTGAATAGAATTCTTCAAGGGTTTATTCATTCAGAGAAGGGGGGGGGAAATCAAGACTGATGTAGACAGGCAAGCTATCTGCATATTCTTCCCAGTTCAGACTTTTTATAATATCTGTATTCTATGGGCTACCAGACTAGAAATTACTATTCACAGCAACAAAAGGAATCCCTTTGCCTTTCAGCTCTTGCACTATGGCACGGCTTTTGCTCCAACGCCCTTGATTTCACTGCTTCTAAAACTAAGTGGAAGTGTTAGATGCTACCACATTTCAGCGTGGGATATCAAAGGTATAGTGACCAGTACCGACATGCCTCCTTTAGCAGTACTAAACCCAGATGATACAAGTATATGCTGTTTCCATACCCAGCAGGGCTGCTGCAGAAGGTCTAGCCAGTACTTGTGTTGGGAATTACACCTTCAGGAATTGCACCTTCTGCAACTGAGGATAATTGTCAAATTTAGGACAAAAAAGAAAGTCTTGCAAAGACTCCTTGAATAGTGAGTGAGAAGTTGTACCAAGCTTCAGGACACTGACACTTTACACAAGGATTACATTGTCAAGAGCTGGCAGTGTGGTTTTTTGGGCAGAGAAGGGAAAAATGTGGAAAAGAAGAACAGTTTTTGATAGATAACCAATCTTGGAAATAACTGCTTCCTGCATCCCTAGGAAACGCTCTGGTCTTCCTCCAAAACTAATAATCCTGCTTGCTGTTCAGGTACGGAGCTGCATAATGGCAGTTCAAGTTAGATTCCATTGGATTTCTTTTAATGAATGATCCAGCCTTTTGCCCCTGTAGCGCTTTGACTGGCACACAAAAGCCAGCAGTTGAACCAGGGTGTCTCGTTTAACAGTGCAGAACACCAACCATGGATTCTGATGTCTATTCCCTTTCAGTCTGCTCTACGCTTTCTCCTGAGTTTTAGAGGAAGTGTTAGTGTTCACGATGTAAGCAGAGCATGTTTCTGTCTCTGAGCCTATGTACCAGGTTATAATATAGACAGACTCCCTAAGGCTTTACAACATCTAAGGTTAAAGATAAAAGGTAACTTACTGTTATAACTTACTGTTTAGTGTGTCCTATGTAAATCCTGTCTGCTTCTCTCCACTTCCCCTCCAAATGAGTGTGTTTGCAGGTCAAACAAAAGGCGGCTAGTTTGTAATGCCTTAGGCATGAAGAACTGCATGGAGAAACTGAATGAAAGCGGCACAGGCCCACAAACCAAATCTTAGAGCTAGTATTCTAATTATGCATGATTCAAAATGTCTAGTGTAATGTAGTTATTACCAGTAAATTGAGATATGCATTTATACATAATGAAGCAATAGGAATTAATATACCAATAGCTTGAACTTCCTGCTTTGATTCTCAAACTTTGGTTTTTTTAGAGAATGTGCTGCCTCTGTAGAGAAAGGGGCAGAATGTATAGATAGGGACAGAAGCATGGCACCAAAACTGTAAATCAGGAACCAGGATCAGCAGAACTCGCCTTTATAACCTTGTCTGGTTCATATTAGTGCCCTGAGCATGTAAAAAGCAGGGCATGAACTAAGCATGTTTAGGGGCGAGATGAGGTTTCTCACCTGCTGCAGCTGTAGCAAGGAAAAGGGTGCAGAGTTTCTTACAAGGTGCAGGGGGGAGCAACTGGTGGAAAAAAAAAAAAACCACAAACACAAAACAACACAAAAAACCAAGTAATGGAAAACACAGATTCAAATTGAGTGTAGTATTTGCCAGACAGTAGGTAATAAGCGTGGGTGTGGTGAAAGAAATTATTTGGAGAAGACTGAAATTAATAAGCACAGTACATATATTTCAGGTGTTGAATAGCTTTTTAATAGACAGTATTTTCAGGTAACTCTCTAGCCACATAGGCAGCTGTACTGAAGCATACTGGTACCAGCCAGCAATAATGGCACCTGCAGGAATGAACCTGAAAATACTGGTAATCTTGTATATTTTTTAAGTTCTTTAAAGAGATTTTTAAAAACAGAAAATGACATTTGATCACTGAGGTCTTTATCTTCTGCAACACAGGTTGCAATAGTCTTTTTTCTTTATTTCACTTATTAAATAAAAGAGAATTTGGGTGCCATCTTTCTGTAACTTTAGTGTGTTCTCTGTAACATTTCCCAAGTCTTTTAGTGGATAATGCAGTGAATTTCTGCTGGCAGTTTGAAAATAACATAGAACGTGTGGCATAGCCTACGTCACTAATGCTTTTCCAAGTTTAAACTTGTATTCAAACATGTAGAATACTAGCTTGTTACTGCAGAATTCTATACTTCTAGCTTAGCTTAATTTTGTAGGTGGGCTTAACTTGTGCAGAACACTTCTCCATGTACAGAGGCTCAGTCCTCTTTCTTAAATAGAAAGAGGAAGTGTCCTGGAGGAAGAAATTGTGTGTCAAGTTAACTCCTGTTCATACTTCATAGCCAACCATCCACAAAGCACCATGATTTGGGTTTAGAATGGGGGTTGTGTTTTTCTCATGAATGCTTTCTAGATATACAAGACTTGCCAAATGAAGATAGGAATATTGTAAGAGAAGATAACTAATTTATGGTATCAGAAGTTAGACTAAATGAAATCCTTTGAGCCAGCTTCTTCAAGCAAAAAGGGAATTTGTAAAACAAGTTTAGCCCAGCGGTTAACCATGGTCACCTAATTCTTAGTGGGTATTCTTTAGAACACTTTGCATGGTTTTAAACCCTGTTAAATAGACATTCTTTTGTGTGATGAGTAAGCAGCTGTATCCTTTGTTAATGCTTATTCCCTTCAATATAAAACCTGGGGAATAAACTACTTTAGGATGTCAGTGAAGATATCCTCCTTTCGAAAAGTATAACAGCAAAGGAGAAGTATTAGTTAGTTATAGATTCTTAAAAATTACCTTAGTACTTAAAAAACAGGCTAGAAAATACTTCCTATACTGAACTTCTGATAGCATGCTCACATGGATTAGCGGAGGAAACTATTGGTGTCACTAGGAACTATGTACTCCCATTGCACATGTTTTACATGGTAACAGTGAAAGAATGTCTCCCTGCAAATTCTGATGTTTTTCCAAAAGGCAGCTTGCTTTTATATCTATGCATCTTTGAGGATTTCAAGATAAGATTTTATTCTTTTGACACTGTAAAGAGGAACTGTTTAAAAATGAACTTGGAAACTCTGCACCTGTATACAAATTTTTTTAGCAATAAAGCAGCACAGGCTGAGAATGCACTAAAACTGGATGTGTCGTTTGTTCAGAAGATAAATTAACTAACTTACTATACGCTACAGCACTTCTGAGATGTGTTTGTACTTGCTGTACCTTTGTCAAAACTTCACAATTTGAGCTAAACTCACATATGCTGGATATCTGTTTTGGGTCCAGCTGTTCCAGCCGACTTCAGGCACAAAAGCCTCTGACTTCTTGGAAGGCAACTAAAGAAAAATTGTTACCCCACTCATATTAAGATGGGCAACTTATCAGATAAAAGCTTCAAGGGTTGTTTTAGTTGGTATTGGAAAGCTTCTGTTGCTTGTATAGATTGCCTAAAAGTAATAAGCCCCTCAGAAAACTGTTTCATATATGTGGATTGTTTATTGTTTTGGCAACTACCTTTCTGAAAAATTCCTTCTGTGGTTGGCATGTCACAACCTGCAGGGAGGCATGACTTTCCTTGCAGTTGCTGCTGAAAGCAGTTTTGGGAAGTGCTGTAATGCAGCAGCATGACACCACCTTATGAGGACTGCTGAAGAAGCCATGGCTGCCAACCCTACTACAAGCTTTCCAAAACCTGTTACGGATTGCTAACCCTTATGATAGCTTATGGAAGATTCACAGTATGATTGTTACTTCACTAGCCTGTTCAACCACCTTAATTTGTTTCATTTTCTAGTTGTTTTTGTCTTTAGATTCCAGAGAAGACAGCTGCTGGTTAGCTAACGTAAGAAGGCCTGACCTTGAGACTTGCTTTCTAAGTGGCTGGTATTCATTTAAATAGAGAATCCGTCCTTCCCACGCCAGACTGGCCCTGGCTGCACTTAAAGCTGGAACACCTCTCTCAAGATGCCTAGTTAGAGGAGATTAGGTTCTACACTAGAATAAGAAAAACAAATACTCACTGATCAATTGTAGATTAAGAGGAATTTGAATCTGGGACAGGCTGTGGGATCAAAAGCTGAATCTTTCAGGAATAAAAGTTTATAAGCATCACTTAAATCAAAATGCACCCATAGGTTTAAGTTGATATCTCAGTAAATGTTCATCTCAAATTACTGAAGATAATGCATTTATTTTATGTTTTGTAAATTAAGGTGGCTTGCTTCTTAAAACAGAATTTACTTAAAACACTGTATTGCTGTGAGTGTCAGCAGGTACATCAGGCAATAGTCAGTGCCAAGAAAAAAAATCATTTGACAAATAGACATGAATGACCACAGCTTGACTCAACAGAGCGGAGGTCCTCCCAGTTCCAAAGATTAGAGAAATGTAGTTTAAAAGTTTACCAGCTATTGTTTAGCACATACATTACTTAGCATGAATTTAAACAAATAACGAGTAATGAGGAACCATTAAATTTAATGCTTCATAATGAATCGGGACCTAAGCAAGATAAACTGATGGGTTTTTTCTGCAAACATAATCTAAGGAAAAGAAGTGGGCTTATGACATATATTATACATGATCTGCACAATATATATTTCTGAATTTCAGCTTTTTTTATTTAAGAAGTTTCTTCTTTACAACTGAAAATATTAAAAAAACGTAACCGACAGCTTTCTTTTCTTTTTAAGGGTGGACACTTAGCTAAATGAAGCAAGACAATTTAGCACTATTATACACAGTATAGATGTAAAGTATATGGCAAGAAACAGCCTCAGTGCAGAAACCAGAATGAAAGGGCAAAAGTGAGTAGTCCCGTTATCATGTTTCTTAGACCAATGCAACAATAAAAGGGCTGTCACTTAGAAAGTAACACAAAGGTGAAGTTATACAATGGAAAACGTTTACCTGAGATGGGGAGATGCTGGCACAAAATGAATTTAGTCAAAAGACCCCAGTTAAAGACCAACAGGCCCTTAAACATAATGCAGAAGTCACTGCACAACACAACTTTAAAAACTTCTTTGTTCTTAATAACAAAATAATCAAATACAGCAAATCCAAACTTCACATGAATATACAGTGACAACTGTTAAGAACAGCCTTCCAGTTAAGGGTTCAGGATAGAGCTCATTCTAGGGAAGATAACATTACAGGCAATGAAACAGATTTTGCAGGAGTGTAGCATGTACTTCAGGTAGTTACTTCTGATATCCTGGATTTAGCTGTCATTGAAAAGCACTGCATTTTTGCACACGCCTGTCAAATCTGTGAAACATAAACAATAAAAATTTAGATAGCATATAGTATTAGAATTTAACAGAGAGAGCCCCTCCTCTCCCTGCAGAATGGCTGTTGATATTCTATGTTACTGCTTAATCAGAATGAACTGAGACAACCCGGAACTCTTAATCAAAAAGCAGCACAGTGAACATCAGTAATAGTATAAGTACCAGCTGCCCACCTAAAGCCTCTGAGGTGCCTTGCTGTGAGTTTTGTCCCCTCTGCTCCAAGCCCATTACAAGAGCTATTTTACAAATAAAACAATTAAGACTATGAAATACAGGGCATACTGGCATCAGCAGCAACGGGGAGTGCAATCTGCCAATCATACATGGAAGCAGAAGTAAGGGAACAGCAAATTGCATCACTGAAATTAAGTTGATCAAGTAAATAAAATCCTTTCTAGACTACTACAGACAACTACTAAACTTTATGGAAGGTTTAAAATATCAGCCCTTTAGGCAGAAAAAGAGAGAGGAAGAGACCCTTAATCTTCCAACTAACAAGAATAAGGTATAAAGATATAAAGGGGTAAGCAGCGTTCTTTCTTTTCCATCAAATTATTTTCTAGATGTTTGGAAAGAAGCAGAACCCATTCAAAACAGAGAGATCCCAATGAGTACCCGTTAGGTATTTTTTATGAAACACCTTGACTGGCCAAGGGAAGGCATCAGGCAGATCATCACAACTTCAGCAGAGCAGCGTTTCCCACGATTGAGCAGAAGTGAAGGAGAAGAAAATACTGTTCCTTGGCTTCACAGCTTCAGCCCCAGAAAGAAAGGCTCAAATCTGTTAAAGGCAGTTGCTCACAGCCGAAGCTTTGTGGAGCTGCCAGAACTTGACTCAGTCCTGTGCAGCCATGGGGCTGCACTTCCAGAGGACTTGGCAGGCACGTGGATTGCCCTTGAATTTGAAATCCAAAACCTTGTGCTCCAGCCAGCATTGTGCCATCCAGATTAATGCATTAAGCACACTGGGCAGCTTCTATGACATGCTAGCTTGCCCCATTTGCAGGCCACACACACAAGCAAATCTAAAAGAACTCATCAGGAGGCCATTTAGCAGTGCCTCACATACCAGATGCAGCTAATGAGCCACTTGACCAACAGCTAGATGCCATTAACAATCTATATGAAAAGGTAGGACAAGAACTTCAGATCTCTGTGAGAACATTCAATTTATAATAGCACCTCTTAAGTCTTATCTTGTTAGTATGTTTTGTATAGTTCCAGAAACCTGATTTTAGTATTTCAGAGGCTGTTCTCCCCCTCCCCCCGAAGTCATTAGAGAGAATCAAAGTCACAGTTATACTGTCTCAGAGACTGATGGGCTGCATGGGCGAGCTATTAATTTTTCCAAGCATAACTTCAGTATGTCAGATTTTCAGGTGTTCCCCTTAGATTGAAGGGATGCACTTAAGCATCGGTTCTTTCTAGACACAGATAAAGTGACAGATCAACACTCAAACCTGTTCTGGTACATTGTTTCATCGTAATGAACAAACTCAGCAGAGATGCAGAAAAAACTCCAGTGGTTCTTGAAAGCAGCATATTATTAGTTGACCCTGACTATTGCATATCCTGGCAGTAGGCCAACTGCATCTGATGCAGAGCTTTGCCTTTCTGCCACATTCTTTTGTTCCAGTTCCTCCAGCTTCTTCATCAGCAATTCTATGCGAACGTGGACCTCCACAAGCTTTTCCTTCAGCTAGAAAAAGAGAGAAATAAGAGTATTATAACTAGAGAAAAATGTCCTAACACTGGCTCTTTGAGTGATGTGCACCCCACTTCCAGTGGCTAAAGAGCAGCTGACTTTCAAGATGGAAAATTATACTGGGCTTTAATCTCTATGCGTGTACCTAGTACAGGCAAAACTGGCACCCAAAACAGAGGCCTGCGTTACAAAGAGGAGGTAGGTGAATGTGTGCCAGCATAACCCTTTTCAGAGATGTATGGAAATAATCTGCTTAAGGAGACAGTTGCTGGAGCCTTACTACGATCAATCCAATCTTTCCTAGTTAACTCATTACAAGTTTTCACACAGCCAGAGACCTTCTTTGACAATATCTGGACAGACTGTTTAATCATTAGCTTAGGAATACACATGGACAGTCCCTCAAAAATGTCATTTCCAGAGTCTGGGGTTTAAGTTAACACGTCTAAAGCACAAGAGTAAAATCCTGCTGACATTATGTCTCAAAAAGCAAAGACCACATTCTTGCACTCGTTCTAGTCAATAAGGAAACTCTCCACAGTCACATAATTTGTGTTTGCAATGAAGTGCTACCATTTTTTTACTTCAGAAAAACATGTCTCAACTTTAGAAGTCTTGCCTGGATAAGATTTTTGCATTTTAGCCTCACTTTACCTATAAAAACACTCTGATCTTATGGTAAAACACTGGAAGATGACTTTAAGGAAGACAAAACTTAAGAAACGTCACGGGCCCATTTCCATGCTTAGAACAGAAACTAAAAAAAGAAAAAAAGTAAGGAACAAGTAAGCACATAAATACTGGATACACTGGCTGTCTCCTACACACAGTAACTTTATGAGCTATACGACAGACAATTTACTAAGTTAACAACTAAGTCACAGAAAAGAACATCCAATTTAAACACCAAAAAAGCAGGGAGGTTCTAGTGTTGTCTCTGAAACTACAAGTAAATATTGCCATGCTGTTTTAAGCTTACATAGCAATTTGTTAATTTGAAAGGGATTCTAGCACAGTTGTATTTATGGCTATTTTTTAAATTCTTCAACGGTGACATTAATTCTAGGGACAACACAAGTAGTAATACTTAGGCAAAGTCTGTCTAAGCGATTCTTGTTTTTTTTCTTTTCAAAGTGTGGATATAAAAGGATAACGGACTTTTGCCAGAAAATTAGCTAGAACTGGATATGTTTTGCAGATAAGTGGTTCTAGAAAATGTTTTGCATGTCTCACGCATTTAAGTCAGTCACTGTATTTATTATAAGTCAGTATTTTCTCCATCTTATGCACCTAAAAAAAAAGTAATTGTATCAATATTTTTGGACTAACATCCAAAAGTATCAGCATTTTAAAAATATTTTCCATACAAATTAATGTAGAAACCTTACTTCCCGCAGTTGTTCCTTTAAGGTCACAGCAGGAAAATTCACCTTAGAAGCTTCTATTATCATTTGGTTTTTTAAGACATAACTAGAAAACAAAAGGAGAAAGGGAAAAAAACCCAAGAAAAACAGTTAAAAACCCCATGGTTGCATTCATTGTTTAAACAGATTATTTAAGATTTTAAAGCAGATACAAAGTTGTTGCCAGAAGTAGTCAATACATTATGAAAATATTAAAAACATAACAATAGTTTTACTTTGAAATCATAAGATCCTCTCACCACCAGCTATAAGTAATTTACAGTTTCTATAGTCAAGTCCTCAATCTATCACAGAACCACTTTGACACCTAACATTAGCTAAGCGAATCTGGAACTGAAGGAGATTTCAGTATTGCAAACAACTGAATTTAAACCTTGACATTACATGAGGACACCGAAAAAGTGCAAGGCAAATCAAATGGGGTCACGGCAACACAAACAATTTAAACATAGAGGATATTAAAATCCCACACCAATGCGCCCAGTCAAAAGTAAAGCTGCTTTTGTTAGCTGTAGGTTAGTTGTACACCCTGTTGTAATAACTTACAAATTCCCATGAAGCCACTGACCATAAGAATACAGTATACTCACCAGAGGATGCTGTCCTTGAAGAAACAGAAGAAGCCTCGGAGATACGCCAGGTCACTGGAGGCAGAATAAAGAATGAAGCCCACGATCAAGCCACACGACCGACAGGATAATGCATTGTAAGCACTAAAAGGAGAAAGGGAAAAGTATTATTAAACAGAAGCTTCTGAAACCATAGATACTGCATACTTGTCAGAGGACATCAAATCTTCAGTTCTATCAGGACAGCAAAACAAGACATAATAATGCTTTCTCCTTAAAGAAACAATACATACAAAGAGAACGTGAACATAAAGAGTTGAGCATGTTGTCCAAGAAATAATCTCTGTAATAAGTGAAGTTGCAATTAAGGAAGAAAATACACATCTTATTATCACAGAGTGGCTTAGGCTATACTACTCGAACATGATTTAACTGGTGAAACAATGCCTGTACCAGGCCAAAGATGTGAAATTTCCTCCTGATGAAACAGATTATTGCCTCATGCAGAGAGAGGGGAAAAAAAAGGCAAATAAAAACCCAACCAAGTCTTATATTTAAAAAGTTCCCAGCCCTTATAGTTTGTAAAATAGCCTTTGAATATCATTTAAACAAACTACTGTTCTGTAAGTCCTCAGGTGATATTTACATCCTTCCCATCAGACTAACCCGAGTTACCAAACCTGTTGCTAACTGTATGCTTGTGAATAGAGCAGCAGAAGTTACTAATTTTCAATATTAAAAAAAAAAAAATCCCAAAACCCCAAACAGAGATGCTTTAATTTAGGTAACAGACCTTTTAGGGAAGGAGCAGAAGAAAGAGACCTAAAGGCTAGGCTGCCTTTTACTGCATCGCTCAAATGTTCCTCTCCACCAACAAAGGTTAGAGCAGCCTAACTTTTGATTTTGACAAAAATGAAAGCTACATACCTACAAAAGGTTTCTCCATCCGAAATGATGAAGCACGAGTACAAAAAGCACTTCGGAGTTTACCAAGCCCCTAAGAAACCCCAGCGCACAAGTCAGAGGGGCTCCTGGCTCCCAGCTTTGCAGAAGCCTCTTTTTGCCCACGCAATTTACCGTGGCGACTGTTCCCGGCAGGCCCGATGCCAAAAGCAAGGACTAGGTGAGCTACGCACCAACCCAGCAGGGCTCCCTCGAGGCCGATCATGAGCGAATCCTCCCAGGCCACATCGTTTGTGACTTCTGAGGAGGAAGAGAGACCCGCTGAACACCAGACCCCCCGGACCAGCCCCACCCCGGGCGTCCCCGACGGGCCCGAG
>NW_008795128.1:5595262-5595908 GCF_000699145.1 Aptenodytes forsteri
AGCTGCCGGCGCACCGCCAACTTCTCCCGCCCCCCGTTCGAGCGCGGCGCCCGCCTTCCCGGCCTCACAATTGGAGCGCGCTTCGCAGTCTGCGCTGCCATTGGGCAACGCATGCATCAATCGTCATCTCCCGAGACTACTGGGAAACGGGCCGCACCGAGTCATTCCGTTGCCCAATCAAGCAGCAGAGGGCAGGGCTTTCCCTCGCCGGGAGCGCCTATGGCGTTTGAAAAAAAAAGCACACCCGGTGGCCGCGTCGCCATTGGTGGTTTCCGTGCCCTCCCCCCCCAGGCCCGACCCCTTTGCCTCGTCCAGCCAATGGCCTGGCGCGGCGGGCGAGTTCGAACGGCGGGGGCGGGGACAAGGCGCGCCCTGTCAGTTGAGCGCGAGATTCGAAGTGCGGCGGTTGGGGCCGGCGCGCTGCCATGGCGCTCTCCTCGCTCCAGCAGCTGGAGTCGCTGAAGTACGTCGAGCTCCAGCAGTTCGCAAAGGCCGCCGGCCTGAAGGCCAACCTCCGGGTGAGGTGGGGGCAGCTGCCGGGGCTGGGAGGGAGCAGGGCCGTGGACCTGAGCGAGCGGCGGGTGGGGGGAGCTCTGGGTTCTCGCCCGCCCTCCGAAGAGCGGCCCCGGCTCTGGCGCCTCACGCT
>NW_008795128.1:5596021-5612569 GCF_000699145.1 Aptenodytes forsteri
CAGACGCGTCCGGGTCGTTAGTTCCCTTCCGCAGCGCGAGGCGCTGTGTCCGTGCGCCTTCGTGACGGGCACACGCTGGAAGGAAAAGTTGGTTTTGCGGGGCTCCGTTTTTACGGAGGCCTCGAGAAGGGGAGGCGCGGGGCTACCCCGCGGGGTCCGCCCGCAGCTCTGCGAGCGCGTCCCTGCAGTGCTCAGCACCGCGGCGTCGGCAGCCTGCCGCCGGGCCCGCCTATGTCCGCGACGGGTTACCGCGCTGCAACCCCCCGCGATGCGGATAGTTGTAGGGGTTTTTTTTACGACCAGGAATCGGAAGAATATTAACAATAGGGTGCCTTAAGGGACGGGACGGGACTGCGTGTGTTTGTTTATTTGTCGTGGTTAAGAACGAGAAATTTAAGCATGCACCCATCTCTTTTGCCTAGAGCTACAGATTTATGACGGTGGCCTGAACTCTCCTGGTAGGCACTGCCAGTAAATCACTCAGCAGCGGTCAGGCTGCTGCACTACCAGTGGGAGAAGGCATAAAGCCTTAAAAGAAAGAAGATCCACGATTTAGGTGGACAAAGGAACTCATTGTCCTGACAGGACTAAGACTTCTGCTTGGGGTTTTAGTTCTGGGTTATTTTGTTCTTAAACTTCTAGTTCAGATTTGATTTTATGCTGACCTTTCCCATTAGGTATTTAAGAGTCTTTCATACCCTAAAATATCAATGATGTAATTTTGTTGTTGTTATTTTATTGCTATTACTGTTGAATATATGTAAGGGATCAGAAGAATGCTTTGTGTGTAGTATGGGCAAGACAGAAGTTATTGCAGAAACTTGATACAATTTTAATTCATGTTCTGCTAGGCAGTGCTGCTAAAAACAGTCTCATTCGTCCTTGAACAATTAAACTTTCTGGAAAATAGACAGACCGGAAGAAACCTAGTCAAGGAAACTTGTCTTTGTGCCTCTGGAGAATATGCTACATATTTATCTGCGGCCTTAAGCGCTTTCTCTAATTTGACTGACTTGAATGAAGCTCTAGGCATGCCTTATTCCATTGGATTCAGGAAATGTTCTGCTTGTTTCTTGGATCAATTTATAGGACACTAGTTGGGTTTATGCAGTTTTTTGTTTGATGACTTAATGCAATATTTGGTTCATCTTTGTTTTGATTTCTCTCCAGGCAGACAAATTGTTGAAAGCACTGAAGCAACAGTTTCATGGAACAAAACAAGAAAATGAAAATATGGTAATAGATGATAAATCAGCCATTCTTTTTAAGAGAGATGGATCTAACTTTGTAACTAGTAGAGCAGGGCATGTACTGAAGGTTGTTTTTTACCATGATGTGAACTGTAATAAAAATACTTTTTTTCTTAACAGTGCCTTTAGTTTAATGCCATCATGAACTGGTAGAAACAGATGTGCTAATATTAGCTTTGAAGTGGCCTCCTATATGACCCACAGCTGATTTCCTTTCAGCTGCCAAAATTAGCAATGTATTTTTCAACATCTGTACAAAATTCTTCTCTGTGAACACTAACATTTAATTTCCATTGAACAAATCTTAATTTTTGCCTCTTTAGCTCCAGACACTAGTCAGTACCAAATATAAAAATATTTTATTCCTTTTGCACGCCTAGATGAAAGGTACTAGATACTCATCAGAAAGCATTTTGCACCTACTACAATTTACTTACACTGACACTGTAATGAAAGTGACACAATTGTGACATTTCCTTTATTCATCTCTTAACATATTGTTTTCTTAACTTTTCTTTAAAGTTTTTCCTTCTGTAAGCTGAATTATTTTGTTGGGTATGGTGATGTTTTTTATGTTTCTGATAGAAAGTAAATTGGGATCTGCTTTTTCTAAAATACGTCTCCCTTTAAGTGCTTCCTTTAAAATCTTCTTTAAAGGTTTGAGGAACTAGTGTAAACCTTGTCAGCTTATTTTTAATTTTAACAAGCATGGAAGAGGCTCTGATTTTTTTCGTGAAGAGTATTCCACAGAAGCATACAGATCTGGGAGAGTCACAGCACCATGCAAGTCAGATTTCAAAGATAAAGTATTAGTTTCTTATAATCTTATTAAAATGCTATATAATAAAACAACTGTAGGACTTCTTTTTAAAGTCTTCAAACAATGAGCTTTGATGTTTAGGGAAATCTCGATATTGCCAATTTCTTGATTACTATGCTACTAAATGGCATGCTACTGTTTTTCCTCTGTGTGAAATACTTTTTCCAGTAATAAAATTGAAACTGTCTCTTTGGAGTATCTAATTTATGTTTGTGTCGGATATGTTCCACATTATAGTATGTTTCTGCTACAGGACTCTGAAAAAAGTGCATCTGCTTCCATTGAATTGGATGAACTGAGCAATCAGGAGGAAATTATGCCTGATTCAGTGTGTTTTATTACAAAAAGACGTGGTAAAGAAAAGAAAACAAACAGAAAAAAGAGGAACTCCAATGAGGAAACTAATACCAGTGAAGAAAATGCAGGGCTTTCTGCTGAGAAAGAGGTGATTTGCATTGCTTGGCTTTGTGTGTTGGCCACCCCCCTTCCCCCTTCCCCAAGCATAATTTAAACACACTCCTCTCAGTGGGTTCTTTATTCATGGGTTGTATGACTGAGGGAGGGGAAGTTTCAAGGTGAGATGGGGGTAGAATTATTTTTCTCTAGAATTACATGTAAGTAGTGAGTGAACTAAGAACTGTGTGAAAGACTTTTACTGATTTAGAGTTAGAGGAGGGAAATGAGAAGATGATGAGCATTAACGTGTTAGTGTTAGATAGAGAATTGTACAGTAACCAAAGCTACAATAGTAAAAAGTAACAGCCATTGAATTTATTTTTACTTGCAAATAATTAACTTTTGTCAATAAAGGCAACTTTATACTTAAATGTTAGAGCTGTGCTTTCTAATATAGATCTGTTTGTGAAATAACAGGGTAAGTACTTCATAGGTTAATTCAGGTTGGATTTCAGAAAGTGTCTTGCTCGATCTCCTGATCAAAGCAGGGTCAACTATGAGGTTAGACCACAATGCTTAAGGCTTTATCTAATCTGACATTGAAAACCTCTAAGATGGAGGCTATGCAACCTCTCTGGGCAACCTGTTCCACTGACTGACTGTTCTCGGAACAACAGCCTTTCTTTATATTCAGTCGGAACAAACTGTTTAAATGAAGTATGTTTAAACTGCAGGAGCATTCTGAAATGAAAGAAAATGAAGTGCCTCAGGCTGAGCAAGAAAAGGGGCAGACAGTATTCCAAAACAAGGAACAAGTGACTAAAAAGAGAGCTATTGAGAATCCAGGGATGGGTACTGGTCAGAAAGAACAACCAGAGAAGACTTCTACTAAAAGTAATGGAGATGAATGTAAGTAGAAAATCCCAAAAAAGTAAGTTTAGTAATTTGTACTACTTAAAATGCATTTTTTAGTTATTTTATTGTGTCTACAAAGATTTTTGTGGCATGTCTGGTGATCAGTACCTTATTTGGGGATAATGGAAAAAATCTGTCTAGTTTGAGTTTGTGTACTTGTTTGTTTAACATACCGTAACACGAATCCACAAATTCTGTAGTGTAGGAATTCTGCTGGCTTTGACTTCAGAACTCTGGACCTGATGTTTTTAGTGAAGGAGTTCTTGAAGGTCTGAGTGTATTTGAGTCTTGCACCTCATTTAGTATCAGTGCCTTTTGGAATACCTCTGAGATGCTACTCGTCTCCCTTAAAAAGTGGCAAGAAAGGGAGAGCTTCCTTCCTCATGCTTCGCTTTTCTTTTACTACAGATGAACAGGTTTTGTCACTTTCTTCCCAGGAGTAAAATTAGTAGAAAAGGACTTACAGACAGAATCCTTTATAATTTGTTTAAACAGCCTAACAATATCTGAATGTATTACAGTGGATCATTTTTCTCTCTGGTGGCTTTTTTAGACCTTTAAACATGATGCC
Source organism: Aptenodytes forsteri (assembly GCF_000699145.1). Lineage (NCBI taxonomy): Eukaryota > Metazoa > Chordata > Aves > Sphenisciformes > Spheniscidae > Aptenodytes > Aptenodytes forsteri. Next base: position 5,599,974 of record NW_008795128.1, read on the forward strand.
GCTGAAAATATGAATTCATTTCTCCCCTATTCCTTCGTGAATGCAGCTCACATGAAGAAATGAGTTTGTCTGCCCAATCTGATAATTTATTGATACTGTGGGTCTGTCAAATAAGATACATACCATTATTTGCTCCTGTTAGACTAAGTGTATGTAGTCCTCGAGCTGTATTATGGATATTCTTGCTGTTCAGTAGAATTTACAGGGACATTCTTATCGGAGGCCATCTATAATTTTGAAAGTAACTTAGAAAATGGGGATTTTCAATGAAGGTTCTTTTAAAAGCAGAAGCAATAGAATATGTAGAGGATGCTTTGGTTGAGGCAGCATTCATTCTGACAGTTGGCACAGTACTCATCTCCTCCTATAACTGTAATTGTGAGTATCTGGCTGCTTTCTGGTTTTTTGTTTTGTTTTTCTTTTTATCAGTAATTTCAGACAGTAAGAGCTGTGTGACAGAAAAATGCTATGTCTACATTTAGTGTTGAAAAGTTGATTTTTTATTTTTTTTTTTCCAACAGCCCTCCATTATTTACTTCCAGTGAGGATTTCTTTCAATATGTTGAGGTCATCCAAGTTTACTTTAAAGGGGATGTGAATTAATAGAAAAGCAAATGTTTGCTTTCGATATGCAAATATTGAACTCTATGTGAAATCTTTACCTGATTTTTTTTTTCTTAATAAAATAAAATTGATCGCTAAAATGTGAACATGAGCTTAATACTATACCTGAGAGCAGAGATGATAAAAAGAACTTAGACCCTGTGTATGTATGTAAGGCAGTAGTAGAAAAGCTGTCCAAAAGGTATTTCTTCTTTTATCAACATTTAAAAAACACTAGCTTATTAAACAGATCAAGACCTGTGAATTTAAAGTTGTTTTTGCTTACCATAAGCATAGTTCTTTTGTTAACTTCCCCTGTAAAATACTTTACTGTTGAAAGAAAATAACCCAGTATGACTGTAAGATTCACGCTGGGCTTGTAGTTTGTCAAGATGCTGTTACTGACATCCCATTTAAAGGGCTTTTGAGAGACTTAGGACATGTCTATTCCAGCTGATGTTTTTATTTCTCAAAACCTAAGCCCACTTGGAAGAGATAAGGTGTGTTTTGGAACAAATACTTTTTAAAAGGTTGTGTTGACGTTAAAATATTTTCCAGTAGTTCTAACAATTTTTTCTAATCTTACTGTACCAGGTGATGCTCGTCATGCAGGAGGGAAGATCCCTTTATATGCAGGCCGTGCATCTAGGTCTGGGAAAACAGGAATGAAAGCTACTACACCAAGTAAGATAACCTACCATCTAGATGTATTGTCTGTGTGTGAACGGAGACTTGACTTACAGCTTTTTATAACCCAAATTTCCATTTCTGCTTGAAGAAGAGAACATCTTCTCTTTAAAAAGCAAGCAAACAAAAAAGTTCCCAAAGGTTACATTTTAAGGTATATCTTCTAACTTGTAAATTCATAGTAGTAAATGACTCACATGTATGTTATAAAACTGGTTTATCAAACACTTTGATATCTTTTGTATATAATACTTGCATTTATGATTTTCAAAACAACGAAGAGCAGGAAGACGTGCTATTACTCCTGCTTGTTTAGTTTTAACTTTATAAATACTACTGTTGTGCCGTATTACTACGTTTTAGCTTATTTTCATCACTTTGTAAAATACATTTATTCATTTAAAATATGGAAGTATTTATTTTTTTCTTTAACTGCAGAATTTGGGGGTTGGACTAGGTGATCTTTTAAAGGTCCCTTCCAACCAAACCATTCTATGATTTTACAATTCTGCAGAGCATGCACCAGGTGACTGGCTATGTAGCTGGTGAAGTAGATTCTATTTCATACTGTTTGGTTACCTGTGTATGCACAGCCTTTAACTAGAGGGATAAGTCTTTTTTTTTTTTGAGGCCATAACGATAGGTGTTGCAAGATTCTTCTATTAAGCTCCTAAGGAAGTTGACTACTTATCAGATATGTGACTCTTGTTATTTTTTTTGGAACTTCTTAAGACTTTAAAAAGTTGCATGAGGCTCACTTCAAGAAAATGGAATCTATTGCTGACTACATTGAGAGGAAAAAAAAAGTGATTGAGAACTGCAGCAGTTCTCTCAACGAAGTCAAGGTAAGCGATAACACAGGAAGATATCCATTGTTCCCGTATTCGTTTATCTCCAGTCTCTTTAGAGCAGTAAGTGGCTGGTCGTGTGTACATGCAGTGGAATGTTACGATCAGTGAAATTTAACTGCAGTCCTATATAACTAGTTATATATAGTTATTTGTATGTAACTTGTATAGTTATTTAAGTTTTTACATATTAACTATTTATAGCCACACACTGTTATAGGAACCAACAAATAACTTGTCAGTTTTGAGTAAAAATAAGTATGTCACAATTACTTTTATGAAGGATCTCCTGGAGCCTTTGCTTACAACTGTTTGAATTGCTGCAGAACTTAACCAAGGGGATGGGTTATCCTTCAAAAAGTAGGAATTAAATATTAAGTTCCTCTTTTGTGCCTTAAAGAACCATTGTCCAATGACTGCATATGACTGTCCTTTAAAATATATGCGATGTATGTTGTTCTCGGTGGCCCCGATCCTCAGTTTTTTGTATTTCATGCTTGCGTGGGTGAAAGCTGCTAATAGGGCCTCTTTCAGAGTGTGGCAGACCTTAGAAAAGTGACAGTAATGTGTCAATGAATATATGAATGAATAAGTCAATGGACGTGTCAAAACAGTAACACTGAAACTCCTGAACACTACATGTCTCTCTTCTATGGCATACAGTGTATCAATGTACACTTAAGACAAATTACTTTTGGCAGGTGCTGGCCAAAAAATCGAGTCACTTAAGAGCATCAGAAAAAGGCACTCCACGTAACAATTCTAAGGTATGTGTTTTCAGATCAGCATAATAATGATAAAACTACTGATGTTTAAAATACGTTTTTAAAGGGAAAAAAAGAGGAAAACTGAAGAGACTGCATGCTTCTAATTCACTGTGTATTTTCCCTTCCTCTTAGTGGCTTTTCTGATAAATTTTTATTAGAGTGTGCTAACTCATGATTTGCTTTTCCCTAGAAACAAACCAGTGGCAAAACATTTTTATTCAGCCCAAATCCAGAAAGAGGCAGATTCTCCGCCACCTGCACTCCTAGTAACCTCCGGCGCTCACCACGCAGTTCTCTGAATGCTGCCAATCGGAGTATTTTATCTAGGAAATCTTCATTTAATCCTTCTGTCCTTTCAACAACCAAAATGAATGTCAGGTAAAAAGAACAAACCAAAACGACTGGTGAGCAATTTAGTATGATACACATGAAATAATGAACACTGACTGTGATTATTATCTACATTATTCCTATTCCAAACATGAATGACATGAGACTTCTTGTGATTACTAACTTTCAGCCTAGCTTTATGGCTGGTTTAAGCCTTACTGTGCTACTACTACCTTGATTCTTCACTTTCATGTCTGATGGTAGAGGAGTCTTGCCTCTCTTTCAGCTTTCATTTTGCTAAGCCAGCCAAGCCAAATTATTTTTCTTCTCTTACTGTGTTAGGTTTTCCATTTTGTCAGGTAACCGAATAGTCTCTGTTATATCTGAATTAATTTATCTTTGAGATTACTTAACCAGAACTGTATGTGGTATTCCAGGTGAGTCTCGCAATGGACTCATCATTTGGGGGTGGTTTTGGGTACTCTCTTTTCCTTTTCTCTCCCCTTCCCCTTCCATGTCAGAGCAGAGGCTCATCTTGTGATTGACTACTATAAGCGCGTTGTTTCTAGCAGTTGGGAACCAAGTTGACACCAGAAAGTCATGATGAATTGCTAAATGAATGAGCTCATAATCAAGGCTGTTAAACCTCATCTCACTTCCTTTTAAAACAGCACACGCCCTTCATTATTCCTACACAGTAATCTAATGCTCTATTGTGTTAATATTTCCTGAACTTTTGTTAAATTTTTTTAGCTTATTACTAATTTTTCTAAAGTCTTGAACAAAAAACCTTTTAAAAGAAGGAATCAAAAGGACGGTCCATGTGGTACTCCATTGATAAATGCCCTTTTGCCCAGTTTTCTTTTCAGTGAAAGTCCTTGTCTCTACTATTTCTTTGTCGGTTTCTAACTATTGTAGTAATTCCAACTTTATTCAGTTTACTTAACTTTCCATAGTGACTGAAGTTCAGATTTAGACATTCTATAATTTACCCATATCCTTTTCCCCCAGCTGACAATATCTGGTTAATCTCAGGTCTCAGTTGTGTTACTTTCTATTTTTCTGATAACCTTCACTTCTCAACGTTTGCATGCCAAGGTTATAGCTGCTGGGACTTTTTTGTCCCGGAATAAAGTGTGTGTGTGTGTGGGGGGGGGGGGGGGGTTATTAAGTCAGATAGTGCGACTTCTAATATTGACAAGTCCTAATAAATAATTATGGGATTTGTAGTTTTTGCATGCGGTTCTTTTGCTATTCAAAGGTCAAGATTACAGATTCCTTGTAAAATCAAGCTCATAAACTTACTGGCCTTGTTTCTACTTTGAACGTGCTATCTTTGATTTCAATAGCTAACAACAAATGAAAACAATATTCATTCTGCCTCTGGTTGGATGATCTTTATTGTCTTTACTGCAGCTCTACTTGATTCTTAGCAATACGTAAACCAAAACAACACGTCTAGAACTCGCTTCCATTCCATTTGTCCAGAGATGTGCTGAGGTGGATCTTGCAAGCTGCACTTCATAAACTTTCTAGCCCTCAAAACATAGCGTTCTTCAACATTTACTCACTTACTCACTGTCTTTCCATATCTTGCAGGCTGTCAGCTTATTCTCAGTACCTTTTTGATAAGGCTTCATGCAAGATTTTGAATTTTCTTTCATATGTTTATATATATGTACACATATACATATGTATACACACACATATACGTTAAAAAATGTGTGTGTATATACACACATACATACAGCACATGTGTGTGTCTTGGTATGCAGGTAACTTGCGTGTTTTGACTAAAATTTCCAGCTTTGTCCTCTTGTAGATCTTTGAGTTCTGTTAGTTAATTTTCTTTTAGTTTTTCTTAATTTGAATCTTCATATTAACAATATTTATATATAATGTTCAGAATGTTTTACTACAGAATCCACATCTAAAGTAAATCATATCTGTTGGTGAAGAAATCTACTAGCTTATTACATCCAAATAGATTTGCTCTCCAAAATAACAAGAAAGTCAGTTCTTTGCAATTCCTAATATTACTTACTGCTATTGATGATGGCTCATAACTTGAAAACTGTCAGCAAAGGTATTTTTAGTGCAGTTTATGCATAAGCTGTGAACATCTTATACACAGTAAAGCTTTCTACCTGTAAGAAAGGTAGAATGCAGAACCTTCTGTATTCTGTCACGTTGCTTACATTCCTTGTAGATGACTAATTTTATCTTCATATTTCTAACAATTTTCAGGTTCTCGGAAGCCACAAAAGATAATGAGCATAAACGCTCTCTTACCAAGACTCCATCTAGAATGTCTCCATACTTGGAGATCTGCACACCTGATAGCCAAAAGAGCTGCAAAGTAATAAGTCGGCAAAACAGCAAGGGAAATGCAAGAAATAATGATCTCAGTGAATCAAAGGGTAAAGTGGATGGTAATTATTTGGCTTTTTCAGATCATGACCTTTGTCTCATTGAATTGTTATATAAATTTTTTTATAACCTCATGTCATATAGACCCAGGTTTTAATTTCATTCTCTAATTTATGACTGATTCTTTAGAAACTGCAGTAGTTTCTTTGTTTCCTTTGGTTTCCAGTGTTTTGACTAAAATGGTTAGGTGCTAAGACTTAAACACAGGTACCTAGCTACCTACAGAAAAGCCTAATATAGGATGTAGGGGATAGAAATCGTTCTAGACCTTTAGGGACTACATAGCAAAAGATTCATATAACAGGTACAGGGAGATGTTATCTGTGGCGAGAGGAGTTCCCGATGCCTTCTCAGAGGTCTCATTCTCCTTGCGGGATTGGCATGCACCAGGCTTCTAGCTGTGTTTTAGGACAACCTGTTATTAGCCTCAGCAACCCTGATTAACTCAGGAACTAAAGCTCTGTATGAAAAAGCAGAAGTCTTCTGATTACTAACGATCTCTGCACCAGCACAGCTCTGCTATCTAACAGTTGGTGCCCTAACATGGCAGGTACATTACCACAGGTCAAGAACCCAGAGCTGCCTGTCTTGCTGTGTGACAATACTGATTGGTTATTTTTTAGGGGGAAAGAAAAGTTCCACTGCTGATCAGAAGCTGGTGTGTTCCGGAAGAATGCTTCTGTCTTTAATATGAAAATCCATTTGGTTCCAAATAAGCATAGAGACTAGGGAACACAATTTGCTCTGAAGGACTAGAAAAATACATGGAGCTATATATGCTACTGCATAGCATAATCAGAGCAAAAGGGCTAATGCTCTACAACCCTTGCTCTCTCCAGACCTGAAAGCTCCCTATTTCTAGTGCAATTCTGTCTTTAGAGGCAGCAGATGGTAGCATTTAACGGCTCTTTGGTCTTGATAGTGGTAAGGTGGTCTTCACAGGCACTCTCCAACTTGCTGTGTACAGTGGTTCTTGCTACTATAATTAAGTGTGATATCTTGATGCCTTTTGTAGTTATCACTCCCTTCAAGTTTGCAGCTCACTCTGCAGAACCCACAAGCACAAAGAAGACATTTGATCTCAAAGCAAGTCTCTCAAGGCCGCTTCGGTATCAGCCACATAAAGGTACCGTGATCCTGTGCAGTGTTGGTCATAGCCCTTGTACTCAGCTCTCATAAAGTAAGGCATTGATACAAACCATGATACAGCAACGTTTTCAGTCTCTTTTCCTGTCCCTTTCCCTTCCTCTCTGGATTCCCACACAGTTTGTGGACTGATGTTAAATTTCTACCTAATATGTGCTTTAAGAGCCTCCCTACTGAAGAATAAGTCTTTATGACCAAAAGCCCATAAACATCCTTGTATTCCACTGAATAGATGAATGTACAGGCAATATGAGATACTCCTTTACCAAATGAGGCTTATTTTTATTTCATTTTTTTAAAAAGTGCACTGTTGTGTGAGAAGCTGAATTTTGTGTGGTGAGTGTTACTTTTAAGTACAATCACCTGTTACTACTTAGAGAAAAACTATTTGTAGGGGAATGGGCTGGTGAAACTGATAATACAGCTGAAGAGACATTTCATCTTGAAGTCAACCAGCAACAAAAACAGGCTAGCTAGTATAAAAATTCACGGTTAGATGTTAAGCACACAATTACTAAACTAGTAATTCAGTAGTCTGTCTTTTTGCCCCTAAATTGTAGGACGACTAAAACCTTGGGGAGAATTTAAAGAAAATACTGTCCTAAATAAGTCTGTTGGTAGCAACATCTCTTCACATAAGAAAGATTACAAACAGCCGCATCTCCAGACAAGGTTAGTACACCGTTCACTTTTTATGAGTAGTGTTATTTAAAATAATATGACGACTCATTTGTCTTTTTAGGATTTAAATATGCAGTTCAGGAAAGAATACTTCTATATTAAAGCAATTTTTGCCTCCAACTTCTGTCTCCAGCAGAAGTATTTGCCTGAATGTTTGGATTCAGTCCAAAACGGAACTGTTCTCTCTGCCCATGGCAAATGCAGCACGCTGGTTAAATAGATGTTAAGCCTTGGCCAGCTTCAGATTCTTTTGGTTGCTTGTCTCTCTACCTTTGATATTACTTGACATGGCCTGTCTCTCTTTTTCCCCTTCAGGGAAGAAAGGCGTGAGAAACATGAGCAAGAGAGAAAAAAGAAAAAGGCTCAGGCTCTCGGAAACCGCAGAGGACTATCTGTGGGTTAGGAGGAATAAGAAGTCTCTAAGAAATCACTGTAAATACCGTTCCTGTCATGTAAATATTTGTGCTGTCTGTGTATGGTTCGGGTTGCTATTGGCTAGTGGAATCCAGAGAGCGTTGAATGAGACCTTAAAATGCATCTGAGCTTAATGTTTTAGTGATCAACTTCTCCAACAAGATGAGAGCTCTAAACTTGTAGGAGCTTAGAACTCTCTCTAGTTGCTTAATAATGTTTTCCTTTAACTAAAAGATGTTAAAGGAGAAAACGTAAGCAGAAGAAAGATGCTCAAGAAGCCTCCTTGCAACTTAGGACAGACTTCTCCACCAGAATGCATTTGTTACCCACTGGAACGCACACTTGGAAAGCAAGCTTCAAAATGCTCCACTGGTAAATCACAGGAGTTGGAGGTGTCTGCTTGCCCTGCTCTCCAAATCAATCCTTAATTTCTACAACTGTTACAGTAATTATTCAGCATTTCTAATTGCATGCCTATGACATAGTAGGGAAAGAAGAAAAAATATGCAAGCTCTCTGGAAAACTAAAAGCTTACAGCATAACATAACTGTAAAACACAGTATTTTAAAAAAGTCACAACTGAAAAGTGGCTTTACAGATTACCAACTGGATGCTTTGAACAGTTAAGGTTGTTCTGTTCCTTTCCATGGTAAAAAGCAGACGTTAACAAAATTCTTCTGCTTTTCATCTCTATGATGCTTAGAAGAGGTTATAGTAGTGTTGAGGCACATTCAATACCTTAGATTTAAAAACTGTTGTTATTGTTACTTTTAAAAATACATAGAAAAGCTGTCTGGATTTATTATGGATGGAACTGGAAAGGTAACTTAGCAGTTGTCATCTCAGCTAGAATTTTGAGCAAATAATTGTTTCAGTGAATTTAGTGTCCTAAAAATATATGCTGAAATGTCAAGAACAATCAATTTTTTTAATATAAACTCAAGGGGGGGAAATAAATATTTTGTATATATCCTGTTTATCACTGATTATATCTAGTGTACTATGTATAACTACCTCCTTAGTGTAGCACTAGTTTTGTTCACACTTGTATTTACTACTTGGTGTCTTTTTTTGTGACAAGTTTTCCTTACCGATTAGCCTGCCTACCACTTTATAAAAGCACATTTGTTCTGGTATCTTTAGAAGTGATAACCATCACTCCTCTTTTGCTCTTAAGCTATTGAATTCCATGCAAGAGGAAAATGGTAGTACAAGACACTGCTTCAGCTTGCTTTATTGTCACCTCTTCCATATAAAATATAGGTACGTTTAATATTGGTAAAGTACACTTAAACAAGGTCACCGTGGAGGTGGTCAGTGCTTTGATTAGACTGGGTTTGTGACAGCTGAAAGGAAACCATTCAGCACTTGTTCTTTAAAGTGTTTCTTAAATTACTGAAAAACAGACTTCTCAGAAAAAGGGAGGTAGTGAGCTTCTGTGCCGCCAGCTGAGGCTGTGACTTCGTACCATACAGACAAGTTAAGCTAATTGCACACATCAGCAAGGTGTGATCCCATCTCCCCTGTAATGGTGCTAATCGAGCTGAGTGCCTCCTCAGGGAACAGACAGTGATGGGGGGTTTCCCCCCAGCCCAACCCTGGAGCGCTACTTCTGTTCAGCAGCCTTAGCCCTATAAAGCGGTAGGACTCATCAACAAAAAGCCAAGCCCACTGCACAGCTACTGTTTCAATCTTGGCAGTGGCAGCTTTTTTTTTTTTTTAAGTTATTCAAAGGGGCCAAAGCTAAAGACTGAAATACGTCTGCCTTTTCCACTTTGGGTGCTGCTCTTTGTAAATTTCAGCAGCTGAGTCACACTTAAGCACCATTCCTCAGGGTATTAATTCTCATCATACTTTTTCCAGTTTAAAACTAGTGGATATCAGCGTTTTACAATTGTCTACAAACCATATAAGGTAGAAAATAAAATTGTTGTACAAAAAAAACCTACACCAAGCTCATGAAATACTTTTATTTCTGTAAAGCTCAGGACAGAAGCCAAAACTTACCCAGTCAACAGTTACTACTTTGTAAGAACGCATCACAACTCTCCTGAGGCTATGTTCCGCTCCATGTATGTACAGTCTCTCCAGGATTCTGTATTTGGCAGCTTGAAGATGCCAACGGTGTCACTCGAGTCGGATTACTACAGTCAACACTTCATGCACTTATCTCTTTAATGTTTACATAGACTCTTCAAGTTGTTTTAAGCCACACGTTAAGAAGTGTTTTATAAAAATGAACCAAGCATCTGAAGAATGTCCCAAAGACACCAGCCCAACTTAGACTCGAGGATTCTTTTCATATGTTTCATAGGCAAATTCTTCTGTATGAGCTCTATCGTTTAGCAGGCCAATAAAATCAATCTCCAGCTGGAACGGACCATCTACTTTATCTCCGATCGTGAATCCAAGGGTACTAATCTAATTAAAAGATACATACATTAGAACAGTATGTATAATGTTACAATCAAACACAATTGTATCTACCGCTTCCATATTTCACAAACAATTCATGGCCATCTGCTGCAAACGGTGGTATTTGTTCAAAGGGCATCATTATTTCTTCAGGCTTGAACACTTCATTACCACATTTTCAATACAGGCCCCAGTGGGAAACGACTTCACGTTTGCCTCCCTACCACTGCGTTGAGCCCTTTATTAGAAGTGGCCCGAGCCTAAAGCAACACTGCAATTTTTGTCCTTCAAGGTTTGTGTATGGCCAGTTTCATCATGATTGGGCGTACAAGCACATTTTCATAAAGTCTGTTACAGTTCTTATGTGAGCAGGAAACAAACAGAATGTGATTAAGGAGGGAAGGGAACTTCCATTCTAGATCAAGTCACGCACCTGGTATAGTGTGAAAGTGCACCAAAACAGACATTTTAAAGATGCTTGAAACTTTGTTACTGAGTTTTATATTAAGGCAAGGTTCTTAGCCAGTGTTTCCCAATTAGAATAATGGTCTTAAATGTAAGCACGTTCCTCGTCCCTTTCCCTTAATGTTCTCCACTATTCCATTTTTTTAAAAAATAATTTTTATTCTAACTAACAAATTCCATAAAAATCTGTGTGGCTCAGGCATGTTTCCTATTGGCCTGTGGCTTGCCTGAAAGCTCTCTCAGCTCCTACACGCCACCAACCACCTTTCAGAGACTCCGGTGCCTGCAGTTCTCAAACGAGCTGGGCCACCTGTTCAGCTCTAGCTGCCCCCAAGCCCTGCTACAGGCGCAGGTCTGAGCTGTGCCCATGATTTTAAGGACTGCTGTACACGCAGGAAAATAATGCCTAGGATGTGTCAGATGAAGTTGAGTAATTGCGGGCTGAGGCTAAATATATATCGCAAGTGTATGCTAAATAAATGATAGAACAAAGCTAAAGAAATTAAATACATTGACGTTCCTCTCAGATGGTTCTGATGTTTTAAATGCTGTCCCTTCCCCAGAAGCAAGGTCTACAATCAGCCCCTTGGCTTGTGGAGCCTGGAGAGTTTTTAAAGCTCCATCTTTCTGGTTCATATTGTTATAGATGACTACGGGAGTCGCCTAAACTCCGCGCTCTGAAGAATTTATTCCTTTGCAAGCCCTAGATACATTGGCTATTTCCTGCCTTTTTATTCCTGTTTAACAACACCTTTCCTGGTTCCTGGGAAAATGTAGAGTAGTACCATGAGGGACCAAGACATTTTATCAAGATTTCTTTAATTACCTTCACACTGCCTCCCCTATTTTTAGGTTTCTTAAAAATAAGTTTGTAAAATTACACTTCATATTATATGCAAGCGCATCGTTTTACTGTGAAATACTAAGCATAAGATAACAAGGAATGAAAATTAAGTGGAGGACGCTTAGATCAAGTATCCTTTTGTCCCTTTAACTCCTGGTAAATATTTTTAAACACCCCATATATAACTTTATGTTTTCATTTACCATTTTGAATGACTGTATATTCCAAATCCTGATAAATTCTTCAGTGTCTGTATTTAAACACAGGCCTTTTATAACAACTTTCTTCCATGAAGCATATTTTTCCTTGCAGTTGATCCACCTTCTTCATATCATTCATACTTGCTTTCTACAGCCTCAACTTCTTCTGTTTTAAACCAGATTGTTTTCGTGATGCCAATCACTGACTTGCCCTCAAATGTTTCCTAATATTTTTTTTTTCATTAAGGCAATTAGGAACTGAATGCAACATTCCAGGTGACTAACACTGATTCAAGCAATGGGCCTTTTATTTTCTCCCCATATATATTTCTAACATTGTTTGTTTTCCTTTTGGTAGTCACTGGGTATTAAGCTGCCCTCAATCACATACAGGAGGGTCACTGAAATTTAAAAGGAAAAAAAAAAAAAAGATGATACAGAAACAATTTTTTCCAACATGTCTCCTCCCGTGAATCAGTGAATTAGTCTACCTATCTGAAGAAACAAAATAAAAAATACTCAACACGTTTACTTAATACTTAGACTAGTGTCCTGGTTTTGGCTGGGATAGAGTTAATTTCCTTCCTAGTAGCTGGTACAGTGCTGTGTGTTGGATTTAGGATGAGAACAAAGTTGATAACGCACCCATGTTTTAGTTGTTGCTAGGTAATGCTTACACTAGCCAAGGACTTTTCAGCTTCCCATGCTCTACCGACTGAGAAGGCTGGAGGTGCACAAGAAGCTGGGAGGGGGCACAGCCAAACTG
>NW_008795128.1:5612611-5619002 GCF_000699145.1 Aptenodytes forsteri
TTTGTATATTCTTTTATCATTATTATTATTATTACTATTATTATTATTTTCCCTTCCTTTTCTGTCCTATTAAACTGTCTTTATCCTAACCCATTAATTTTTTTTTTTTTTCCCCTGATTCTCTCTCCCATCCCACTGTGGGGGGGAAGTGAGCGAACGGCTGTGTGGTGTTTAGCTGCCTGCCGGGTTAAACCACAACAACTAGAAAGCCTGAAAAAACCTAAAAAAGAGCCTATAAATGCATCAGTTTACTGCTCACCATCAAGATCACTGATACAGCGTATCCTCAAATAAAATCTCACAATATGATATCCCTTACAGTCTTCTGTCAGGAAGGAAGTTTCCAATACTTACTTTCATTATTTTTGACAGTACTGTGCCAACTGGCACTTTAGATTTTAGTCACTTTGATCATTCCTCAAAAGAAAAAAAAATTTTTTTTTTTTTTTTGAAAAGCCAAGTAAGTTGAGTTGTTTCTTGGTTATCTAGATCTCTTAAAAATATTTTTGGAGCTACTCTGAAGTAAACTGACACTGCTGTCACAAAGTAGGATAATTTAAATGCAAAGGCAAGCACACAAGAGTAAGTACCTTATAACCAGAAGAGGCCCTTCAATTTCAAATTCACAAACATTAAAGGATTTGTAAACTATCTATATCATGACAATATAATCTTAAAGGACATTTCAGACAGATAAAGCCTATAGAAAACTTGCCTTGTCTAACCAGATAGGATGCTGGTCATCCTGAACTCTTCCCCGACTGGAGAGAAAGAATTTGGAGAACGGAATCTGACAGAAACAAAACCAAACCAAACCAGGCTTTAGTGTCACCAGTACGTAGAGTGAAAACTTAAGAAATAAAAAGCCTGCCTTAGTAAATGAAACAATACTCTGCTACATCTGGTACCAGCGCTAGTTGGGTACATAGAACCGGCACAGAGAAATGGGCCACATTAACCCTTTCATTAACCACTCGCAGCCAGCTCCAGCCCCACGCTGTTCTGTGGTGGCCGTTTGTAGCCGTTGTGCAGGATTGTTACCCTGTTAGGACACAACGAGAGGCTGCAGCGCAGAAGGTGACTGTTTACATCTAGAATATCTCCTTCATCTCTTAACATGCCAGCATAAAATAGAAATTATTGAAAAATCCAGCATGCATGTATATCGACAGCTCATCTGTACCCAAGCTGTGTATTTCATAGTGCAAACTTCATACTGAGACATCAGTACTCTAGCAAAGCAGTTCAGAATAACGTAAAAATTACTTTGAATGCAGTGGGAGCAAGAAAGAGGAGGGTCTGTGATAAAAGATAGGAAACAGGCATGCTGGCTGGCGTGGGTGGGAGGAAAACATGCAAGCCAGCAATGACACACTGATTTTCATCCTCCTGACTCCTCATCTGCGAAACAGTGGGCTGTTCTCATATGGCGGGACAACAGTATTATGAAGCACTGAACGCCAGTTCATAAGGATGTGCAAACCTCCTTAACGTTGTCATCAGCAAATTACAAAAGTTCCCCAAGTTTCACCAGAAAAGAGCCGAAACTCCCACTTCTTACAAATATTATTTTGTGTCACAGATTCAAAAGCCGTAAATGACAAACCACGCCTTTGAGTCTCTGACTGACTCCAGCGAGTCAGCGGGTTAAGCAAATCCTGTCGCAGGGTACAAATCCTACACCAACCTACGTCCATTTGTATTACAGACAAAATGGTTATCACAGAGAATATTCTGGCAACACCTGCTAAGCTTCAATTGCTGTATCTATTCTCTTACTCCAGTAATAGCTAACAGCAGACGTTTAGGTGAACGTATGGTGGATCAAATCTTTAATACAATTGACACAGTGTGCCCTCCCACAATCCAGTGATTTACAATTTTGGGAGCTCCCAAGCCAAACGCACGTGCCCGTTGTATAAGGATACATAACAGAAACATAGTGGAATGGACAGCAATAGCAACAAACTGTGACTGTTGAATTCCCCTTCCACAGAGCTACGGCCAGGACCCCAAGACAGTCTCGTTAGTTTGAAAGACGCGTTAGTTCACCTTTATTTCCTCCCAGTATGGGCCTCCTCGGGTGAACATGAAGTAGTTGTAGAGGTCATCCTTTTGATGAGAGAAGTAAGGGTCTGTATAAATGTTTACCATCCAAGGTCTGCCATCGCCACGGACACGTAAATACAGACTGTTGAAGTTTGACCAGTCATAATACTTCTTCCTAGCAAAAGATCCCTACAAATTATTAATAAATAGAATTATTCCTCCTTAATAAAGGGAAACTTCCATTATGAAGAACAGAGCACTATTGCTTTCATCACTGCCCTCATTATTATGTCAAACAATATCTACTGTGACATAGTGAAAACTGGGTTACTCTTTCATCATACTAGCTGCTGATCTCACTGAATTTCCTTCAGCACTGTATTAGAGCCCACAAATTGCAGTATCACCACTCTGAGGACTCATGTTTTAATTATAAACCACAATCTTGTAACTATCAGAAATCAGAAATCCTTCCTAGGACCAAATCCCCTACCAGGCAAGTACACCAACGCTATGGTGATAGATCAGTAGTTATGTAGTTCCTTAAGTTTAATGTAGTTCATTAAGTTTAATATTCTGTGGTCAGTACTAGATTATTCAGAGGCGATTACAAGAAACTGAAGTGGGATAATTTATCCCCTGTGATAACTTCCCCTTCTGTTGAAGACTGACATAAGCACTGGAAGCATTTAATGTTTTCAATACTTTTTGTCATTAACTGTGCATAACAATATGGATTGCAAGCATGTCCAATTCTCAACCGCATTTTTTTTCCAAAGATCTTAAAAGTCCCAGTGTTGTGATTTGCAAATAGACAGATCCAAGAGTCTTCACAGAATTACACTGAGGTCACTTGGAGTGATGAGGGGTGGGGGTCAGAGCTATTCTTGGCCAGAATTGCTTAAATCAAGTCAAAAGTAGCACCAAAAATTCAGAGGTTTCCCCTTTATTTTACAGCACTACTACAGTTACCTATCAACTGTCCTTCTACCAACTCATCTTATAGGTAATAGGATGAGTAGATCATCAACACATTAATACCAGGGCTGTGGCTACTTGATTTTATGGTTTTGCCAGTTTTGAGCCTTATTACTTAAATAAAGAAGAGCCTTTGCATTTATATTTTCACCCTCTGATTTCAAACTGCATTATAAAGATGGACTGATACACTCCACTACTTCAGAATTAGGAGTTGAAAGTTTGAGTCACATTTGCACAAGCCAGTAGCAGTCCTGGCAATTTAACTCAGGTGAGATTCAACCTGCTGTTCCATTTCCCTGACCCAGTGTCACCATTTTAATCAGTGTTCATCTGCCTCTCATTTGCCCATTGATTTTGCTCACGCATATTTTCTGCTCTCCAAGTTTCTGGCCCAGAAAAGATTTTACCCGTGTACTTGTGCCAAGTCACAAACAATAGAACGGACTAAAAAGTTAAGCATTTTATACACTGAGTCAAAATGTTCCTTTGCTTTTAAAGGTGTTTAAAAATAAGGAATGAAACAAGCAGTATCAATAACAAGCACATCCATTTCTGGTTCTGTTTTGCTCAATTCTGAGCTATCAAAGATTTGTGTCTCGCTTTTTCTGATGTACAGTAGGAGTCAGACCTTTAAACAGTACATTTCAAAGCATTATTTTCTGTTCCTGTGAGAAAAAAAGATGAGCTCATTCACCTAAACCAAGTTTGATGAATAGGCCAAGTTAAAGCCCAGAAAATTTGTCCTTATGACACATTCAATTAACATCAAATTTAGGGATATATCTATTTTAATCATACCAATTTTGGATATAAAGGTTCATTACAGATCCTTCATTTGCAGGGAGGCTGCAAATAGGGCTGTCTTAATGAGTGGATGCCCTATTGTACATAAGTAAATGATCGAACATATATTATTCCTTTTCTAAGAAAGGAAAACAAAATCTAAGAAAAAGTTTAATTTCCTTCCAGGTCAGAGGATAGAGCAGCAATTACATGCCTGAAGGAATATCTAATACTCCTGGAAGCGATCAAGCGATCAGCTTCAATCGCAGTAAACAACAGTCAGTGGACTGTTGACTCTTGTCACTGGGATTACATAAAAATGCTCTCCGATTAAATAACAGAAGCTCTGCAAACATGAAGCTGTACTTACCACTGGTGGTTTAGCTCTCATACTACAATATCCGCTGTATTTTGTCTCCCCATCACGAGGTACTTCCGTATTGAGGGTTCCATACAGCAGAGCAGCCTGGTTATTCCTACCCAATTTGAGGTAAACTTCACTTTTCCCTCCAATCTCTACATCGGAGGAAATAACCCATTTATTTAAATCTTCTTGGCTCCGAAACTCCCACAATACCCTTGTCTGTTCCAACAGGTACTGGCTGAATGGATGGCCTCCAGGTCCTATTAAGTAATCTTTGGTCTCCTTCTTCAGCATGCTTAGCTGAGTCTTTAAAACATCAATGCCCTTCTTAAAACTGAAATCAATATTTTGCCAAGATGTTTTTTTCTCAGGCTGTGACCCTGGCCTCCTGTAGCTGCTATACAATTTTGACATGGAATCGCTGAGGAGAGGTCCAAGTAAGGGGTGCAAAACTTTGTGCCTGCAGCATCTACCATGTAAGTAAGCACTGTTCAGGAACGTAACAGTCAGAGCCATATTGGTAAACTTGAAGAATTCACTTCCAGTAAAGCAATTAACGGGTTTGAAATTAATTTAACAACAAAATTAGTATCCAGAGCTATCTTACTTTAGTTACCGTAGTTTATCTCCACCTTTAATGAAAAAAAGAGAAGATTAAAAAAATTACATATAGGATGCTTGTAAAACTGTTTAATTTTTAAAACAGATACTAACTAGAAATCTAAGCCATTCAAAAAAGGAATAAAAAATAACATCAAGTATCACACTTCCTTAGAGTTCTAGTTTACTTAATGATTTCCACCGTATGTGTCTCATCCCCCTCACCCCTGTGATGTGAAATACTCATGCGAATAAGAAAAACTAAGTAAAATACCTCAAATAAAAGTGAAAATAGAAAAAAGCAATTCCTGTTCATCCCTTTCACTGTAAGTAAGTTTAGGTATTATGAGCCATACCAGCAAAAACAACCGCAGGAAGAATGTTTCTAAAAGATGGCATCTATATAACTACAAAGTATTATCCCCTGCAAGAAAATCACAAATTCACAACAGGCAGACCCTGCTACCATATGGACCAGAACGACAGTCTTATCTTACAGTCACAGATGACAGGACTTTTCAGGTATGAAGTCCTGCGCCAGCCATACTACATGCTTCTTTCATAAGTTATCCAGCCCCTTGCCCCCTCAATGTATCTGGTTTAGGATTACAGAGGTTTGCGAAGATCAAAGCATTTAACACAAAAGACTGCAATTCAATAGTTTTTTTTAATAAAGATTTGGAAAAAAAATCTGAAAATCTTCTCTTTGCTTCTCTCTGCATCACTACTGGTAGGAAGAGCTATGCCACATTGCCATTCTTTAATTCACAAGGGAGAGCTGTAATGTTCAATGCTCTGTACAGAGGCTATTATCTCTGACTCAAAATTAGACAGACTAGTTGCCTGGTTTTGTTTTTTGGGTTTTTTTTCTCTTTTTTTGCCACAGAATAAATCCTAAAACGATGTCAAATCAGTTCATCTTCTCTGAACTTTTAAGAATGGAGCCAGTCACCCCACATATGTTCTCTATATGCCACATACCTTCCTTTACTCACAGTAAAATTCACTACTCTTATTCTCCTACTCCGATTAAGCTATTCACCGTGGACTAAAACCAGACGGAAAGAAGTCACATTTTTTCTATCACACACTCAGCAAGATAAGAGGCAAGTTCCTAAAAAAAGAAAACCCATGTGCAGGGCTTCCATGTCCCTTGGGACGAAGGTGAAGCACACACCATGAAAGCGACGAGCTTGCGCAGTGACCCGGGTCATTTCCGGGCCCCGCCTGCAAACCTGCCCCAAACCAAGCATGACCAGCAGAAAGGAAAGGTACAGAAAAGCTGCAGCCCGCCGTCAAGCTGAACCCTGCTCAGCACAGGCTCGTCCTTGTTTCCCTCGAGTACCAAGGAGAAAATGGCACGTTTTAATAAATCTTACTTTTGCCCGATTTTTGTCCCTACGCAATGTTTTACCAGTAAGCCGATCTAACGCCAGCACCGATTCACCGCCCAGCAGTTACAAAGCCTCGGTTTCCAGTGACGGTCTCTCTTGCACCTCACCGCCACCCCCGCAGTGAACCGCGCCGCGGCCTGGGCACCGGGCCCGGATCCCGCCCGCCTTCCCCGGGCCCAGAAGGCAGAGGCGAGGCCGGGACGAGGCGACAGGCAGTAGC
>NW_008795128.1:5620016-5639306 GCF_000699145.1 Aptenodytes forsteri
CGTCAGCCCTCGGGGAGTGGGGGAAGAGGCCCAAAGGGCTGGGCAACTTTTCTGTGCTGCTTTCGCACGCCGGGAGAGCTGTTAGGGAGAGCAGCGTGTCAGGTCCCTGCCTCCCGCCGGCCCGGTGAGCCCCTCAGGGCAGGCGGGCGCTAGGGGAGGTTGTTAATGCGTGTTTAATGCTCCCTCCTCAATCTTAGCGACTGAGCTGGGGGAGCTCTGTTGATGGGAAACTACATGGAGTTAGGAGCCTGTAGATCTAACAAGGGGAAGTATTTATTTATCTATCATCAGGGCATCTCTTGGGATTGGAAGTGCAATGTCTGGCATCGGTTTAACCGTGTCAGGGCTGCGAAGGGGGCGTCTTCTTCTTCGGAGGGGGTTGCTTTCAAAGACTCATCTTTTGGTATAGCAGGTGGTGATGATGTGATTCAAATGGTACATAAAGACACTATAGGTGAAGTGTGTTACAGTTTGTATGGCAACGCTTGTTCCGGGGAGAAGTTTGGCTGGTTAAATATGCTGAAGCCTACATGTCTGATGTAATTTATGTGCTGGACCTTCAGGGTTTTTAATATAGAAGCTGTTGCTATGTTGCAAAAAAAAAGCCTTCCCAAACACTCAAAAATATTTTTGCAGCTTGGAGCTTCAGAAAAATCAAATGGGAGGCTCCATTAGACAAATATACTGGAGCAGAGCATGCCCTGATGTTGTTGATCTTGCATGCCTCTAGAGTCTTTAGAGCTGCCAACATCTCACCACTAGTATATTAGTTTGGTAGTTTCTTCGAAGCTTGAAAATTGAAGGAGTTGGACTAGCTCTAGCATAGATCAGGCAGAGTGATGGTGGTAGGAATAACTGCATGGTTCTGCATCTGTTCCATCGTTGCCTGGAAGCATGCATCTGCATCTGTACCTGAGTAGTAGGTGCTTCCTCCTCCACTGAGCTGTTTGTAGCAACTGTAACAGCAGGGATATGTATGTGCAAGGATGAAGATTAGATAGCAGGAAAGCAATGTTTTTGTGGTGTGATTTAAGGGTGAGAATATACTGAGTGAGGCCCCTGTAGGTTAAGTGTTTGACAGCTTCCCTTGGCAATTGAGGCTTGTTGAATCAAAGGAGTAGGAGCCTTTCTAATATAGTATCTTGGAAAACAGAATGAGAATAGAAAGAAAGAAGGAAAATTGCTTGGAATAAAAGTGGTGGTAAATATGCCAAGATATCATCCAGGGAGGTAATCTGGGTTGAAGGACTACTTAGAGACAGTTGTGAGAGAGCAATTCTAGAAAAAATTGTAGAAAACGTCAGGAGCTTCCTGAAGAGAACTGTTAATTGTACAAATGTGCTCTGTTGCATGCCTTCTTCAGAGAAAGGTTTGTAAAATGCCATTACTAACGGAAGGTTTCTTTGTTGGTAAGTGGCCTAGGCCATCAGTTTCTGCAGTTTATGTTCTCATTTGAGGTACTAAATTTTAATCCGTTTGCTGTGGAGATAATCTCCCAGTTGTAAAACCAATGCAAATGAATCTAGTATTGACTTCCCAAGACTGCAGAAGTTGGTGTATTTCTACTCACAGCTAAGGTTCATCAGCCCCTGATGAACATCAGCAATGTTTTTAAGAATAAATTATGTGTCATGGACTACAAAGACAGTAATGCAGCTTCAGAAATGTTTGCTTTATACTACTGCTTCTGTCATCTGAACAAGCTATGAACTTGAGAGAGTTCTCAGTCTCAATTCATGAGTTTATTTGAGAGCCCTTTAGTTCTTTGTGCTGGTGTGTGTTGCCTTTGCAAGTGCTTCCTTTGGAGGAGGACAGCTCTACTTAGTTTCACAAACTTTGAGCTTGATGCCTGCTTTGTGTCTGTCCAAATCTTGAAGTGTATTCTGTGGTATGTAGGGACAGTGAAAAGGAATTGAACAGGCTGACTAAATATTATCAGCCATGACATTGTGGTGATGCTTAAAGTATTTCTGTTTTAAAGTGTGTAACTGCAGACATCTCTTTTGTTTGGAAGAAGGAGCTGCTCTCTAGTGGCATTTGGCTTTTTGCGTTAATGCTACACAATGTAGTTAGGATGTTTTTGAATTATTACCTAATCCAAATAAAACAGACCTGGGCATGACTCTGAAAGTAATTTGTCTTATGTCATTTATACCAAGAAAGTAATGGTAGTGGTATTTACTTCTTCTAGCTTGTTATCCTCAAAATCCTTCTGTAGCATCCAGTTGTATTAAAATTGTGTGTGTGTATATATGTATTTATGAAACATAAGTAGACTTTGTTCCTTAGTCAGTGGGGATAATCATGTTACTGGGATGTGCTCAAATATCACAGAGAAAGTGCATGTGCACTGACCTGGATTGGTAAAAATAGTTATGACATTTTAAAATTAAATGTGCGTATTTTCATACCAGGAGCTCTTGTCATTGGCCAAACGGAAACGCAGTGACTCTGAAGAAAAGGAGCCACCTGTGAGCAAACCTACAGCATCTTCAGACTCTGAGACATCAGACAGTGACGATGAGGTGAGTTTGTCACGTTATCGGTGAACTTACTATGGGTTATTTGTCTGATTGTACCTGAGCAGTGAAAGTGTATTTATCATATTTAGCCTGCTGACTTCATAAAGTGGGACTGGCCATCAGTGGAACTGATGGACACCCATTAAGCCCAGAGGATGTGTACTCAGAAATACTTCTTTTTTTCTTGTAATTAGTGTGCTTTGAATTGTAACTGTATACAAAATAGTCTGAATGTCTGTAGAAAAGATGACTGCCTGTTTAATTCCATGTGCGTGTGGTCTGAATGGTCTGGTGATCTGCCCGCTTAAAACTAGCATTTTTTCTGTGTAATGCTTGTGGTTGAAGTAGCAGTGAAGCTGATAAAGCTGGACTCTGAATTCAAGGGAGAGAGGTTTTCAGCTTTAGAAGAGAGCTTCCTTCCTTAGAGAGAAAAAGGGTCAAGGGTCAAGTACTATTTTACAGGTGGTAAAACTGCTCTATTTAGCTACTTTGATTCTCCGAGAACTCTACTGTGAACTAGTTTGTCTGGTCATTTGAGCATGCAACAGAGTGTTTTTATTGGCATTTTTGAAGAAAGTGAGGCAAGGAGGAGTTTAGAATTACTTTGTTCTAGGGTTTTGTCAATTCCTTGGTATAGCAGTGCTTATCTGCTAGATCTGTTTTTATTATTTGTTCTTGTACTACATTCTAGAGCTGGTTAAAAGTCTCTGCTTTCATCTATAAATGAAAATTGAAATCAACTTATTAAAACAGAGGAACTGACAAACAGGCCAGGCAGGTATTTGAATAAAAACATTTTCTTGAAAGGTTACAAATGCCTTTTGCAAGCTTTTTGTGCAATGTAGAGAGGTCCTTTATTACATTCATTCTTAAAAATTGAACAGGGAGCTGTGTGGGCTGGGTTTTGCTGAAACTACAGGAAGGATTATTCATTGTGACAACTTGAAGACCAGTAGGGTAGGCCAATGATAAACTATTAGCTATTAAGCATTTGGTAGTGTAGCAGAGTTCTTCCAGTAAGTGTGAGGAACGTGTAATTTAGTTTTCTTTGAGGCATTTTTGAAATAAATACGCTTGGAACTCTGTTTCTGTTTGGGCTGGGTTTTGCTGAAACTACAGGAAGGATTATTCATTGTGACAACTTGAAGACCAGTAGGGTAGGCCAATGATAAACTATTAGCTATTAAGCATTTGGTAGTGTAGCAGAGTTCTTCCAGTAAGTGTGAGGAACGTGTAATTTAGTTTTCTTTGAGGCATTTTTGAAATAAATACGCTTGGAACTCTGTTTCAATCAATCCTATTCTTAAAAAAAACCAAACAAAACCAACAAAAACACCCAAAAAAACCCACCACAAACAAAAAAGACTCTTGTATCTAATATATGCTTAAGATATAAGGAGAGAGAAAATTATGAATGGACTAGATACTAGGTTTGATATTGGGTGACCACTCGGTTTGTCACTACGTGTGTTCTGATCTGCTGGCATGCAGCTTATTTATTCTAAGCTGTGTGGAGACCAGCTTGTCTGGAAAAGTAGACTTAGGTGTGGAGAGCACCTTGATGATAAAGTTTTCTGTTCTGTGTTTATCTTTGAAGACTGACAAAGTAAATAATATTATTCAAAATTTTTTTTAGCTTGTGTAATTACAAGTAAGGTCTACCTGTCCATTAGAAGTGGAGTATGATAATGTATCTCTTCACGAATTTGCACAGACCTTGCAGATACAGTAGTATCTCTGTTGCACCACGTGCATTTGATACTTTCTAATCTGTGTATCATTTCTAATTGATACTCTGTTCTTTCTGACCTCCATGCAGCAAGAGGAAAGATTTAGAGAAGAGGTAATTAGGACACTTGCTTCTATTCTTGTGCCTGAAATATGCATTCTGAACTGCTGCTTGTCACAGCAGGGTGAGGCAGGCTGGGTTATGACAGTTCTGCTTCTGCCAGTTATTCAGTTGTGTGCATCCCTGGGCTTGACTACAGTACTCCTGCTTGAGCAACTTTGGTTTTAATCAGTGTTCTTGTGGTTAGTTTGACATTTGCTCAAGCTTGGACATTGGGAGAGGGGGTCTAAAAGTTGAAATTGTCTTACTGGCCTTCCTACAAATTGAGGACCTTGAAGCAAAAGCATGGAAACTGTTGCCCTGGGCAAATGTGCTTAATCATACCCATTTGCTTCCACACAGGTTTTGTAGTGTGTACACCCTTTGTGTTTCCTGGCAAGTGCTAAATGTTCCAGGATTGTTACTATGTTCAGGAAAGCAGCCTAAATCTCTGTTTCAGAGTCTAACGCTGCATTCTGCATTTTTTAAAGGGAGGAAAGTTTGGGGGGCACTGGGGAGAGAAAGACAATGCATTTTGGAATTCTAGAATAACAGCACGTACAAATCATGTCACATCTATACAGTGATGCCCAAGGGATTTCAGTAGCTCTTTAATGTTATATTTTGTGTGTCTCGGTGGGAATGTGCTTCTGTGAAAGCTCATAGCCACATCAGGTGTTCATGGTGCAGATGCTGAGTTCTGTAACATGTTAAGTACCTGTGTGGTCTGAATCAAATTACCTAGCCAAGGGACTGAAGATGAGTTGCAGGCAATGAAATAGGAGGGATGCTCTGAACCATCTTCTGGTGGGTCTGTGCATGACTGAATTGACTATGAACTGTTGTTCAACAACAGATAAATACCAGTGACTGCAGGGCTTTGCAATAAGAAGTACCACCTTTGCAAAGAGAGATACTGAGCTGGATGCAGATGTGGAGACAGACACTTCCCTTTACCTGTGGAGCAACATGTGGCCATGACTACCCAAGAGCTCACCATCCCAAACTGTTGTTAGTCTGGTGCCTGTAACCTGTTTGGTGTTAGCCAAGTTACTACTGGGGCTACTGTGCTAGAGGTAGATGTGTCCACAAGGTACCCTCGTTGCTTATTGAAGTCATTGTGTGGATGGCATTCCTCAGTTGCAGTAGGTTAATTCTGGGTTTTTGCTCTTCCTTTTATCCTGGCATCACTGCTTACAGTAAGAGAACTCCTTCTGTTGCATGGTGAAGCCTGGATGACTTCTGCAACAACTTCACTAACATCAGTGTAGATTAGTGTCCTGGTTTCGGCTGGGATAGGGTTGATTTTCTTCCTAGTAGCTGGTATAGTGCTGTGTTTTGGATTTAGGATGAGAACAATGTTAACAACACACTGATGTTTTAGTTGTTGCTGACCAGTGCTTACACTAAGTCAAGGACTTTTCAGCTTCTCATACTGCCCTGCCAGCAAGGAGGCTGGAGGTGCACAAGAGGCTGGGAGGGGACACAGCCAGCACAGCTGACTGTGCTGGGCATCGGCCAGCGGGTGGTCAGCAGTTGCATTGTGCATCACTTGTTTTATATAATCTTTTATCATTATTATTATTTTCCCTTCCTTTTCTGTCCTATTAAATTGTCTTTATCTCAACCCACGAGTTTTATCTTTTTTCCGATTCTCTTCCCCCATCCCATTGCGGGGGGAGTGAGCGAACGAACTGCTGTGTGGTGTTTAGCTGCCTGCTGGGTTAAACCACGACAATTAGACAGGCATAATGCTGTAGGAGCTCCTCTTTGTTTCTTGTGAAAGGTACGTTGTTAGCAATGCTGGTGTAAGTCTGTGCATCCTTCTACACTCATACTAATGTTGTGAGGGGTTTGGTTGTGCCTTTGTAACAGCTCTAGGGTGATAGCAGAAGATAACTCCAGGACCAGAAAAGTGGTATCATGAATGCTTGGTAGTCTGGAGTTTAGTGAGGGATATCTGTTTAGGCCTTTATTTGCAAATACACAGATTCAGTAGGAAACGGCATAGCTGAAGATCTCATCAAGAGCTATGGGACAGAGGAAGAGGTGAACAGTGGTCATGCAGCCAGTGAGGAAATCAGTCTCAAATAACAGTCAGCCTAGAAGGCTTTATGCCCTTATTATGAGGAGAGGGCTTGAAAGTTTCATCTACTTACTGCACTTCAAGTTAGAGCACTCTAGTAAACCACAGGTTAGCAGAAAACTGTATGTGTTCCTTCTGTTTTGGGGGTGTCTTTTGTGGGTTTGTAGAGATTACGATGCTAAATGTCTTCCTTCCCTGTGTGCTTTTATTTCATAACACTGCTTAATTAGGCCTCTAAGAATGAGCGGGTTCTCCAGTCCTGTGAGGCCTTTGCCATACATTTTTTTCAAGCTTAAGGAATTTGAAAGGGGCTGTGCTTTAATCTTCCTATACACAGCCGTATAGGCTGTGTGCTTTGTAATTTTGACTTTTCTTGAAAACAGTTTCCTTCAGCTGTTAGCGAGTAGAATAGTAAAGCTTTCCTTAAGGAAGAGAGGTGCTGTTACCACCCCCACCCCCAAAGTGCAAGTGCACTGAATAGTGCAGGCTAATTGTATGGAGGCTAGCATGTCCAAAGAAGTAATGTGAACCAGCTGTGGACAAAATAGGTATAAAATTTGGTCTGCAAGTAGCTTCTTTAAATTGCAAACTAGCATGGGGATAAATCAAGTCCCCAGAAGTTATGTGGTATGAGAGTCTGCAGGAGCTCTGAAGCGGAGCAGGTTGCTCCAGAAATAGACCATGGAGGTATTGGAATTGAATATGTGATTTTATTTAATTTTTTTCACTGAATGAAATTTTCCTTTGTACCCAGGGAACAGTTTTTGCTGAGAACTATGCAGTCATAAGGCACTGTCTAATATCTAGAGAAGTCATTAAGCCTTTGTTAGTCCAGATGATGCTTGCTGGCTAGTGATGCTAGAGCCATGCAAGGCACTCATTGACCAAGTGTTTTATGGCTGTTGCCATCTCCAGCTGTTTGGCCCAGGCTTCTGAAATAAAACATTGCAGGTTTTCACAGCCAGTAGCATCCCCAAGTTTGTTTTGATTATGGAGAATGCTTCTTCACTGGCATTTGGTATCTGCCATTTCGATGTTGTCGCTCAGCAGTTCTTGCCATTTTTCAATGCATGGACCCCTCAAAATACTTCTACAGCAAATGTTAACTTGCAGTTTAAACTGAATTTGAACCTACTATAGACTTTTTTTTCATAGTTACCCATAGTTACTTTTCTGTGAACTCCTTTGAGCAGTACTCAGACAATAAGGGTGGATCAGGTGTCTGGTGATGTTTTGGCCCATGAAGCCTTCTTTCAGACAGTTACTGGCAAAGCCCCTTCTGTGGCTTCAGAAGGTGTTTCCTCTGTTTGCTTATCTCCTTTCCATTTTGGTGTTGACACCTTGAGTCTCCTCCTTATGCCTAAAATGGTCCTTTAAGTTTTCTAATTGCTGGGCTGTTGTTATTGTGAAGCTGTCTGAGGCATCCGAATGACAGATGAAGACCCCGAAAGGCAAGAAAAGTAACAAGGGCTTTTTATTTACTATTTAGTTTTAACAGTAGTGGTAGAGAGCACTTTCCTCCTTGTAGCTCTTGCAGTCCTGTTGCCAGAGTTCTCCCAGCTTTGAGAAACCCTGAAGACAGTAAATGCTGCCTTATCTTCATATCTGTGCTGCCTGCTGTTGTCTTCAGACAGGCTGAAACTGCAGTTTGATGACTTGCCTGGAGGACTGTCTTTTGTTTTCCCTGTATGAATGGAGGAGAATGGATGAAAGTTTGTAAGCTGGGCTAATGGTATGTATCTGGGCGCTCTTAAGCTGTCATGTTGTCATGGTGTGTAAGTTTATCTGGCCTAGGAAAGAAACACATTGGTAAGGGACCTGTTTTGCTTTGATGTTGTGGCTTGTAATTTGCCTTTTGCTTATAAAAGTGGTACCTGGGAGGGTTTGGCAACGACAAGCTGGTAGCCTTGGTTGTGCATCTCTGGTTTGATGTAAAAAAGAAAAGAGGGGGTGGGTGGGCAGGGAGAGTACCTATTTGCAAAATAAAATCTCAGTGGATAATGCATTTAGGTCTGGAGAACAAGTCTTATGAGGAGCGGCTGAGGGAACTGGGGTTGTTTAGCCTGCAGAAAAGGAGGCTCAGGGGAGACCTCATTGCTCTCTACAACTACCTGAAAGGAGGTTGTAGCGAGGTGGGTGTCGGTCTCTTCTCCCAAGTAACTAGTGATAGGACGAGAGGAAATGGCCTCAAGTTGCGCCAGGGGAGGTTTAGATTGGATGTGAGGAAAAATTTCTTTACTGAAAGAGTGGTTAAACATTGTTAGGGACATGGTTTAGTGGGTGGTGGTGTTGGGTCGATGGTTGGACTCGATGATCTTAGAGGTCTTTTCCAACCTCTATGATTCTATGTGTGAATAGAAGAAAATAGCGATTATCTGAGCAGCAGGGGTAAGACAATTCTACTGCATTCTGCACTCTGAGCTCACTTTTTTCTTTTTTTTTTTTCTCCTCGATCTCATTCTATCTCCCTAGTGGAAATATGTTCCAGGTTTGCTGAGCTATAAATGAGTTTCTTCAATCATTTTGTGTAGTTGCTTTTGTAGAGGCTGACTTCTAAATCTGGTTGATTTCTAATGTGTTGGG
Organism: Aptenodytes forsteri; assembly: GCF_000699145.1. Classification (NCBI taxonomy): domain Eukaryota; kingdom Metazoa; phylum Chordata; class Aves; order Sphenisciformes; family Spheniscidae; genus Aptenodytes; species Aptenodytes forsteri. The sequence continues at coordinate 5,629,036 of NW_008795128.1, forward strand.
TTTTTTTGTTATTGACAGTCCATTCTGGGTACTGGGGCTTAACTTGGACTTCTTGGGGGAAATACGCAAGCTATTAGCACTGTGAACCTTTGAAGCAAAAGGAAAAATTGAAATGCTCTTCTGGCTACTTCCTGTGAATGAACCATAAAGCTCTGTTGTCTGATAGTACTAAACAATAAGCAGAAAGCCATGTTGTAGCACAATTCTCATGGATTTATTAACTTGCTGTGTCTGGAACTATGGAGGGTTCCAGATGGTGGCTGAGGAGGCAGCAGTGAATAGAGGGGCTGTTTAGAGGAGGTGTTATAGCCGTGGAAAGCGTGTGAGAAGTGTTGACTGGCTCTGCCTGACTGGAACATGGAAGAGGGAACATGGAGAAGCTGCAGTAGAGGACAGATTTTTGGAAAATATGGTTATTGTTTGCTGTTTGAGATGCATGCAGGTAAGGGAAACAGAGCAAACAGATGTTTCTGACTATAACTGTGTGTGCATTTTTACTTGATGTTACATGCAAACATGTTGTTGCCTTTCTGATCTCTGCTGGTGTGCTAGAGCATGAGGAAGGGGCTGAAGACTGCAGTTTGGACTGTAGGTTGCCACGCAGCTCATGGCTTTCCAGTATTGTCTTCCCCCCCCGCCCCCGGCCCCAGACCTGCTAATCTCTGTTATTTCTTCCTCTGCTATAAGAAGAAACTTGATGTTGGCTAGTCTCTCTCTGAACAATACAGAGTGGTCATTCAGTGTCCAAATGACAGCTGATGGTCCCTGAGCTGCAGAGCAATCTGTGAGCCTAAAAGAGCCTCGCACTGCCTATGTCCTAATTTTGATGATTTATTTGTCCTTAAGGCTTGCTTGAACCCTTGTCTTGTCCTGTAGTGGTACTGGGAATGACCAGGCACTCATGAGAGACTGGGGTAGCTGAATAACCCCTGAAGCACCTGAGTTGGATGAGGAAGAATTTGGCTTTGTGACAGCACTGAAACTGGGAGGTGACAACCAGTTATTGTGACTTAAAATATGTAGAGGTCACTTGCATAAACAAAAGTGTTTTTACACTTAAACAGAAGTATAATCTCCAGGGTGAAATAGAAACCAAAGCAAAATTTCCTAGATTAGAGCAGATTTTTTTAATGACTTTTTTTTTTGTTCAAGAGGTTGTCACACAGCTTTCTCTTCAGTCCCATCTTCCTGGACTGAGGTTCTCTCCACAATTCTGCTTGTGAGTCAAAGGCTGAGAACAGTGGTCTGTAACGCGTGTATCTACAGCTATTAAACATTTTATTAATAACTGAAGTCCCGCTGTTTTTATCTGATCTTAACTTCTTTCATCTCAGCGTGACCTCTCAAGGTCTTGATATAACTGTGGTGTATACTATGGCTTTCTCTGTGCTTCTTCCTTGCTATACAGCATGCTGATGCAAGGTGTAATTCGGTGTTAGAACACTGAAAAGATGTGGCAGAGCTCTGGGAAGGAGGCACCTCTGCATCCCTGGTTCAGAGGGCTCTGCTTCTCCCTGCTAAATGCTCAGTTTCACTTTCTCACTGCTATGTTTTCACTGGTATGCTGACAGTAGGTGAGCTCTTGAACAAATAGCAAAAATGCACTTTTCTGTAATGCCTAGGAGATGATTCCTTAACGTTGAGGTTTGAGCAGATTCAGAGTAGAAGCTTGTTCTTAACTGATTTACATGGGCATAGTTAACCAGGAATATTATTAGGCAGCAGTATTGTAACACTGAACAAGTAAAACTTTAATGTGGAAGTCAATAAAGACTTTGAGTGCAAGCTCAGGCTGATATCAAGCCAGATGCTTTCTGTGCAGTTTCTCACCTATCCTGTGCACCATAACAGACTGGGCTAACTGCATAGGGCATGGTTTGCAATCGGAGGCTCACCACTAGGTAGCTGTACTTTTACCTCAGAAAAGAAAACTTCTGCCTGGCCTTTGACAGATACTTTTGAATGGACAGATGATGCTTAACGAAGATGATGAAGCAGGTGGTAATATGGAAGGTACAAGGCTGGGTGTGAGACTAATCAAAACCTAGGAAATTCTAAAGACATTAGTAGATCAGGTAGTAGCTTCTAACTACTCGGTTGAGTTTCATTTAGAGTATTTGAACAGCAGGGTTCTCTGAAGATGGTGCCCGATTGGGCAGAAGTCATCGAATTTGATGGAATGATTACTGCCTGCAGGGATGGACTTGATTCATGCCCCAGGAAGGGGTGGGTGGGTGAGAAGCTTGAAGTTTGTGTGCACCTGAGGTCAAATCTAAATTTTTTTTTTTCCAGTTAGAGTAGTTTTGAGCGCAAGGTCTTAGTTATGTAAAGGAGTATTTGCTCATTTGAGTTAGGAATATATTTTTTAGTAGACTGCGTGCTCGAACAGATGGTAATGTGCATGAAAGATGAGAGTAATATACAGGTATGAAGAGGATAACAGTCTAAATATATGTATTTATTTAGAAAGAAACTGTCTTATCCCTGAAGGTCTTGCGCCTGGAGAATTTCTAGGAGAGGTAGTGAAGTGCAAAATATTGTAAAGCCTTAAAATAATACACAGGCAATCCTTATCGGTTCGGTTCTGTGGCTTTACCCAGCTAGTTGGGATAATGCAAAAATTCTAATAAGAAATCACATTGTAAGGTAAATACTAGCCCTTCTCCTGGGACTTTGGGATTTAAAGTTGTTTCCCGTGTGTGTGTGTGGTATAAGTCCTGTACTTGGAAAGTGCAGTCTAAGTTAATTGAGGATATCATGTTAAGAGAAAATTAAAATTAAGACTTGACACTGATTTTTTTTTTTTCTTTTTTTCCTGACTTCTGTGATTCTGATTTTATTCCGACTTGTGCACATAGATGCAGGCGGTGGCACTACTGTCTGTCAGTGAGTGTGCTATTGGTTTTTTGCATAAAAATACAGGTGCTGTGTACTCCTGCTAAAACTGAGGTTTTGGAAAGACTGTCATGTGTAATTGGTGTGCCTTTGTGAAATCTAAAATCTGCTCTTGAATAAACTAGTTTTGGAAATACATCTGTTGCTTCTTCTGTTCAATAGTAGTAAACTGAAGCTAATCTTTACAAATACAGTTGGACATTTGTTTAAAATTATTTTCCTAGGAAAATGTTTTCAGTACTTCTTTTCTCCTGGTGGATATTGCAGACTCTGAAATCTTCATTGTTTTTAAAAGGAGTGTCCTACCAACTGTTGGCTTGTGCTGATAACTTTTTTTTTTTAAAAGGAAAAAACCCAAAACAACCACACAACACCCCACCCCCTCAAACCCAAAAAACCTTGTAAAATGTTTTCATTTGATAAGTTTCCTATTGGCTTTTTTTCCCCCTTCTCTCATATGATTGATTTGTTGCTGTCAGGTACTGGAGTGTTTCTCAGTCATTTTTACTCCAGTGTTTTGGAGGAGGGAGAAAAGAGTGATGTTCGTGTCTCATGATCCCTTTCTTGGTTCTTTCCTTGCAGTGGACTGTTGGAGGTTCTAAAAACAAAAAAAAGGGAAAAGCGGGTAAGGCAGAGAAGAAGGGAGCCATGAAGAAACAGATGAACAAAGCTGCCTCTTCAGGCAGCTCAGATAAAGACAGCTCGGCTGAGAGCTCAGCACCTGAAGAGGGTAAGATAGCACGTGTGCGTCTACTTACAGTGTAATTCCAAGTGAAGTTACCCCTTTGTGCACACTGAAGAGTAACGTTAAATGGTGATATTAAAGACTACTTTCAAAGAGTTCCCTTTGTGTTACCGGTAGTCTGGATGACTCCTAAACTTCGTTGGCTTGAAGTGCATATAATTCATTATAGCATTGCTGTAAGCACTCCATTACAAACGCAACACTAAATACTGTTTCAACTGAAGAATGTATGACATGTTTCACTACTTGACTTTCTCCTGGAAAATTCTTTTCTTCCTTCTAGCATGTCTCATCTGTAGTGAGGGTAGCATTTTCTTTTATTCCTACTGATGTATTTTCCCTTCCCAAACTTCTTGTGATGACAAAGAGAGAGGTGTATAGAATTGTGTGATGCAAATTGGAGCTTATATTGCATGCATTTGCTCTGAATTGGAATTCTTGCACATTTATACTGACATGGAAGAAGAAAAATCATTACTATAACTTTGTCAGAATTTTTTTACAGGAATATTGAACCTGTTCCAATGCTGGCCAAACTTCCTGTGTTCTTTCCTGTTTTCATCATGCCTATGAAGGTTTGCAGGTGGTTAGCTGTGATTTCAGTTGACACTAAGAAAAAACAAAGTTAAGAAAGAATATGAAGGAGCCTACGGTTTTAAATATATTAAGCACAGTGGAGACAGACAAATCATGAAGTGACTGAACCTGTATGTATCAGTGCATACAAATCAAGGTTTTTCACAGTGTAAGCTTGCAAAACTGGAAGTTTCCATAAATATTGAGACCAGAATGAAAGTGGAAGAAAGAATCCTAATGTCTGCTTTTGTGATTTGGTGTAATGTATTCGATTAGGTGAGATAATCAAAGCACTTGGACTTGGATCAAGTTTAAAGGTGGTGTTACCCAATATTATTGGGGAGTCAGCTGTTCCCTAAGCCCATGTGTAACTGGGAGGGCTTGTTGCAGTAATGGAGCTAGCATCACAGCCTTGCCAGTCCCAAGGGTAGTGTGTTTCAACTTTATCTTTTGATGTAGCAATTCACAGTGTTGCAGTCTTCAAATGACGAATTTTGGTTCTTCAGGTTGCTATAATGAGGAGTATTGGTGGTGGTTAATAGTGGCATTTGAGGTGCGCACACACACTTACAAAGTTATGGATGTACAAGCAACTTCTCAGGGACATAAGCATATAGGTATAGAAATCTAACCTTAAGATCCTAACACACTAACCAAAAGGCCTCCTAAAATTTGCTTGTTCTACTAAGAATTTTTACTTATAACCCAATTTGTGTTCACATGTAGTACCACTCATTTTATCATTTTTTAGCATGCATATCTTACAGTAATAAAGTTTCATCCTGGGTTTAGTTTTCATGATCTGTATGCTTTTAGTATAGCGGAAGAGGAGTGTAAAATTCATTCTTGATATCCTTTGCTAACATGCTACAATGAAGTGGTTGGGCTTTGCCTCAGCTGAATCTCATTGCCTTGCATTTTTGTTTTAGGAGAAGTCTCTGACTCAGAAAGCAACAGCTCCTCATCTAGCTCAGATTCAGATTCTTCATCTGAAGATGAGGAATTCCATGATGGCTATGGAGAAGATCTGATGGGAGATGAAGAAGACCGAGCTCGACTGGAACAAATGACAGAAAAGGAGAGAGAGCAGGAGCTGTTTAACCGGATAGAGAAGAGAGAAGTGCTAAAGAGAAGGTGAATTTTATATCTGTTGATATTTGGTAGCAAATTCATGCAGGCTGTATGGAGAGTATGCTGACCGTGCTCTCATGTTTGGGGTCCAAGCATTCAGCACTATAAAGTGAATTAAGCTTCATTATTGATTTTTTTTGTGTAAACTATTCTTGTATCTAGTTAAGAAGCACACAGCAGGAATTCTGCATGTTCTTGTAAAAGTCAGTTTCTGAAAGTTTCTCAGCTGTTGAATACAGGTGGTTCTGTCAGCTACTGTTGTAGCCATATTACTGCTTCTCACACTAGATGCCAGACAAGTCAGAAGGGACTGCTTTCTCTTCTGTCTTTTTTGTATTAGCTGATACTTTGGAAAAAGGCAAACAAAGTGTAAGGTGTATATGAGCTTCTGGAATTTTTCAGAAAACAATGGTGAAGCACAGAGCAGTGTTAGGGTTGCCTCTGTATAGGTGTGAAGCTGGTTGGGGCCCTAATAGAAGAGAGAGATACTGAAATAATGAGGAGTGGTGTTGGATATGTCATTTTCAAGGGATCGTTTGTGGATTTCTACCTTAGGTGTTGTGGTTTTGTTTGTTTGTTACTGTAACACTGTCCTGTCAGGCACTTTCCTTGTAGTAAAGGTATTTTTCTTCTCATGTGTCTAACAGAAGAAAAGATTTGGCACGTGTGGGGCAAGTTTTCTCCAGTTTATTCCCTCTTCAGTGACTTCTCTCTTTTCTCACTTGCTGAGAAATTTCTCTAGAGGACTGACATCTGTTGAATAAATCATGTCAATACAAGCTACTGTCCATTTAGTAGCCATAGTTAGAGCACTGCCTGTCTGTCTGTGGTTTTAATACTACTTTCAATGTCTTCTCTAGTTTGCTGCTCTCCTCAAAGGGATCAAAATGAGTGAAAGATTGGATTTAGATCAGGTAGAAGGACACCATATTTTTTAATTTCATTCACTGTTCCATGGTAACTGAATGTCTGTCTTTTAGAATGATCGCTGGAGAATAGTTGATAAGAACGAGCTAAACAATCTAAGCTTGAGTTACTGATTTAATCTTAAACGAGTTTGTCCTGTCCTATGTAAAGGGGTTGGCAGGTAGAACTGTGGGGGTGCGGGGGTCATTATTTAACTTTATGGTAAGTTGAATCTTTCAAAATGCTGTCTAGCTCTTTGTATGTACCTTGTGCTGTGAGTTCATTGGGATTACAGCAGACATTGCATGTGATACAATGCCTGTGCCCTGTGTGTTATGCTTCATGTTAAAGGCATAAAGGGCAATGAGCTCATCTGGCACTTCAGTTTCTTGTCTACAAAATCCAGGTGTAAAGGACTGAAGAAGAATGGACTGTGTAATATGTATGTGGATAACATTTTGAATTTCAGTTACTGGAAGTTAAGTAATTTTTTTTTTTCTTGTGGTTGTCCATATGCACACTTCACTAAAGCGATGATCAGTCCATGGTGCAGTGGAATCTCAGTCACAGGACAGTTCCAGCGAAATCACTACTCTTCTGAATACAGTGGCTGAAAATAAGATTTCAGGGTGACATATTTCGTGAGGGTAGAAGTGGAAATGCCTAAATTGGACTGCAGAAACTGCCTGAGTCTGATTGGAAGGTAGCTGCTGAAGGAGGACTCACTGTGACTTCCTTGCAGTTGTTCTTACACAGACCAGTGCCAGTAGAAAGGCGGAGTTTAAGCATGAAAAAGTTAGCATGACAGTGGTTTTAAGCAACCAAATTTTTAGCTTGAGATTCAAATGATGTGAAATAGACAATTGTTTTTAGAGTTGGAGGCAGCATACAATGGTCACTACACTGGCAAAGATGAAGATGGAGTAAGGACAGATTTCTGGGGAGTAGCCATTACTATGTGGTCTCCTCAGCCCTTTAGTTTAGCTGTGTAAGCCTGCACTTTTCTATGCTCAGCTTTTCTTCACCTTATTTTTCTTGGGGAAGGGAGGGGATGGGAATGGTGGGCAGGATAGCGTTGGAGGGTTATCCATCTGGGGCAAGCAGTGGAAGTGTTCCTTACAGCCTACTAACAAGTTAAGCTGAGATAGCATCTGAGCGGTACTTTGCTCACTCAGGAAGAGAACATTCTTTCATGCATTCCTTTTGTTTCAACATCTCCCACTAGATTTGAAATCAAGAAGAAACTAAAAACGGCAAAAAAGAAAGAAAAGAAAGAGAAAAAGAAAAAGCAAGAGGAAGAGCAGGAGAAGAAAAAACTCACACAGATCCAGGAATCCCAGGTAGGAGATGAAACTGTCCTTAGTAACAAACCCTTTTCCCTTGGCCATAGGAGAGAGGATGCTGCCTCTCTCTGCCCCTAATGTTTTCCCTTAATGTCAAACAGTGTGGTAAGCAGGTCAGAATTTAGTTCTGCTATCTTTTTGCTATTTATATGCTCAAGCATAGCCTTTCCAGTTGATTTAAAGAAATTAACATCTTCGGCCTGCTGAGGGGTGCACTGATAACTCCTTTTAATGAAAAATGCAAAGTTGCGGCTATATCTGGAGTTGCTGTGATAGTCCTCCCGTATGAGAACAGGAGAGCAACCTTTTGCAGTTCCTTTAGCCAAACTTCTGTCATTCAGTCTGAAACATTACATGTTTTTCATTTTACAGTCTGTCTTGCAAGTGAAAGTTTGAGAGAGCAGGCCAGAAACTGCTAAGCTGTTGTCTTAATTATTTTGCATGCACATACAATGGAAAGAATACTTAGTTTCTACTGGTAGGGTTGTGAAGGAAAAGCTTGAATGCTAGGCAGAACAGAAGTAGTTCTATAGTTTTTCCACCTCTAGTAGAAAGAGGATAATACCAGTTTTTGGGGTGAGGCCTCTGTAACTGAACTGTAGTTTCAAATGGCTGAATTGGCTGTAGTTTCAAATGGTTAAGACCCTGTCCTTAACTATTTATAGAGTCTGGGCAGATAGGCTCCCAGAATGGAATGGGATTCATCTTGCCTAACTTTAGCCATCTAAGAACTAGTTGATTGTTTGCATTTTTATTGCTTCTGTCTATGCAATGGAGGAGGGCATCTCCAGCTGGCAATTCACTTTATGTTATTTTCTAGTGAAATAGATGTTTAACACTTAAATCAGGTGAGATGAGTTTTCCCTTAGGCAAGGGAAGTGCCTAAGGGCACTTAGGTTAGGTGGAGTGAATCTCATCTCCCTACCCCTCTCAACTCCATATATGTGTGTGTGTGTAGGTATTTATATAGTCCATATATATAATACATAATGTGTAGACTCATATATATGTATGTCTATATAAAAGGATCTTATGTGGAGTTCTTTGACAGTGCCTTCTATAAATTACTTCAACTTACTTCAAATGACTGCCTTTATGCTTATTATAGAAGCTGCTTTCAGGAATACCTGGTATTCCAGGTAGACCCGTTAGAAACAGAAAATATTAGAAGACTTACAACATTTAAGATTTGGATCCATACTGCAGACTTTATTTCTGTTTTAAGTATTTTCTAACATAACTTTTCTCTTTGCTACTGAATGAGAACAAGTGCCTTGTTTTGGCCTTGCAGAAGGAGAAGCAAATGAGAAGAATATTCATCCAATTTTTCCTCATTACTTGTTAGATGCAGAATTAGTTCCATTTTATTTCTCTAGTCCTTTTTTAACTTTAAGGAGGAGTTCTGAGACTAAAACTTGGTGGCAGAAATGTTGAAGTGTAAATATGTTCATTATTTTTGATACAAAGTAGAAAAAAGAAATATGCTTCATATTGATTTCCCTCTCCCTAGCCTCTGTAAAAATGAACTTGAAAAAAACTGATTTCAAAATGGAGTTTGTTAGTAGTTTCTATTTGAAAAGTTTTAAAAGTGTGCAAACAATCTTTGTTTTAATGCATTTCAATTTATGGATTGCACTTGGTGTTGAGGGACTTTCTGTGCATGTTTTTAGGTCATGTCACATAACAAAGAGCGGCGATCAAAGCGGGATGAAAAGCTAGACAAGAAATCTCAGGCAATGGAGGAGCTAAAAGCAGAAAGAGAGAAAAGGAAGAACAGAACAGGTATGAAAGCATGTTGCTGTTGCTACAATTTTTGAGGCATTATTACAGCTTTTCGAAAGTGCTGCCTCCTGTTTCTAATTAATACAACAATCCTACACCTTGGAGTGAATGAATTCCGTGTCTGTTTTCCTTGGTCTTTTGCCCAACATGACCACCTAGGGTATTGTTTGGTACCACTGATGCTCTATTCCCCCCCACCCCCCGAATGGTCTGAAAACAAAGCAAACTTTCATCGCAGTCCATTGAATGGCACTTAGTAATGTTTAGTTCATGTATTTGAATTGGTCACTTAGATTCTGTTATTTAATCTCTGAACCATCCAAACCATATTTATTGTACTTGTGCTACCTTGTCTACATTTGCTTGTTTCTTCACTGGCACATCATTTTGTCCGTCTTGCCACAGACTTTTGATGCAACCCTTTTTGTTACTCTACTGGGTTTTATTGTGCTCCTGTGGTGGGTTGACCCTGGCTGGATGCCAGGTGCCCACCAAAGCTGCTCTATCACTCCCCATCCTCACCTGGACAGGGGAGAAAAAATACAACAAAAGGCTTGTGCATCGAGATAAGGACAAGGGAGATCACTCAGCAATTACCGTCATGGGCAAAACAGACTTGACTTGGGGAAATTAGTTTAATTTATTACCAGTCAAAATCAGAGCAGGATAATGAGAAAATAAAAACCTAAATCTTAAAACATCTTCCCTTCCTCCCGGGCTTCACTTTACTCCCGAGTTCTCTTCCTCCTCTCCCCCAGCAGCGCAGGGGGACGGGGAATGGGGTTTGCGGTCAGTTCATCACACGTTTCTGCTGCTCCTTCCTCCTCAGGGGGAGGACTTGCACTCTTCCCCTGCTCCGGCGTGGGGTCCCTCCCATGGGAGACAGTTCTCCA